>NC_091015.1:48266978-48629478 GCF_041296385.1 Aphelocoma coerulescens
TTTTATAGCCATTGTCCTTGTCTTCCTTGCAAAGTTAAGAATGGCTTGTCAGCAGGCCTTGGCCACCTGAGCTCTATTTCTGCTGATTATTTCTAGGTGTTATCTCTGCAGGTGCTTAGATTGAGAACAAGTGTTGTACAGGGGGCTCAGGATGTCTGTGGGTGGGCAAAGCACTCATTCTTGCTCAGGTCATCCAGGACATATGGTCAGCTAAATGCTCAGGTAGGGCTGAGATTCTCCCTCAAATGTGGGCTAGAGCTTAACCCATATGAATATTTGTAGGGAAAAATACCTGCTAGGTGAATCTGTGTTTGAGCACCCCAACTGCCAGACTCAGGCACCCTCTGTGCACCTGTTCTCCAAGCTCCCTGCCATGACTTCAGTCCCTGTGTACCTGTCCTGGGGGGCTCCTCCATTGCTCCCCCCAGGTCCAGGCAAGGGTGATGGTGGGGCCCTCTGCGTGGGGCAGGAGAAGGACAGTCCTTCCACTGCTGGGGCCGGGATTTAAGGATGGGCAATGAATGGGCTGGCGATGACAGGGTAGATTTTTAGAAGCCTACAGTTGGAGAGGCTCATCAAACACCAAGGTCATCGATGGGAACTGTGAAACTTTCAGATTTGAGTGCCAGAAGTCTTGCAGTCCATCTCTAATGGCTTTTAAAGTGCTAGAGTTGAAAAACAACCTGAGTAGGACATAGTGATGAGTTCATACAGATGCATCATATCTCTGAGGACTGCAGTCACAGTAAGTTAGAAGGCAACAAGCAAAAATATAATGGTGAGCACTAAGAAGAATGTGTCGGACTCTTTTTTCAGAAATGCTGTAAAATCTATTTCACATAACACAAGCATTAATTCAAAGCATTTGTTCACAAGGCACTACCTTACCTGATCTGCTTTCCTTGGCTGATATATGTACTGCAGCTACAGATTTATTTCTACAGATACATAGTTTTGTATTTTGGTAATAAATTCTTTTCAATAGAGTGACTCCCCAGCACTGAGAGCTTATGAACTGATTGATTTAAAAGCCTGTATGAGACTGTGCTTTCACTGTCTGGCAAAGCACACAACATAAATTTGACTCTGGAGCCAAATAAATTGGAGAATTGTACTAAATTGTGCTAAAGAGGGAAGATGGATCATGAAAGAAGCCTCTTCAACAAATAATGCATACTCAGAGTGTCAAATATAAAATAAATAAAGTCCTTATGAAAACAGAAAACTTGTTACCAGCAGAAAAGCCTGTGAGGTCTGAAAATTACTGCCCATGTACCCTCATGGGGATACATATTCTGCTCCCTTAGCAGAAATATTAGATGTATTTAATCATATTGGTGATATTAATTAGAAAAATGGTGATACAGAGAGAGCAAGAACATTTATTTATTTTCTTGCAGTAAATGGCAAAGTTCCCTGAACTTCAGTGAGACAAGAACTGTACCAAATACCACAACAATAACTAATCCATAAAAGAATAAAAAGCCCAGGCAATGATTTGATTTAGTTTTGTGTCACTCCAGGCTTATTCCGGAAACGTAACTTTATTTTTCCTGCTTTAAGATGAAATAGTGCATTGTTGGGGAAAAAAACAAACCAGAACGGATTGCATAGCTCATTATTACAGAGGAAATAAAAATAAAAACCAAAGGCATATGATTTTCAACACATTTGATTCTTAAAAAACTAGAGGGAGGGTAATGCAAAATTGCTTTTCTTTTCTTAATTTTTTAATATTTGGCTTCAGCATTCTTGGGCTCCCTCAGAGTTTGCATGTGCGAAGGGTTATATCACTTTCTGGGGCTGTTGTTCAGACACATTTCACTGACACTAAATGTGACCTAACAACACATCTTCTTTGAATTAAGTGGCTAAGTCAGATGTGAGATGAAAGACAGTACAAACTGGAAACAAAAATAGATGTGAGCTTGCCCAAATTCAGATTTTTCTTCTCTTGAAATGTTGACTGAAAAGAAATTTAATGTATTGTACCTCATAAATCTGTTTTTAAAAGCCTGTCTTTCAGTCTGCTTTTTACTTTCTTGTTTTTCTCAGTGTTAATACAGCACCAGAAATATTTTACAGCTTCTCTCTTTGATGCATTCTTACCACATGTGTTCAGTAATGCCTTGCATCTCCTATAAGGAAACAAACTACCATAATCTTTAGTGCCTAAGCTAAAAGGCACTAAGGATAACATAAAAACCAGTTTTTATGTCATGAGTGTGGGAAACAGAGAGTAGGACCTCAGTTGTTCCAGAGGGAGTGTTTCCATCACAGGAGGGGAGCTTGTCCCTTTAGTTTGTGGGCGTGCTGGGACATAATTGCATTTTATAGCCACAAAGGCCTGCTTCTTCTCCACAGGTGAGCAGTGCTCCCTGGTAGCTGTTTGCAGCACTTGACCCTCTGGGAACAGAAGTCTAGAAAGGACCCAACAGGAGTGGTGAGCTCCTTGGAAAAGGGTGAGAAAGTGAGAAGGTGTCACTTTGTCCTCAGTACCGTTACACAGCAGGATGGCAGTATGTCATGTTATGGCCCTCTTACCAGTTTGGCGTGTCCTACCAAGTGTGGCTTCAATATGAGACACCTGAACTCTTCAAGAATGGATCTGTGCACTGGCAGACTTGCCTGGCTAATGCTGAAGGAAATAGGCAAGGGAAGAAAGGGATAGTGTGGGAGGATGGAGATTGTAAAGGAAATAGAGAGCAGTAGGAGTGTGGAGCCATGGGGCTGGATAAATACAGGAGATGACAGTTTGCTGAGTTCAAGGCCTTACTCTGCTGTTTTGCCTGTCCCTGTGCTCTGGGGCATCTCACCTTTGACATCAGCTAAGATTTGATCTGTAGTGAGGAGCCAGAGGATAATGAACCTGTAGGTACATGTTGAGGATGGTATTTATATACATTTAGTGCTGAGACAGATTGGCTGGGAAAGGAAAGAAGCTGCTGAGCTTGTTAGAGACCCACAGGGGAGAAAGTGCTCTATGAGATAGTTTGAGAGTTGTTAGTTGTTTTGGCAACTGTTATTAGACATGGCCCATAATTACTTCTGTAGCTATAGAGGGGTGTAATTTGCTTTTAATTACTGTATTAGCAAACACATCAGTAGGGAAACCAACAGGAAAAGAAAAAAATTGCTGTCTTTCTTTCAGTCCTGTTCTTTGTGACTGTAAGAAGGCAAAAATATTTGGACAAAAAAAAAAAAAGGAATGCTCTAATGAGCCCCAAACAGGCAGATTCTGAGAAATGAACATGCTGAGGGGGAAAATAGCTATTCTAGATAGCAGAGAGCTGGCTTCTATCGTAGTCCTACAAAGTGGAAATAATAGCCTCTTTCCACTGTAATTTTAAAATTGTAACTCGGTGCTGTTCTTCTGATGCTTTGTGATAGATGCCAGGACTGGAGACTGCTCTGCTCCAAGTGTGAGTCAGATAACAAAGCAATTTCTGAGCTGTAGCAGCATTGCACCTTTCCTTTTGTTTCCTCTGAAAGATACTGTAAGGCTGCATTATCAAGATTCACCCTTGCAGAACAATATTTTATTTTTAAATCATCCTTTAAAAGAATTTGTGAGTACTGGAGGGGACGTCTTATCTCCCTTCGTGGTCACATCTCTAGGAGAATTTGAACAGGAAAATGCTGAATGCATTTTCTTACCTTGAATCTCAAAGAATGGAAATTCAGTGGTTTTCCTGGCCTCTTAATCTTCTCACTGAGATACTGCTCTAAACACTAATGAACATTAAATCGCTATTGCTCTGTTGGTGTGTAGCGCTTCAGTCAGCAGTCCTTCCAGAGTCAATAACAGCAGGCAATCTACTGCAGTTCCTCTGGTGTTTATTTTTAAAGATAATACTTGAAATGCTTTAAAAATTGAAACATTTCATTTTGAAGGTGACAGAGCTGGAAAAGCTGAAAAAGTTTAAGATGCTTTTACAGCATGTGAAGGGGACAAGCCATTTGGATTTCAATTTCATCTCCCTGCTGCCTAGTTGGCCACTGAGCTGTGGAGGGACCATGACTCTTGGCAGGCCAGGGGTGGCTTTCCCTGCTGGCTTCTCCCATTAGCAAAGCACAGGAGCCCATCCAAAGGCAGCTTCCCACAGGAATCACCAAACAAAGAAATAGGGCATCTAAAATGAGGGCAGGTGGTAAATGATGATAATAAAATTGCCAGTACTTTGTTTTAAGGTGAAACCCTTCATGCAGCCTGTCATGCTCCAGTAGAAAAAATGGCTTGGTTGAGCGTGCATCTCCAGCTGTAACATACAGGTAAACAAGGGCATTATGTCAGCTAGAGAGGCTTTTGAAGTGGATTGGCTGTGGGGCTGACTCAGGGTTGTACACAGGTCCTGCACTTCCTAACTTCTTAATATTTGGTTTTACAGCCACAGCAGTGGTACCTTAACATCATTTTATGTGAGGTATTTATAGACCACCTTGTCTATCAGTAGTAACTTCCTGACTAGCAGTTCCACCTGAGGGCTCGTCTGTGTCCGCAAGGGAATTTGTATTTTTTCCCTGTCTGACAGCCAAAATGGTTTTTCTGATTGCAAGATGGAGTCTGGGGGGAGATGTGTCATTCTGTAATGTTAAAACAAAAATGATGATGAGAAACTCTAGCACTGCACTGAGTTTTAAATTGGAAACTACTGTGAGCAGTGTGGGAAGAGGGAACTAGGAGGCCGTGGCAGGGGGGCAATGCCACAGCAAGGGTGGGAGATGTGGAGAGTTTGGTGGAGAGGAAAACCAAGCAGGGCAGGTAGGTTCTAGTCTATCTCAAGAAGCTGTGCCTCTGCTTTTTTTTCACAGCAGACATCTCTGCCTTTCTATTTTGCTTACATGCTTGCTCAAATAATGCAGGTAAAAAGAAGCAGAGTCTGAGGAAAAATAAAGATACAGATGCCAAGGACCTGTGCGCACTGAGGAGGCTCGAGAAGCAGTGGCCTTAATCTCAGTGCTTTAATTCCCCTTCTGTAAGGGGAATGCTATCTGTTTTGCAGAGAGGTGCCATAAAGATGCATGTCTTCAAATTTCATGGAGCACTAGGAACAAATGACATAATTTTGTATTCAGTACAGAGTAGTTTCAATAAGGCCTGCAGGCCACTCACTGAATGTTGTGGATAAAAAAAAAGTCTTAACTGAACAAGTCAGACACCCTACGGAAGAAATATTACATGAGCTTGTAATTAAAAAACAAATTTATACATAAAATGGCCTGAATTAAGACTTCCTGTGCATCAATAATCCTGGCATGTCCTAACTTTACAGTGCTTCATTTTGCATTAAAGTGTTTCTTTTAAGGTTACTTTTCTGTATACAAACCATAAGGAAGACACATGGAAGCACATGAAGAGGGGAAAGAAAGACAAATAGGGCAGATAAAAGACAAATACTTTCACTCCCATGTATGAGGTATGAGCTTAGCACAGGTTTTCACTTTTCCTTAAACCCCTGAGTAACATACAAAGCAGGAGAGAAAAGTCTTTAGGTAGGACAACCAGTTCTTTACTGGTCTTTGAAAACATTCAGAGATTTTTTTTCTCAATTTCTTTTCCATCAGTTTGATATTTCATTCACTTTTACTTCTCTCAGAGACCTTGATTTCATTCTTTTAATAGACAGATGCTGCTGAGCTCCTTCTCCCTCACCTTGCAGAGATAAGGATGTTGCAATCACTGTGGTCCTGGTAAGAGAGAGCTGGAAAGGCAGCACTGGCGAATGAATCCCTTAAAAATACACCCAAAGACCCAAACTGGGAAAGTAAGCAGAAAAATGTGGGCAGAAACACCTTAATTAGAGTTTGTATTTCAGTTCTGCTCTGGGTCCAAACTGCCAGAGAGGTTTTTTCCTTGATCCCTGTTTCTTCCAGATATCCTTGTGAGGTATTAGACATTGCAGAAGGGGCAAGTCAACATCCTACAGACTATGAACATAGAGCTGGCCTAAACACGGAGAAGATTTTGCCCTCAGGGCTGAAATAGGTCATGGGTCTCCCCTCCTAGTGCCTCTGCAGGTGAGATCACAGGTTCTGTTTGTGCATGTTTAGGTGGCTCAGACTGTCTGTGGAAGTGTGTATCTAAAATGCTTTCAAGGAAAACCTGAATGAGGCTGCAAGAATGGCAATGAGCCTTTGAAAGACTGTGCTTAGGGATTTTCAGCAATGTAGGGAAACTGGACAAGGGCAGTGCAACTGAATTTTATATCAAAAGCAGTTTAATTTGAAGAGAAAGGAAGCAGTGCAGTGTATGTGTTCTTTTATTTCTCACACTGAAGTTTTGCTAAAAGTTATTAACAAATTATCTATCAAGCTTGAAGTTTGCCTTTTAAATCCATACTTAGGCACCTCTTTAAATATCCTGATATTAAGACAAACAAACAAACAAAAAAAATGGTACTCCCATTAAAGCCCAGTAGCTGTGAATTATGTGTTTCTCCTGACTGTGTCTATCCAGCCCTTACCACATTGGGACCTGGATTCTTGATCAAAACTAAATGCTCTTGCTGTATATACAGATGATAATTAAGTATTAAAGACAAGGACTGGAGATGAAACCCTTGTCTCATCTAATACTGGCAGAACAGACATCCTATTGTGCCTCTGTAACAGAAAATTTCAAATATCTTTTGGGGCTTCATGTTTGCATCTGGGTACTAAACAATACACTGGCACAAAAGGGCTCAGAATCCTATTAATAAGAAATCTATCATCACAGATATTGATGTCCAAAGACATGTATCTGGCAGAGAATAAAACCTAATTTCCCCAAGGTAGTGCTGTGAGGAGGGAGTATTGAAACTAACTCTAGGTCCAGGGAATGTAGGCCTAGGCATGCCCACTACCAATAAATTGTTGTTTTGGTGAAGTTATTTCTTATAAATGGCAGCATCTTTCCTCTGATGTCCCAAACTCAAGCCAAGAACTTCCTGTCTTTTGGAAAGTTACACCACTTAGCAAGATGCTGCAGAAAGTTAGAGGAAAAATGACAACTCATTGAATACTTAGAAACATACTTCATTATTCTAGTGACCGAAAACAGATTTGGTATTCAACAGCTGCAAGAGAAGATGTTTGACATTTCTGCCTCTGCAGCCAGTTTCAAGGAAAGGGAGGGTCATTAAGCTTGAACAATGTCAGCTAAAAGCCTCCCACCTCTCTCTCAAGACTGCTGGTAAATCTGACCCTGTAGTAAAAGTCATTTCTCATCTCCTCAGGTACGCAGCTGTATAAGGACTTCAGGGTATCTCACAATAAATCCTTTGCTTCTCTGTGGAACTTTTTCACTCAGAGATTTGAATCCAAATAATGCTGGTTTCCTGTTATGCTTTCCTGGTAGTGCTTTATCAAATAGCAGGAATTTCATACTGTTCCTGAGGGCAATTTTTTAAACGGAATTGTTCCTTATGGGTTTTTGTTGTAAACAACACACATGTTTTCCAATCATATTGTCAATTGTGAATGAACATAAACTTAATTCAGTTTTGTGAGTGCCTGTTCACCTAGTATAGCTATATTATCTATGCAAATTAATGGCTTGTCCTTTAAAAATTAAGATTAATCTTTGATTTAAAAACATCACTAGTAGCTGATATACCCAGATGGACCTACTTACTTTGCTGGATGATTTAGTTGTTTATTTTATAAATCCATTTTATTTGTCCCTTTTAATGGCATGGTAAACATCCCTCATGGTGAGGTACTCATTCCTATTGTGGTTTTGACTGAATTATTTAAAATTAAGTTGCTCAATAATGTTTCAACATTGCTTTATATCCATGTCTTTCACTCTTACTTTGCATTGGACTAGCCACGACTGTTGTTGCATTCTCAATCATCACAGTGACTTTCCCTGCTTAAGAATATGAGAAGATCAAGGTTTGTCAGTATGTATTTCTGAGTGGCTTGAATATCTCATTCCCTGACCTAAGACATTATTCAGGAGGCATAAATCCATTATTTATCCTTAGTTGAAATACTAACATAAAAAAAAGACACAGTCTTTCCGTCTGACTTACATGATTTAATTTGATCAAGAAAACCCTATGCTGTCCAGACCTATAATGACCATGTAATTACATGCAACAGAATCAGTGACAGCTTCAAAAAATTGCTAGTTACTGTAGCTTCTTCTCTAATTACTTGGAAAAGTGATAATGCATGTCCAAGTGTTGTCCTCATTGCCAATTTATAGCACCATTAGGTTTTGCTAGGAAAATCTTATGCTAATTTTTGTTCTTACACTCTCTGATTTTAGATGTGGCTGCTTTTTTGAAATTCATCTCTACTTCTGTGCACTTTAATTTCTATTGTTCAACATCAGATGCTTGGCTTTTGAGTATGAAAGGATCGAAGCATCTAAAGTGCAGATGGTCAGCGTCTCTGTAAATTAGATTCTTAAAAGAGGGCATGACAAATTTTCTTTGTATGATTTTGACACCAAAAATGAAATTGTAGCTAAATTAAAACTACTGATGTCCTTGGCTTCAATGAACCTGCTAGTTTTGGCAGAGCAAACTGTGGCTTACACATCTTCCATCTAAATAGATGTGAACCTCAAACTCCAGGACCAGTGGTTTGGCCAGCCAGTTAATGATGGCAGAGGGAGGAGCAGAAGGGGTTGGAGCAGAGATGCCATCCCTCTGTGGCTCTCCTTGGTCTGGAAAACCCTGAAAATGCAGGCAGCACTTTCCAACACACAGGATAGGAAAATGCAGTGTTTTATCTTGGTTTTCTTGCATTAGCTTCTAATGCTGGTTTCATTATATATCTGGTGAATTGTGGCAATTGCATATATAAAACCCAATAAGTGGCTGCTGTTTATTTTTAGAATAATTTAAAATTATTCCTTCAAAAAGGGCAAAATCTTGTTTACTTTTTAAAGGTTTTGTTTTGCACTCTAAATGTGAAATGGAAGATAAATAGGAAATGTGAATCATCTTGTGTACAAGTAAATTGCACACAATCCCATTTGCCTTTTCTTCTACAGAGTATTCACATTCAATTTGCATTATGTGCTGTATCAATTCACTAATAGCTTATAGTGATAGACCACCATTTTAACAATAAATACATGGGAGCAGAATAAAAAAGGCTGTACTTTTAAACTAACTTCTATTTCTTGATTTTTGTATTTAGTTCTCATCCTTAATATCCCATAAAAGCTTGTTGTTGTCGGCTTTTTTCTTCCATGAATATCTTTTAAAATTCATAAGCTTATTAAAAAACTTCATAGGTAGTGATAGCTGCCTTTCATTCCATCTTTTATAAACCATTTTAAAGTGAATGGACTATTTGAATTGCAAACTCAGCTTTTGCCTGCATCCATGAAACAATCACAGTGGTAAACACAAAATGATCATAATTTTTCATCAAAGTGCTTTAACCTCAGCCCTGTTGGCTTGTCTCCCAGATAACAAGGTAGGGTAATTTCTATGATTAATTAGGTAAAGTTTATCAAACTAAATGAAGATGAAAGGCTTTGGAGAACTGTATGGTGTTAAATGTTTTTTAAACATAGCAAAATGGTCTCTTATGAACTTTTTACATGCATTCAGTAGTTTCTGAAATATTTGGCTCCTTGACAACAGAGTCAGAAGCATCTGGTCCAAAGCCACAAGCTCCTGTTGCTCACCCAAAGGTTCAAAATAATAGATATTGGTTACTGCCTGCAAAGAGATTTTGAATCAATCTTTGTCCTAAATACGTGCATGAGAAAAGCTGTTCATGAATATGACATGAATACAGGAAAACCCTACCAGTCATTGCTTAACATCTGCAGGAATTACAACAGAATTTTGCACATTTGAGGTGGTAAACATCTTGCTCCATTTTTTTCCTAAGGGTTAAGATCAAATAAATAAGAGAATATAATTCTAAAAAATTTTGTATGGACAGTGCTCTGGGCAACCTGATCTAGTTGAAGATGTTCCTGCTCATTGCATGGAGGGTTGGACAAGATGTCCTTTGAAAGTCCCTTCCAACCCAAACTATTCTATGATGTGTAATCAGTACTGTTTATTATTGTTTTAGTCATGATGAATGTCCTTTATTAATGAGTGGTTTTCATTTTAAAAAAATGAATGTTTTGATTTAAAAATGGCTAATCAAATGTGTTTCGCTGAAAATTGTTAATATTTCCATTTATCTCTATATGTTCAGAATGATCATTTTATGATTTATCCTTTTTTAATTCTTAACATGAGCACTTTTTTTTTGGATGGAAATTTCTACCTCACAAAAATCTGTCTCTTCACATTTAGTTATTTTTTGGTTTTCGGACCAAGTTGTTATTAAAATGCATAACTCAAGGCAGCACTTATGTCTTGGGCTTTAAAGAGCTGATTTCCATCACAAAGCATCCCTGTTTATCCCATATGAAGATGAACAATGTGTTTCAGGTAGGCAATTCTGTTGTGACCAGGCTGTGATGTTCAAACCAGCTGACTGCTGGCTGCAGGCTTTGGAAAAGGGTTTCACAAAACTAAGATGTGGCCACTGGAGTATTGCTGTGGTGTAACTAAAGGTGTTCTCCCTGTACCTAACTTTTTAACTAACATTTGCCACTGATGGATGATGGTCTTCCTGTCTGCACAGACTCTTTGTGTTGAAGGCAGGTGTCTGCAATGAGCAATGTTGTTCATCGTGAGACTGACCGCAGGAAAATCTCTGTAACTCGCTGATGCCAAAGCAAGCTGTTCAGCTTGTATCATGCTGATGGGGAAATTAAAGGGTAGCAGACTAACATGTCTGGTTCATAATTGCTCTAAAGTATCCTCAAAGTTTAAATTAAAGGACAAGTTCTGAAGGTTATTGAGCACGCACAGTGTGCACTGAAGTCAGCAGGAACCGCAGCTGCTGTAGACCCTCTAAGAGCTGACCCAAATAAAGTACAAATGTCAAGAAAATCACTTGAAAGCCTTGGGGCCTTAACTGCATTGCAAACAAGTCTAATTGTGTTTATCAGTAGAGTGGTGCTACATCTCTTTTGCTGTTGATTTAGGAAATCCAACTTTTCATTGACTCAACAGCAGCTTTGAATGCCCCAAGCACCCAAATAAATCTAATCACAGGAAATCCTTCCCCTCCATCATTTCATTTGCACGAGTCCTCCTTAAAGTACCATCTCATCGGCAGAGACTGAAGCAAGCATATCTTGGCTTTCACTGGTAGGAGGGAGGAAATCACATTCCAGGGAAAAAGATGTCCTTTCCATAGTGCCTCTTTTCATGTGTACTTTATCTTCTTCACTGCAAGCCTCTAACACTGATGAGCCCTGCAGGTACTAAAGATTCAAACACAATAGCACAACAGGAAGATTAAGCCTAGAAAAAGAAAAATTGGATTTCATTTCCTCCAACACTGAAAAGAGATGATTTTTTTCCATTAAAGAAATTTTTTCCATTAGAGTGTTTTCCATTAAAAACTGCTTCCTGTGGAAAACTGAGTTTCTATTTAAAAGAGCATTTTCACAGCAGGAATTTATTCTCTCATGAAAGGAACATGCTTTTCATATGCACTGCCAGTTTTAAGATATTGGCTAAAAATTCAATATTTCAATTCCTCTATCGTTTAGTGCAAAATTAACAGTTTTGGCAGGAATTCCCTCTACCATTACTGTTTTATGCAAAGTGCATGTCAGGGCCTGTAAGACACCTGTAACCTGTGATTAACTTGAGCAGTCTCAGCTGGGACCCCGCTGCCTGCAACCCCTCCCCATGCCCTAGGTCTCCCTTTAAGCTCAGACCCAGAAAGCACTTAGACCTGGCCTGAGCTCCATCAGAAATATATTTGTGCCTGTTGCTGTATGCTGCTGTCCTGGCTTATAGGTTTTTTTTCTTACTGGATGATTTCCAAAGCTACACTGTCTTCAGCCTTTTATCCATGCCTCCTAGATGGACTCTGAATCTATACTGGAGTCCTGACTGGACTTTTGGTGTCATTCATCAGTGCACCTTGTTTGGAGGTGTCAGGGGGACTGGTTGCCATTCTGACACTGCTCATATCCTGTGGGAGAACATCCTGGTGGGGAGATCCCCCTTGGGTTGGGATTCTCCTTGGCTCCCAGCTCGTCCCTGCTTGTGGAGGAGCCCTAATCCTGCTGGCCCCTGCTGTTGCAGGGGTGAAGTGTAGCTTGTTACTTGGATGTCAGTGAATGACAACCATTGATTTGCACACAAAATATTTCTCTATGTGAGTTGTGTTTTTAGGGTCACTGTTATTGACAGTGCCAGATTTTAGCTGAGCCTGTGAACAGTGTAGAATGGAGGAGACATTTTTAAATGTTGGCCTGCAAGGACTGTATAGTAGAGCCCCTGGTCAGCATTCTTAGATGCCATATTTGCTCATGTTATTATGCTTCCTGTGGCCTTTCCAGTGCTTTGAAGCTCTCTTTGATCAATATATCTTTGGATCTTCTACACATTTGTTTTCTCCATGTGGGTTCATACACTGAAGTTCTTGATGGTGATTAAATTTAACATCCTTTTTGATGATACTGAGAGGCAGTTGCAGGAACAGGCAGAACTATTGGAATTCTACATACTGCATTCCCAGCAAGATTGACTACCATGGGTAAAAGTGTGATGAGGATAAAAATGGTAATGTCGTTAGGCTTTTGCAATAGACAGCAAAGTCAGGATAAAAAGGAGATGAACAAAGGAATTAAACCTAAGCTAATTGCTGACTAAATTAAAGGTTAAGGATTGATACTGTGGGATCACTCTACTAAATAGTAATTTACTTTCTCTTATTTTTATTGGACCAGCAGGTCAATGGCCTTTCCTGACAGCATCCGGGCAAACAGCAACTCTATGCAATCTGTTCTTTAAATTAAAAGAAATGCCTGTTTTAGCAATTTCCTCTGGCAGGAAAGCAAGCATATATTCTTGCTTCATTCTTTTTATTGAAAGGGCACTATCAAGCTTCGAATCCCCATTTACATTTTTAGCCTGGTTTCCTAAGGAAATGAATCTTATATAATAACACTTTCTTTCTCTTCAACTATCAAGTCCTACGTAGCAACTTTTAAACTGTTTGGCCAAGTGTAACTAAACTTAAAAGTGGATGGAAAAATATCAGCTAGAACAATGTTCTTAAAATCTTTGTCAAAAGCAGAATCTGAGGAGAATAGAGAGATGCAATTAGTGCTCACACTGAGGGAAAGTGCCAGCCTTGGCTGCTGTGCTGTTGTTTGGCATTTATGTGCTGGCCAACCAGCCTGTCACTGGGCCCATCAATACACACCTAGGCTTTCTCTTGTCTTCTGTGATGTGTCCCCTCCAGCACCGGGATTAAACTGGAGCAGTTCAGGGAGGGAGCTGGGGACAATGACCAAGGTAAGAAATCTGTAGGAAACAGCTCATGAGTAGTTCTGCTTCTTGTGAAAATATTTGTTGCTTTAGGGTATACAGTCAAATTAAGGTGGGTGTAAACTCATCAATGTGCATTTTGTCTATCTACTCTGACAGACATGTTCTATTCACTGATCACTTGAAAATCAAAGTGCAAATAAATAGTAGGTTGAAATGTCCTAGTGAATAAATTTCAGGCCTGATTTTTGGTACCAAAAATGTTGAAAAACTAAAAATTCTGGGAATTGACTTTTTCAATCTGATTAAGATTATTCCTGTGCTAATTTCAGTTATAAATGTTGATAAATCCATACTTTGACTATAGAACAAGGATGAATGTTTTCGGTATTATATCCTGACCTTCCACATAACCTAGAAAACTTTCTTGAGGTAGGTCTTGCTTGGAAGACTTTTTAGAGGGGAAAAATAGCCGCTAGTAATTTAAACATCACAATGATATACCACCCCATTTGCTACAAAGTAAAAGAGGTGATGACAAATTATCTTCACCTTTTTTCAGAAAAAACCTGTTGTTTTGACTTTAAGTTAATGAACCTTGCTATGCTGGTCAGTAGATTGTGTTGTACTTTGATCAATAATAATTAACAGCCCTTTGAATTCCTTGCAGACATACAACTCTGGTCTGATGGTACCGTGTTGTACCTTTGTAGTCAATATACTCCTTAGGAAAAGCTCTGGTAGTCATTTTCTTGCTCTTACCATTTTGCACCATCATCTCAATTTCTTAACATAATCCTTGAGGTGGGAATACAGAAGTGGACAAGCTATTCTGATAGATATCCCACTCAACTGCACTTTAAAGATATGTGTCTTTCATTGTCTATTATGATTTTCCCTCTGCTTTTTTCAGTGTTGATACTTTGCATGAGAGTCTCTCAGAAATCCTAGTCTTGGCTCTTTCCTAGATATCAGACTCTACACTGGCTATTTGTGTCCTCATTGTTTGAGTCTGTTCAGTATCAGTAGTCTAAGCTATTGGAGAGTGTCCGAAGGAGGGCCGTGAGGGTGGCGGAAGGACTCAAAGGGAATCTTAATGAAGAACAGCCAAGGTCACTTGGTCTGTTCAGCTTGGAGAAGAGGAGACTGAGGGGAGACCTCGCCATGGTCTTCAACGTTTTCATGAGGGGAAGCGAAGGGGCAGGTACAGATCTCTTTATTCTTGTGGCCAGTGACGGGACCCAAGGAAATGGCATGAAACTGAGGTGGGGGAATTAGATTAGCTATTAGGAAGAGGTTTTTCACCCAGAGGGTGGTTGGGCACTGGAACAGGCTCCCCAGGGAAGTGGTCACAGCACCAGCCTGTCTGAGTTCAAGACATATTTGGACAATGTGCTCAGGAACATGGTGTGATTCTTAGGGTTGTCTTGTGCAGGGCCAGGAGCTGGACTCAATGATTCGATGAGTCCCCTCCAACTCAGCTTATTATATGACTCCATAATTTTATACCATTCTTTTAAATTTTTCGTCATCTACAGTACCAGTTTTTCTTTGTTTTTCACTAGGTTATCAACAAGCATATGAAAAAGATTCAGGGCTTCATGGAAGAATGCTTGTTGATTTATTATTTGCAATTATATTTTCTAGACTGGTTATCCAGTGTTCAATGTATTTAATGTTACCATGCTAACTGTAGCATTCTAGTTCCTGATTACATGGTCTTGATCTGTCAAATCAACAGCTTTGAAGAAGCATTTCATTAATACTGCTGCCTTTATCAGCCAACCTTAATCTTATCAGTGGTGTAAAATTAGACTGCTGACATCTACTGCTTAGACTGATATTCCTTAGCTGTGTTTTCCCCCACTGTTGCCTTAATAACTGAGTCCTGCAACAACTTCTGCGGCACTTCTTATGTGGTGCATAAAAAATTGAAAAGTTCTACTGCAAGATAAGAGTTTATACTTTTACTTGGGTTTCTGCTATACAATCATGTTTTAACACATTTTTTTCTTCACTATGGAAGAACTAAAACATCTACCGTAAAATTGTCAGAGACAAAAAATTAGGAAGTGGTGTTTTATTTCATTACACCACAATAAAAAATGTGTCTTTGTTTTGCTTCCCCAGATGTCTGTTTTCAAGTTCCAGTGTTTTGGATTTGTAGCTTAAATTTATTCTCAGCATTCTTTGGGACTGTGACTTAAACCTTTTTTATAGAACACTTTCTTTATACCAACTCTTATTCCTCTGTGGACCTGTGACCTCATTTTATTTGCCTACCAAAACAACTACCAACAGCCCCAGCTGCATGCTTACTGAGGTGGAGTTTTTACCAGCTCTCCAAACTCTTTGGTCTGTATTTCTTAACTCAAATTATTTTGGAGGATATGCTTTGAAAGATTCTGGGTCTTGCATGGAGTTTCAAACCATCACTATACAGCTGGTGTATGCAGGCACAACCATGAGTTTGCTATGCTGTGTCTAACAGGTATCCCATCTGTGCCCTTGTAATCAAATAATAATAAGATTAAACAAGGTACCAGAAATAAAATATTTGGTATCTAGCATTCTCCACGCTTCCCTTTATTCACTGTTGAAACGGAGCTGAAACTGGTGCAGTATATCTGTGCAATGGGCTGCTAATACTATTCCCTTTAGACCTTCTCTGGTGTGTGTATGATACCTGTGGTAAACAAGAAATAGAGTGAGATATTTTGGTGCATTCCCAATCCACTCAACCTGGTGGGGTCTCTTAAACCTTTAGCAGTGAAGAGCTAGTGGGCAGCAGCATGTGACAAGTGTATATCATGTTTGTATTAGGCCAAATTTTTACTCCTGAGACAGAACAGAGCAGCTTTCCACTCTGTTCCTACATTCATAGCTGTACTTGTTGGGGAAAGCACCGACACAATAGAAAAGCAATTTAATCTATTTCTGCCACCCAGACACTATTTCTTGTTAATTCTAGTCCTTTAAAGGAGGGCTTTAGATAAGGATCAGATACCACAGAGTTGGAATAGGCCTATTTTGTATGTGGCTGGCTAAGGAACCAACAAATAAAAGAGATGGTAAATCTCCTGGTGCAAATCGCTGAATTAATTTCAGTAATATAATTGGGCTGGGAAAAGAAAAATCATGAATTCTAGTGTGACAGTTGTTCTGGCCCTTTAGGAACTAAGGCAGGAATTATGCTTTTGCTCAGAGGCAGAGTTTCACAAACAAAGTGATACTTAACTGCTTCTCATGCCCTTCATAACCTCTCAGTACTCATTCCCCCATGCCTGATTTAAATTGGTCCTGTTAAATTCAAACATCATAAATTTTAAACCAATTTTGGGGAAAAAAAAGTTGTCTGAAATATGTGGTACTCACCAGAGGATGTAGACACACTATGATATTTAGCTAAAGGATATCAAAGGACATGGTCTCTTTTTACACATATTTCCCAAAAAGATGAGATACCAAATCTTTGACAAGCACTGAAAGAGCAAAGCTGAGATTAAAAATTAAATACAACAGCCTACTTCTAAAAGGCAGCAAAGGATTGCAGATATTAATAGGCATCATTTAAAAGACTGTGGCTTATTAATGCTGTTATTATGCATCTTTTCTTACTTTGACAGTTTGATTGTTGTCTTTTCAATACATTTATCATTTCAAATACCATCAAGATTTTAATGGTAAATCAAATTTTGTTCATATTTAGTCTGGTCAGAACAACAGAGGCTACTAGACATAGCACACATGCTGAAGCAGTATTGGTTGTATGCTGCTTTTTTGTGTTCGTAATATGAATAGCCAAAATCCTGTTAGCTATGAAGATCTGCAGAGTGTTTTAGCTCTCAACAATGAGTAGCAAGAACTATTGTCCTCTTTTATGAGGTCTGGCTGAGACAGAGTTCATTTTCCCATGGCAGCCCTAATAGAGCTGTGCTTTCCACTGGTAGCTAGAAAGGTGTTGATAACACACCAGTGTTTTGGGTAGTGCTGAGCAGCGTTGGCACAGCATCTCTGGTGGCCCCCCTCCCAACATTCCCTCCATCAAGTGGTTGCCCTGGAGCAGCCATTACATGTGCTGAAGTGCAGCTTCCGGGGAAGTGGCCAGATATCACTTGCTCATGGGAAAAAGAGAACAAACCTTTTCTTAGCTGTTTGCTTGTGTTCATGCAAACTTTTGTTTTTGCTTTAGTAAACTGCCTTATCTCAACCTATGAGTCATTTTCCATCTTTTCTCTCCCCTGTCCAGCTGGGAAGGGGGAGGGATAGAGAAGCTTGATGTGTAGATGGCATTCAGCCAAGGTCAACCCGATACACCTCTTAATTTTAGTGCTCTGACAGTGTTTTGCCAAGTGTAGTTAAAGCAATTTTTTCATAACCTGCTAACATACTGCAAACACTAAAATTCTTCTAACATAAATGGTGATTCATCTTCCAGCAAAGCAGAATTCAAAAATTATCTATAATTCTGTTGTGGGAATAGCTGGAAGTTTTTGACACATGATGGGAAAAGCAGGGTAATGCTGGTGTTTCACTCTCCTGATTTTCCTTAAAACACATTACTCATCTGAACACCTTTCTGTACCAAAGTTGAGAATTGTATACTTTCCCAGTGCATGAAATCTGAGAATGCTTTACCTGAGAGAAACACTGGGAATTAGCCACACCTTTAAAACAGCAAAAGACTGGAATGTGCTCCAAAGTACACTGATGGAGATTGTACCATATGGGGGGTGGTGGTGGTGGTGTGTGGCTGCAATTATTTTCTACAGTCTCACTGAACAGTAAATAGGGTCTCAATAGATAGGAAGAAAAAGGTTTCCCTAAAGTTTGCTGCATCAAGATTTATTTTTGTCTTCTGAAATGCTTGGAGATTTAAGTTGCCCTTTATTTCTGAAAGAAGTGTAAGTGCTCTGTGTTCCAGAAGGTTTCAGCAGGCTAGATTTAAAACCAAGAGCAATTACCTGTGACAGCTGAGCTGTTCCTGCTGAGTTATACACTTCCTACCCTGCCTCTTACTCTGTGGTGGCTACGAATTTAACCAGAGGAATTTGCTATACTGAACAACGAACTTATGCAGAGAAGGGACCAAACTGATATTTAGGTGATTGATTGACTTACATGGGCTGAATTTTCAAAGGGTATTCAATTTTCTTATATATTTACTCCTGTTTTGCCTGCTCAGGGTTTGAAATGCAAACCTGCTTCCCCAGCCTGCACTACACACATACATGTGCATAAAGATGCATGTGGTGCTTTTAGTGCACAGGGGCTCAATGAACAAACTCGTGGGTACATAGCTCCTTGTAGGTTGACACACAGCTGAAGACTGTATTTAGGAGACTGCAGGCTGGTTTTGATGAAGTGTCCTTAAAACATTTGCA
Source organism: Aphelocoma coerulescens (assembly GCF_041296385.1). Classification (NCBI taxonomy): domain Eukaryota; kingdom Metazoa; phylum Chordata; class Aves; order Passeriformes; family Corvidae; genus Aphelocoma; species Aphelocoma coerulescens. The sequence continues at coordinate 48,285,673 of NC_091015.1, forward strand.
AAATTAAATTTTTTGTGTGTGTGAATTTCAGCATGCTTAGTTCAAAAAAAGTACGAAACCGACTTTTATTATTAAAAAAAATTAGGAATTTTGGTTTAAAAGGCCTTATAAGTTATAGTGAGTTGAATGGAACTCAGTCATTCTTGTATTTATTTTACACTGAGTATGATAAATACAGCCACATTTGCTGGCCCTCTACTTCGCAAATTAGACTTGTTGACTTTATCGGGACTTTTAAGTTTTCCCTGACTAGCTGTTTTAAGTAGAAAGTTATTCTTTTGAATACCTGGAAAATTAGGCCAGTCTAAAATTCAGTACTGCAGTCAGAAGGAAGGAATGAATTACTTTCAGCAAGGTCAGAAGACTTGTGTGTGTCCTGTTTTTCATCTCTACAAACAAGATTTATTATGGTTAAAAGTGGTGACATCTACACTTTCTGTCAGTTAGTTGCCTCCTTAAGGAAATGGATGTGATTGGAATTTTCTTGCTATTTCATGTTGTATGGGTTCATTAACATTCACAGTCTCATGAGGGCTGGGCTGGCAGTCATAACATTTTGGGAACATTGAACATCTGTGTGCACTCAGCTGCTTGTTGTCAGGGTACTCTTGAACAGGCAAAGCCAATACCAGAAGACAGCAAATTGGAGACAATATTTTTACTGTTTTGGCTCTTTGTTTTCCGATTTGTGTTATGTTAACTTTCTTTGTTTAAATCTGTTCTTTATATTTCAGCATAAGTTGACTTGAGAGCTTTTCCAGAGAAATTGTATAAATGTTACCCTCTAAAGGATGGTATTAGGCTGGCCTAAAGAAAACTTTGGCTAAGGAAGTCAGGGATGGAAGAATTGCTGCTTATAGTAACTTCCTGTTGCAGGCTACTCGAGGACAATGCTGCCCATGGATAGAGTAGTTGTCATAAGCAAATTTCAATGTTTCTCCAATACGTCTACATTTTGACCACTGGATTTTTATTAATTTCTTAATTTTTTGTTGTTGTTGTTGTAATATAAACAATGTTTTAGAGCTTGGTAGCATCCAAGAACTTTCTGTAAACAAATCATATTGGTGGTTTCATTTGCCTAGTAATGCAGGGAATTTTACACCACGGAACAGGGGATTGTTTGACCACAACGAAAATTTAACATTTGTATTTATGTCCACTTAATTAGCCTTCAGATTATTCCAAAGGAATAATTTCTGTGTGAATAAATACCAGAAATACCTTAAAATTAACAAACAGAGATCATGTGGAAGTTTGGTACTGTTGAATCGCTGGCATCATCAATATTTTTGTTAAAGATATTCAAGGTGATGAATCCAGTAAATTTTACCACCCTGTCAGACAGCATCTCTTTCACTTCTTTTGAAAATCCCTTGATGTCTGAAGGGTTCCACATCAGCTGAATACTCAAGGTTTTTCTCTGAGCCCATAAATATTATTGATGCACTTGGGAGATTATTCTACAATAGTGACTTAGTTTTCCTTGGTTTTGAGTTTATTGGGAAATAGACAGTCTCTGTCAGATGAAGGAATTACATTTTACAGTGTACATTTAAGGCTAATCCTGCCGCTGTTTCTCTGTGTGAAGTGAATTTCATTTGTAATAAGTAGCGAAAAATATCAACTAACCAAAAGTGGTCCCTTTTAGAAAGGAAAACTTTCTGCTCCTGAGGTTGTATATCATTGTCAGATTTCATTCATAAGACTTGACACTTTTGAATTAATCTACTCCTCCATGTGGGAATTCTCACAAGTGTGAATAAAATTCCATTTTATCTGATCTTATATCATTCACATGACTATTTCCAATACTGAGACAGTAATGTTATACAGTATATGTTCCCTGGAGTTCAAGTACAATAGAAGATCTGCGCAGAAGTGAAGTATGAGGGGTATATATATAAACCAGATCAAAGTGCAAAATCTTGGCTTCAGAGAAAGTTCAAAGAATGTAAAAGTGCTCAGAGAGCAGTAGGAATGAATAAACCACTAGTGCCACTAAGAAAGTGAGCCATGAGCTTATGTTGGAGCTATGACTCAAGCATAGCCTCCAGCGAGCACTGAGTGCATAATGATAATCCAAACTTTCAGCATCATTCAAATACCATGGAAGACTTAGCTATTTTCATGTATGCAATTCCTAAGCAACACAATACTACCACTAAAAAAATGTGTAAAAGTTGAAAAATGCAAAATTCAGATTCCCACGCTAGTGAGCAAGACATTATCTCTGTTGACTATATTTTCTGTCTCTCTTATTTGATTTTTTTTCCTAGTCTTTTTAAGAATTATTTAATTTATTTCTATGAGACAAATTATCTGCCATAAATCATACAGGCCAAACAAAAGAAAAAATTTAGTAGCACTCTTAGCCATGTTACCTCTTCATTTTCCAGGCTTTTTCCTCTAAGAAGTGGAATTTTACTGCCTGGACTTTAACATTTTCATAAATTCAAGCAGAGGAGTCTGGCAATCGATAAAGACAGAAAGAAAGATAAATGCAATATTTTAAAGCAATTTTCTTGTTTAAGAAATACAGACAAGACTTTGGAAATGCTATAAACTCCCTCACTTTTAAGGATATGGGCTAGCCTCTTCATCAAAAGAAACTTGCCCTTATGTCCAGGTATTTGTGACTGCTATTTTTCAGTAGTATGCTTTTCCTTTTACTGAAGAAGAAAATGCCAACCAGTGCCAGAAGTTAAATACCATGTGGGTTACTCTCTGCTCATGATGACTTCTACATACACAAACCAGTGGCATTGAGAGGAGGAGCTGGATCTCGCATAGAGGTTATCCACAAACCCTGTGATATTTCTTGTACAGTAGAAGAGAATCAGCAATAAAAGGTTCTTTAGATACTTAAGTGCTGCTTCCCTTTCTCTTTCCCTCTCCCTCTCCCTAAGGTATTATATGTGCAAGGTAGATCCTGCAAAGTAGAAATGGGGAGCTCTGCCAGTAAATAATTGACATGTGAAGTCACATAATTTCATATGCATCAGGCATGGAAACATAAGTAAGACTGTGTTAACAAATTTGAAACAAGTTACAGCTGTCTTTGTAGAAGATCACTGCTATATGGAATATTGTGATATTTATTATATTTAATATATGTAAATATGGTTATTAGAACAAAAAGCCAGTCAATATAAAAGAGAACAAGAGAAAGAGTTTCTTTTTCTTTTATTGTTGATTCTTTTCTTGCTTACAAGCAGTTTTTTCCATTTGGGAATGTCTGACAGAAACAAGTTCTTGCAGCTGGGTTTCAGTTTATGGAGAAAGGAATCATTTGAACTCTGCAGAATACACCAGGTCTGACCCTTTATTTCCTAGTGGAATGGTGGCCACAGGCAAGTTGCCCCTCTGTAGCCCAGTCAGTGTTGCAACAGAAAAGGCTGGAAAGAAGGCACAGATAGAATCCCCCTGCAGCAATCCTGAGCCCTGAAAGTAAGTGAAACAGCCCAGAGAGTGAGAGAGAGACATATAATATTTGCTCCAGCAATCTCTGGTGCACTGTATATTTATAAGTACTATCTGCTAGTCTGGAGCTTTGATGTGCCAGACAGCAAAATAGCCATGCTCAGCTTGCAAACCTCCAGACAGATCAAAAAATAATTCCTCTTCAGCACCAAACCGGGACGACAGAATATCTGTCGCTGAAGACTAAAGTTGAGATGGTTTCAAATGCCAGATTTCTTTTTACCTGACTACATTCTTATTGCTGTCTTGTGTCATTCTATGAGCACTGGACAGAAATAGTTACACAATTGGCCCATCAACAAGATGAAAATATTTCCCTTTGTTTGCTACTATGTAAAGCAAATATTAGTAGTGTTAATGGAATCAAACTCATTTAAAGACTCTGGCTCATGTGTGATAGGTATTACTGCTCTCCTGACACAGTGATATTTTTGACAAGTATTGCTGAAGAAGTGGGCTAGCTTTTATCCTGCTGGTAGGAATGCTGTCTCTGAGCATCCTGAGTTTTGTTTTTAAATGCTGATGTCTTTATAAACACTAACCTCCATTCTTTTGTGCTTCTGTCACCTCTTGCTGCAGTACTTCTCTTCTGAGGCTCAGCTTTCATTTTTCTGTGGACCCTATTCCTTAGAGTTTCTTTTAAAAATGAACAATGCTCAAACCAGCATTGTCATCTGTGCAAGCTTCCTAATGCTTCCACACAAGTTTATTGAACAGGTGATTTACCCACTTAAAATCAAGAACTGAGTTAAGCAAGGATATAACAGTTTCAAGAAAGGCAGCCTAAACCAATGGCACTGGGGAAGGGATGAATTGCTCCATTCATCAGCAGGGATGAAGTCAGTTCTGAAATTTCATAACGTTAATTTCTATGCCAGTATTGATGTTTTAAGAGCTGATACAATATGTGCAATTCCACAGATCTAAATGGTTTCTTATACCCGTAAAAGCCTCAGTTCTCCTCAATCTCATTTTCAAAATTACCTTTCTTGTCCTCTCTGATAAATTCCATAGTTTGGCATAAAATTTCACAGTACTACAGAAACATTAAAAATGTAGTAGCAGTATAAAATAATTGACATAAATATCAAATTAAATAACAGAGAAGATGCTGTAGTGATTGCATTATTCATTTTTATTTTATTAAATAAAAATTTTATTTCAAAATTAACTGGAGGTGCCTTTGAATTTTTAGCATTGAAAAGCCTAAAGTGAGAATTTATGTCAAACTCGCTCTTAAGAAACCCAGGGCCTCAGCCATGATGGACTTATGAAGTAGCTTTTTCTACAAGGTTTTGATTTTCATTGTTGACATTTTCTGTACTATGTTTCTGAATGAACAAGTGTCAAAACATTTGGTCTGGCCCTAGTACAAGTAGCATAAGGGTGAGCATCAGAAACTACCTTATTCTGTACCCTCTGAGGGTTAAGTGTGATAAACCGTATCCTGAAATACTCACTTGAATATCCTACTCGGTGAAGGAAGTTTAGGAAACACTTATGTCCTATCACTCTCTGGTAAGTAGGTATTTTTTTTTTTTTTTCCTACTGGCTCTATTTTAACCAGGACTTAAGATCTGGAGAGACAGCTAAGAAGACAACTTTGTGTCCAACATAGTGTCAAAACACTTGGTGTTGTGATTTGTCCGCAGCTGCCCTTGTCTATGGTGTGCTTCCCTGGGGAACAAGCCCCAGGTCCTCTCAGGTCTGGCCAAGCCCAGGAGGAAGCTCTGCTTCATATGTGAGGAGAGGAATGCTCTGCATGAACAATCCTTCTGCCCACTGGTTTTGGGATACAGAGAAATATGGAGAAAACTCCCTTGAGAAAATGAGGTTGGTGTTTCCATTTTCCAGGGAGTGGGGGAAGGAGATCATGCTGCTGGTGGACTGTGGCTCCATAAGAGAGGCAAATGTGTTCCTCTCTACATGTGAGAAGAGAGAAGTATCGCTAGAGAAAGCTTTTTTTCCTGTGTGTAGTGAGAGCTTCTCAATTTGCCTCTCAGGAGCTGTTATGTGTATGTCTGTTCCCTGAGCAGAATTGAGAGACAGAAGGGGGAAATGGCCTTTTCTGGGCAGTTAGGTTTTGACCATTTGGTGCAATTTCTGTTACGGCTTTCAGCACTCTGGGAGAATTCTTATGTGAGCTGATAGGGCTTTGCTAAAGCTGCTGGGGATGGGAGAGGCTGGGCAAACTTACTGGAGGAGTACCCTTTGACAGAGCTAGGGAATGCCCGTGCAACACTTGGCTTGTTTTTACAGTCCTGTCTTGTTCACTGCCATAAAACCATTTCACAAATGCTTAAGTGGGAACTGATATGACAGAGAGACATTTGTGTAATGTATATTGGCAACCCCATATTGGCATATGGGGGGCTAAATCCAGGGAATGCTGCCAAAATTATTCTGAAGAGCTGTTTTACTCACCTTGTAGAGGGGGAATGCTATAGTGTTTGTTTTTTCTTGTTGTTTTATGTGAATTTTAAGATGGATAATTTAAAAAAATCCATCTTAAAATTTATGACATCCATCTTAGAATTCCAGGAGAATTTCAGGAGAGAGAATACATATAAATGAATATATTTTAAAAAACGGTTTTCATGGTGAAAGATATATGGGGATGGAGAGACTGATTTGTCTTTTTTCCCACATTCTCCTGTCTTTATCCTTTTGTGTACTTGTATCAAATTCAGCCTCAAAAAATCAAAGCAAATCCTATTAGTTTTTATGTAAAGACATGTTAAAAAGAGAATTCCAACTTTTTCAATGACTTGACAGGGGCTGAAGGTCATATATTCTTTTCTTCATACTTGAAATTAAAAGATCATTAGGTAACTGAAGAGATTATTTGGTTTATGGTTTGTTTTTTGGTTTTGTTTTTTTTTTCCTTTGTATCTATTCAGAAAGAGGTACTAGCAGTCAGGGATGAAATTTCCTGACACTATAGCAGATTATTTTATACATTTATTAGTAAAAGAGAGAGAAATTACTACATCATTAACCTGTCCAGTCTTAACATTCAGCCATCTGGGAGCCTTTCCATTTGTAGGAATAAGAATCCACTGGAGAAATCTTGACTTAATGTTGCAACTAAGCTGATAAAAGCCAAGGTTTAGGATTGGGCAACATGATAGCAGGGGTTATTTATCTCCTATGAATGTATTTTTGTTACATGTTACTGAAAATTGTGAATGCTGTGCCTGTGTCTGACCTGGGAGCCTGATCTGACAGGAAAAAGGATTTTGTAGCAAGTGAGCTGCCCAAAGACTGGTGAAAGGATAAGATACAGAGGTACTTCATAATAATATAAATTAGTTGCATATAGAAACAACATCCCAGTCAATTTAATGCAATAGGCCTCCATTTCAAGACAAATTCAGGACAATGATGAATGCCTCAGTAGGACTCTCAGTTGATACAATTCACACTATGAACCTGTCACGTACAAATCAGTGGAGGTGGAGATATCTTCCCGGGAGACAGCATTGAGATTGACCTATGCCAGGGTTTCTCCTGAGCTTTCTCACTGAACTTTTGACCTAATTTTCAATATAATTATGATCACATTTGTTTCTTCAATGTGGTATATTTAATGGAGGAATAACATTACTGAGGACGTGTTTGCCACCAAATCACATCTATCCAAACATGAGAAGAGGGAATGAGTCAGGAGTCTGGGTTTAAAAATATTCTGGCAGTTTTCTAAAGTTACATGGATATTGTTTTTCATAGAGAAAGCTGAAAAATATCCGAGGTATTTGGGTTTGGCATGCTGGTCTCAAATTTCAGTTACTCATAATGTTTTATTTGGAGAAAAACAGTGGGGAGGAAAGAACTCTGCAGACAGATGCCAATTGACAGGATATAAGTCAATCTGTATGTGTATTATCATGTCTTTTTCTTAAAAAATAAAAAAATTCCATGTGCTCAAGACAACAGTTTAGTATGTTAAAATATGTGCAGTTTAGTATGTTAAATTATGTGCTACAATCTGGAAGGTAAATTCTTCTGTGAAACTGTCAGTGTAGCTCATTAAGCCAGCTGCAAGGACTTAGAGATCACAGTTGCCTGTCTCAAACACTGCTAAGGCCACAGATGGACTTTGCCATGAGATAAGCACAGAACAGGGCAGCAGGATGGCACTAACCCCAAGCCTGGCAGAGCTGAGATCTGGGTAGCACATCCTGGGTAACGCATCCAATTACAAAACGCATCCAATAACAAAAATTCCCGCTGTGGAAAACTGTTTAAAGAAGCTCATAAGCACATCACCCATCAAAAAAGGATCACCCAAAGTTATGGGATAGATGGCACCTGTCACCACCAGCAGCCACTGAAGCCCCCACAGAATATTCCTCAGTGGATACCTGGAACTTGGACTGTAAGTTAAACCACCATAGTGGGAACTTGAGATAACACTCAGACAATAGTACCACCTTTATTTTATCTCAGACCTAGGGTGAGGCTATCAAAGCTGGGGGAGAAGAATGTATCACTGATAGTGGCAGAATTCATGGGCCACAAGGAAAGCCAGTTCAGCAGCTGTTCTGAAATCAGCTCAGACCAAGTAAAAGGTAATTCTAGCAGGGGGAGACTACAACCACCAACTCACGGACCATCGACCCAAGAAATCCACTGACTCAGGAGAGAAAGACTGAGCATGGGACTAATTAGTATTAGAGGCGAGGGAATCATTTAACCAACAGCGTAACAGAACTGAGTAGCCACTAAGAATTAATTCCTTTGTTTGCTCAAATGTATAAATAATGAAAAGTTTTGAATGACCTCGGGACCCCCACCACCAAGAAGCCCAGGGTGAAGATGGACCAACAGGATGCTGCTGGATCCACGGGTGGTGACTCTCTGCTGCTTGATCATGCTCTCTCTCTCCTCCCCCACCCCCTGACCCTCTCTTTTCTATTCCTTTCTATCTCTCTACCTAAAATAAAAATCCTTTCTGTTGACTTTGGTATATGCACCTTAATTTGGGCAGAGGCATCTCAATAGCTGGATCATGACACCAGCTCACCATGGCAGCGGTCTTCCCAGCTTCTGCAATATTCTTCTGGTGCAACACTTATGCACACTACCTGTAAGTGTTTCATGTGAATGATGCCTCAGTAGTGCATCTCCAAGCTACACCATCTTTGAGAGATTCCAGTCGTGGCACTGTGGAAGGTGGGGGCCACTAAAAGCAGCATAATGAATTGTAGGCAGATGAGCCTTGATGTGAAGATCTTTCATTCCTTTTGCTATTCAAGAGCACATCAATAGAATGCATCACAGGTAAGATGCTCATTTTCAAGACATCACTAGAGAGATATTTCAGAGGATAAACAGAGAAATAATTTTTCAGGGGAAAAATGCAGGAGCAAATAAAAACAGTTAAAGAATGAAAAATGCCCAGTATTTCCCTAGTAAAATCAGTTATCTTGCAAACCGCATGGATACACCTGAAATAGAAAAATAAAACACTTGGAGACTGTCATAAAATCTTTTTTTCTGTAAGACTTCACCCATAAAATAATTATTTCAGATCTGAAAGGTAGTGATTTCTTTTTCCATTGAGCTTTATATTGGGAATGAGAGCTAAATTTATTTTTACCATGCAACTGAAATTTAAAGGTATTAACTGAACATTCAAGGAAAGTCAAATACTTCATCCAGCATTAAATAATCTCCAAACAACCTTTTGTCTCTGAAGTTTTCTAGATCTGTAGTAATAAATTGTATGGCTTCAGTCTTTTAAGTCTATTAACTTTGGATGAAGAAGAGAAGTCTATGAGTTTCAAAATTATGGACCATTCGTATGGACTGAAGAGGACTTGAAGACCTCTTCAACCTTTGGAATCACAACGTGAAGGAGAACTTGGGCTGTAGAATTTATGGATGTTCTTATATCTAAAATTATTCAAATTACTTAAAATATATTCAGAAGTTTGGAAAAAATCATTGAATTATATGGGCTATTTCTAGAGAGAATCCTATCATTTACAATAAAATTGGTGTCTGAAGTGAATATTTCAAAAGAAGGCGGTGAATATTTCAAAAGAAGAATATATAGAATTCATATAAAAGAACTCCCATAAATGAGGAGTCTAAATTAATGTTTAGAAAGCTGCATTTTTTCTCTGCCTACCTATAAATTAGAGCTCAGTTCCACTGAAGGACTAGATGTGCTTTCGAAAGGGGTCAGACTGGACCCCAAGACATTCACAAAAAATGAATTGTAGTATCAGGCTTCAAAGGCCAGTAACAGCCTAGAAGTCTTTTCAGACGTGCAAAGTAAAGCATATGTGTTCTGGTTCTTTTGCAATGCATTTAATTTAACATAGTAAATGTTAAAGTATGTAAAGTATTTAAACATAATATGATTCAGTTAAATGAAATACAGTTTAGTCACTCAAGTAAATGCTACCACTTGCCTCCTGTGGGAGGAATTTTTGGACATGATATGATCACTAAACCACACTGGAAACAGAGACCTAAAAATGTGGTAAATAAATTACTAAAAATTATTAACAACTCCAGATTTCAAATTTAAATATTATTCCTCCAGCAACTGTAGCTAGAAGCCATGAACTAAAAGTGTTTGAAGCTTAAATTGTCTCCTGATACTTAGAACTGATCCTGCCACATCAGTCTGGATAACTGCAAAAAATGTGAAACTTGTTCTGTGGCTGCCTTTGCTGTTAAATCTCCTGTGAACATCCTGGAGATTTCAGTCTGAACCCTTCATGAACTTCCTCAATTTAAATCTAAAAAATACCATTTTTGAGATGTCTATTTCGAGTGTGTTGGGGGAACACATTCTATAGAGATTTAAGTACCTACATTTCTGAAGTTCATGTTATTTTGAGGCATCAGAAGCTAAAGAGGACTAAGAATGGCTAGTCATTTTTTAAAATATAGGCCTAATACTATAAGTCAGAAATTTATTTGCCATAGGAGATATATGTATACTATATCCTGGAGAAGAATTATGTTGCTGACACACTGTGGATGATGCAAATAACCCCCCTTTTAGTTTTCCAAAGTGTTTTAGAGTGGAGTGTTTGAAATGGAGTTTTATTTGCTAAGAACAGCTTTGAGTTGCACACCTGTTGTCTAAAACTTAGATCCAGTTCTACTATAAAAATGTTGTTGGTTTATGTCACTCATTATTTGTTTTTGGCAATAAGAAGAAATTGCTTGGTTTTTCCCAGGGAAGTGTCTTGTTTCTTAGCTTAGTTCTGTGTGGAGTCCCAACTTTGTGACTGCCACACATATATTCCTTCTATTCTGCTGTTCTTGACAACATTTATATCAGCTGTTGAACAGTTAATTCATTTAATATTATCTTCCTTCAAAATACAGTGATTTTTACAATTGTATGCCTTTTAAGAATCATTTATTCAATTCTTTTTGTACCTGGTTAATTTTAACACATCATCTCTGAAACACCAGGAAAACGATAACTGCAAAGATAAAATGACATTGTTTCAGAGCTCCCATCTTGGTAGGTTGTTTAGCACTATCCTAAATGTATATTTTGTAGTGTCTCCTTGTGAAAGCAGCAGCACCTTGGCTTGTGCACCAATGGCAGAGTGATGCCTGGCTTATTTCACTGATCCTCTATAGAAGTATTTACATTGTGCCGTGATTTGATGTGGTCTTCCAATGCATAACTATGAGGCAGAGAATTCTAACTCAGCCATTAAACGTTCCTGAAAGCTCCTTTAAGTGTTGGAATGCCTTAGCCTAATTTTTCCAGGGAAAGGACAGACAAGGGCAATGCACCTATGGGCTTGCCAATTTCCCTTTATGTTTGCACTCCCTCGTCCCAAGGATATAGACAGCTGTAAATTTAATTTTTAACAATTGAGAATAGCATTTGGAGATATCCCCTTAAAAAGACCCACTCATGAATTTTGCAACAGCAAATTAAAATTTGCATTTTTATAGTTCTTTTATCCTGGGATATTTTGCTAAACCTGGTCAAAACTTTATGTAGAAAAAGTTTCCCACACTGACTGTGTGATGACTTTACAAACAGAATCACACCTTTTCTATCCCAGATAGCAAATCAGTATGTGCTTCTTCATTTACAAATACACGGATTACAGTGAAAGTAAATATGTGATGTTTCAATCCTGGTGGCCTTGGAGATTGTGGAAGTATGTGGCAGGTAGTTCCAGAGCACCCTTACTGCTTTTTAATTTTACTGAAGCAATCTGTGCTTTTTAACATGGTACATCACTGGTGGAGGAGGAAGTTATGATCTTACTGATGTTGGTGAGAGAGTATCCAATGACATCAGTGGGTCAGGATTCTCAAGATGTGTGAAAGACATTAATTGCATTCTTTGCAGCAATTCTGCACAGCTGGAAAATGTATTTCATTGAAATAAAACTAGAAGTCAAATACTGGATATAGGAATAAAAGTAATTGTGGTTTCATGTAGATTTGGCTTCTGCACTGCATTAATGATCGGTGCATAATCAATTGGTAGCCAGCTGGCATCATCAGAGAAAGAGGTGTTTGGTTCCATGGCCCATGTACAGCAGGGCAGCAGAAGCAGCAGGGTGGAGAAGTTGTGAAGTTGTGGAACACAAGGACAGCATGGCAGGCTGTCTGCTGGGGGTCCCAGACGAGAGCTGCCTGACTCGTTAAGCATTTGCTTTCCTCATAGATCCCACTGCCTTTTCAACATTCCTTTGCCCAACACAATTAATTGCCTTATTTTCATTTGTGTAACAGTTAAAAAAAGCCTATAATCTTTTACTTGGATCTGGAGGTAAGAGGAAATATTTGTGATAATTTCTATCATATTAAGAAGAATTCTTTGTGATAATTTCTGGCCTCTTGCATAACTCAGGTCTCTTTGTCTTGTACTGTTTCGAGTGCAATGCCATGCCTTGTAGGAAATACATCTAGACTAGGAAATTTATCCTTAAGGAGAAGTCACCACAATCCTTGCCAATGACCCAGAGTACCTATAAATGATGACTTATTACTAGTGTGACCTTGCACACTTCTATCCATTCAATCACTGTGTAATTTTCTTGGCTAACCTTGAGTACCTTGTGTTCATCTGGCCCTCACACTGATGTGTGAACAACTTGCAGTTATCTAAAGGTTTTGAAATCACTGCGTGTCATGGGTTAGCAAGCATAGTCCCAGAAGTGATGTTCTTGCCAAGAGGTGCTTACAGCTTCCTCTGTGACCAGACAGAGCCTATCAGCTGGCCAGTTTGAATATGGATAATTCTTTAAGCCACTTAAAGTTGTGACCGCCTCTGTGATCCACACTCAAGAATAGGAAACTCGGAGGCAGAGCCTCTCTGTCTCGTTTCTGGCGCTGGGACAGGTGGCTGTGGGGCCCCGTGTGGGGGCCAGTGGGCCCGGCCCAGGCCCTGCTCGGGCCAGACCGGACCAGGCCACGGCCATCCTGGAGCCATGGGCCTGTTCCACCCACAGAACCCCCCCTCCACAGCAGGGCTGTGGGCAGCCAGAGCGGCCCAGCTCCCCCTCTCCAGTGCAGCCAAGATTCAGTCAAAAGTTGCCCCGATGTCCGGCAGAGATCATGTGACCAACAGCGATAAGCCACATTCCAGCTGCAAGGCCTGGGTGAGATTAACCCTTTTAGTGCTGTGAAGAGCTGAAAACCTGAGGGAAGAGAAAGCGGAGATGCTTAAAGCTGAAATTCTGTTGTAAAGCTATGATGTATCAGAGTACCCGTTGTGATTTCATGAAGGCATGGGGGGTGGAGCGTTCAACTTGTACTTGTGAGCAAAAGCACCTACGCTGAGATAGGCAGATGCTGACGCAGCTGTAATTTCATGAGAAGTTGGAACAGGGAGAGATGGAAGTGATGAGGACTTTTGCTCCAAATGGAAAAGGAGAAAACCTCAGTTCCTAGAGATGCTTCCAGAGATAGTCCTAAAGATGAAGATGAGGAGGACCCTTTGCTCCCAGGGAAGGAGAAGAGCCTCTGTTCTTAGAGATTAAATGCTCCCAGAGATGGGTGAAGAGAACTTTTGTTTCTGAATGGCTCAACCTTAAAATTGTACCCCAGTAATTCCAAGAGTGGACCCTCGAAAGCAGTTGTGGGAAAAGCTGCAAATTGGGGGAAGGGACTCACATTGTGAGCAGAGAACCAACCCGGGCGGCTGTCTCGTTGTGATAATGTTTTCATAGCATGGGCAAGAGAGACTCCTCTTCCTAAATGGACTGAACAAGGTTATTATGGAAGTGGTAAACAGACTGAATATCTCAAGGGCTGTCTTTTTACATTGTCAGTGGGAGAAGGGAGAAAGGTGGGGGGAAGGAGAAGTGTTCTGAAGGTGTGGTATGATTTTTTTTTTTTTCTTCTTTTATGTCTGTTTATAGACTCCTTTATATTCTTTCAAGTTTGGTGCCTGCTTTGCGTTTCTCCTAATTCTTTTCTCACAGGAGGTAAACAGTAAGGAGTATTTTGGACCAAACCACTACACTGTGTTTCTTCAGGCAAAGTGGACAATGGATCAAACTTGGGTTTGTTTGTGTAAGAGCACAAGCTGGGGCAAGATACCTTGCCCCACAGAATGGCTTCTGATGCAATGGAACTATCATTTAATTTTCAAGTGCATAATTATGATAAAAGTTAACATGCAAAAAAGGTGCTGAAAAATTCCAATATATTCTCACAAGGCTGAGCTTCTTAAATAAAATAAGTAATTAAAGGGTGTTGCAGTTTAACCCCAGCTTGTAACTAACCATAGTGCCATTGCTTATTCAATGCCCCATCCCCTTGGCAGGATGCAGAGGAAAACTGGAAAAAAAGGTAAAAACCCTTGGTTTGATATAAGAACAGTTAAATGATTGAAAGAAAATAAAATACACGGTACTCCATTAATGCTAATAATAGTATTACTATTTTTAATGGAAAAGAGAAAGAGAGAGCAGGGAATAAAATCCAAGAGAAATAAGTGATGCTCACTACAGTTGCTCACCACCTGCTGACTGATGCCCAGCCAGTCCCCAAGCAGTGTTCAGCAGCTCCTGGCTATCTCACCCCAGTCTGTACACCAGGCGTGGCATTCTATGGTATGGAATACCCTTTTGCCCAGTTGGATCAGCTCTCCTGGCTATGCTCCCTGCCAGTTTCTTGTGCACCTCCTCACTGGCAGAGCATAGGAGAAGTCCTGAAAAGCCCTTTAATTTGGGTAAACACTACTTAGCAAAGTCAGTGTTTTATCAACATTATTCTCATACTGAATCCAGATCACAACAGTGTACTAGCTACTAAGAAGAAAATTATGTCTATCCCAGCCAAAACTAGGACAAGATGCTTCTGAAAAGTAAATATAGTTAAGGCTTTATTGTACACAGCTTTCATTCACATTGTTGAACTGGAATGCTCAGATGGGCGTATGTGCATGTGTGGTCTGTATGTGCAGTGATATAAAATCACTATATATGGAGAGAGGGAAGGGTGTAAGAGCCAATAAGGCAAGGCAGGCAGGACTGGTGTCTGGGAGCAAGACAGACAGCTGTCCTCAGAGGTCACATGTTATGGCTCTTGTGTGCATGTGTTACAGTGCACAGGCAGCAGCACCAGGGAAACTGATTTTCTGAGCAGTGCTGAGTCTTCCTGTGGAAACACTGCCCATCTTTGTAAATAAGCATAATAGGAAGACAATGTAAAAAGCCATTTTCCCTGTTTCACCTGTGAAATGGGTCATCAGAGAATGAAAAGATGCTTGTAATACGATTCTTCAGATTTTTATGAGATGTAAGGTAGGATCTGTGCCCCACTTTCACAAGTTTTTTTAATGCTTACATGTCAAGACAAGCTGTAAATGAGCAACATAACAGAGTAAACATGATCACTCCAGACACACCACTCCTACTGCCCAAGAGATGCAATTTATGCAGCCTCAGCGCTGTATTATCAGGTGGCCAGAAGCCAGAGAAGGCAGCTTTAAGTCTATATGAAAAAAGGCATGCAAAAGAAAAGTAACATGGGATGGGGAGTAAGAAGCCCTCTGCAAACCTCTGAAAGTCCTGTTTCCTCAGTGGCAAATGGCAGGGAAGAACAGGCAGATAAACTGAAATGGAAAATAGAGAAGGGGAAGTTGGAAGTTAAAAGAAGGAACTGCCCAGCCCACTTGCTTCAGGGACTATTGAACTGAACTCAGAAGCCAGCTGAGGTGCTCGAGCACATAAGGAAATTCCACTTTCTCAAAAAGCTTTGTAGTACATTTGTTATCCTGTCTTCTGAGTGTGTATTTCATCATAACAAATCTAGATATTGTTTTATCCTCAAATATTTCATTCTTAGTTGTAAAGCTCAGTCTTGAAAACCTGATGCAAAAAAATGCCTCTCTATGGCAGCAGCAATCCTTACCAAGTTAAAATACATTGGCAGTGACCAGTACTATAATCCATTTTCTCTGAAGAGTGAGCCAAGGCGTTTCTGCTTAACTGTGCAAGTTGGCCTGAGAGCTGCTTATACAAATGTTGGGGAGGGAAATTTACCCTTTGGAAGCCAAAGTTAACAGGCACGCTGGTGGTATTAGGAAGTTTGTACCAGCATTGCCAGGAATAGCTGATGTTTCCAAGAGCTGGTACAGTTATAACAATTTACTTTTGAGGGACTCTGCCCAAAAATTCTTTTGATCTTTTAACAAGGCTATCAGCCTCACTTAGTTTTCCTATAAACACATTGTTCCATTTCCAGGTTACAAAAGGGATTTTTCTACCCTCAGCCCTTGTAGCACAGTATGGTTATTAGCCTGAAAATAAGCTGAGCCCTTGGGAAGGTAATCAGAAGGATTGAAATTAGTCAGCATGCAAAAATGAATTAATTTTTTATGAAATTACATATAAATTAAGAGTAGTCTCAGATATTTTTCCAAAGCTATGGTACACTGTAAGCCTGTTACAGCCTGTGGTTAGACAGAGACCCCTGTTAGTATCCCAAAAGGGCTGTTAATTGGAGCATTCATTTACAGGAAGAAATCCATGAATCCTTTGTGATGTGTGTGTCTCTGTGTGTGGATGGGAAAATGTTGCTTACACATTGGTCTTGTTGGCAGGATTTTAAGTGATACTAATATTTCAACTCTGGGCTTTTCCTCTTCCAGAAAATAACTAGGGAAATTAACAAGTAGAATATCAGAGCTTTTATGTAGGGATAAATATTCACCAACTGCTGCTAAGTAAATTCCAAAATAGCAAAATAAATGTGAGTCTTTCTTCCCCCCTCAAAATGACTTCAGAATGGTCTATTCAATATTATTATTTCTGCTATGGAGCACAGTTTTCTCAGGCAGTACTCTGTCTTTTTCTTGCCTACAAAAATGAGTAACTCTCTATTGTTGCCAAACAGCAGCAATTTTTTATCCATCTGAATTTTTTTTTTTTAATTAACCTTAGTGAAATGAAAAGTTCTGAACACAACAACAGCAATAAAAAAGTTTGTCAAAGTACTTCTGGCTCCAGTGAGTTTGCCTTAAGCAGTAAAAAGGCTTGAGTTTCACACGTGAAAGGGAAGGTTTGGGTTGTGGCCATAGCAAGTGACCCCTTAAAATCTACAATTTCTGTGGTGAGGCACAGATAAGAGTTAAAAGATTTAAATAAAATCTGACTTCTTGAAATAATGAAATTTCAGAGCAGCCATTAAGGAAGACTTCTTGTCTGCAACTGCTCCATGCACAAATTTGATGAGACAAAGGCTAAATTTAAGCACAGGGTGCTGGACTTTGGAGCAAGAGAAACTCTCTGGCAGGGATGGCCCAGCTCTGTGGAGTTATTTTTGCTGAGAGCAGCCTTCAGAGATTTGTAGCTCAGCTGCTGAGTAAGCAGGCCAGTAATTAAGCTTCCAGTCTCTTACTGGTTTATGTTCACACTCATCAAAATTAAAGACAGACTAATTCTTTTGAACTTTGGTAAAATAGTCTTAACCTTTCAAGCCACAACAGGAGCAGGGGTGTCTTCTCCTGTTAGTAGGAAAATGCATTTTGTTTTTTTGGCAGAACTAAATCTTGGCAATTTACTTTAGAGTGATGAAACAATGATTTTTCTGTTTCTGAACCAGTCTAATGTCCAAAACCAGAGACAGACTTACTCTGTGATTATATGGAAAACTGTGCATTACAAGCTGCAATACAGATGATTTTCCTCGTTAGTATTTATGCAATTCAGGTAAGCTGATTTTTCATCAAGTTGTGAGTACAGATGTCACCAGATATGTATGACACAAGGTAATAATTTTAAACCATTAACATGTGCTCCCTCTGCAAGATGTTGGCATTCCTTGTTAAATGTAGCTCATGGATGCATTCCAGTTTCTGAAACTCTGGTTACATTTTAAAAATCAAATATTTTTGCATTTGTTTGCTCTCCTTTGTTTTTTTCCTGTTCATGAATATTCAAAGTAAGGAGTCTACTGTCAGGAATACTGGTAAAATACCAAATTTTAAACTAACAGTAGAGGATATTGCAATGCTCCAAGAATGTGACCATGGGAGTTACCTGGGCATGGAAGAAGAACGATTTCTTGCAAGAAAACTGAAAACCAGACAAAATTTCTGGTTTGAATTTTTTTTCACAAACCTTCTTTAGGAAGAAAACCCCTACTGAATCATAAAAAACCCCCAAACTCCACATGCCTGTCCTTCAGACAATCCTTATTTTCAACTAATTCCTGCTGCTATGAATCTGACAACATCTCTGACTTATAAGTGTGACAAATTTTACACAGTTATAGAAATAATGTGAAAGCAAATGCAATGCAGCAACAATATTACATCTCCAAGGGTGGTTTCCAAGGCTGTTCCTTTGGTGTGTGGTTGAAAAGAGCAATAAAAGTTTCAGTGTTCTTTAGGCAGGGAACACATGAGAAGCAAATTCCTTTTCTTTTCCATGATCTGGCTGCACCTTTAGGAGCATTTTTGCTCCCACTGGGTCATATTCTACAACCTCCTGATGTATGATGCAAATGCTGAGGGGTTTTGGTTAGGATCTTTTTCCTCCATGCTGTCTTTTCCTCTACAGGGCCCATTTCCATTAGGTGTTTATACCAGACAGGATTAGTTTTGCTTGATTCTTTGACTCTTTTGTCCCTTTTCACTTTTCATTCTTCATGAAGCTGAATGCTATTGCTTAGCATCTCATTCTTTTTATCATCCTCGCTTCATATCTGTCCATCAGCATTAAGTACAGTCAGGTTTAAACCTTTGAATGATCAAAGCCTTTCAACATCTCTCTGTTGCATCTGGTTTCCTTTGTTAACCATTCTTTCAGTGTTTCTATCATTCATGCAAGATGCAGCTGCTTTTTTAGTCCTTTCCCTGTGCTTCATGTAACTCTTCTGAATTTTCTAGGCCATCTTTCCGTTTGTTTCATGATTCCCACACCTCAGATTTTGGTATTAACCTTGAGTATGTGATATTGTGAAAAATGCTTTCTGAAGTGAAGACCCCTTCATCACATCAGAAGGAAGTCTTCTGATACCTGTTAAAGCACATCATCTGTTTAATCCTGAGGGTGATCATGTTCATCATCTGTATATATTGACTTTCCAGAGACAACCACAGCAATCAGAGAAAAGGATGTTTGAAAATATAAATCTCAAAACTGTGAGTGTCAAATCCCTCTCCCATCCCAAGGAAGCAGAAATGCTTCTTGCCATTCTGGAAATGAGAGCCATTGTTTTAATGGTCTCACCTCTTAAAGCTCTCTTTTCCCCTGCCATCAGGTGTTAGCCCACCTTTTTGTACCTGGACAGTCCTCTCTGTGGGAATCTGCAGAGTGCTTACCTGGGCCTGGAAATCCTCAGTCGTGGAGGGAACCAGTAGGTCTGATCCATAGGATGTTTTGGCACCCAAAACAGTGCTTGAGGCCAGGTATGTCAGGGTGCAAACTGGATGTTGCTGTGGTCTTCATGGAAGCTCTGGGGCAATTGTTAGAAGAAACTTGAAAAACCCGTAGTACAGTCACTTGCTTTGCAGTGCTACATCCCCCTGGCAAGTGCTACAGAGCAGGCTGAAGAGAGACAGGCCTATTTTGCCCTTGAATACCTACTTCAGGACTGCATAATTTACATGATTTAGCCTCTAAAGGTGCAAGATGTGATTTAGTTTTGTTATTTGCTCTTAATGCATAACTGTCCTGCTATGCTTTATTTCATGGTGCTGCCTACCCACGTATGAACAGGATTTAATTTCCAAACAGCCCTGCTCCAAGCCTCAATATGTCTCTTGGCTGAGAGTGGTGCAGTAAAATCCAGTGTTCATAGCAACCTTTCTATGTTGAAACACTAAAGTTTTACATTTGTCTAATATATTTTCACTTGGACCTTAGAACTCTCATAAAGTCTTTGCTCATGTTGCCAATTTTACCTGTTCTCCTAATACAAAGAATCCCAGTTATTACTTTGTCTGACACTTCGGGCAATGAATTTCGTGGTAATTATCGTTCTTACCCTTTGCTTTCTTCCCTCATATAACATTGCCTGACACTTTCTATAATAAACCAGAAAAGCTTAAGTATTATCCATGATTCACTGCTTTCTGCCAGAGCTAAACCCTCCTCTACTTCCCATGTCTGACTGGTTAAGATGCTCAGTGCACTCCACACCAGCATGGCCAGTGTGAGCTGAAAGGGACCTGCCTTGCAGTTGGCCACGAATTTTTGTCACTCAGCACCAAAGGCACATTAAATTAACTATCTTGGACTTACGTGACTGTTTTGAACCACGCTCCTATTTTTCAGATTAATTCAGACAAACAGATGCATTCTTAATTGAAGATGGAGAGAACAAGAACCACTGCTAGATTATGTATTTACTGAGCACTATAAAATCCTCTTTGAAAATTAATCCTTGGACCATCAGTTGATGAGGTTAAACCAAACCACTGCACGCTGTCTTAACAAGACTGCATAATACAGAGGCTTTGCCATTTTGAATAGGGTTCATGGAGAAGGTCAAGATTATTATTTTGCCCTGAAGAAATTAGTATTGTTTCAATCTAGGCATACTGTCTTATCTGTCATTCCATACAGAAAAGGCAAAATTTGTGTGGTCTTAGAATAGAACAACAGGAAGTCACAGAAAATCAATATTTAAAGGGTTGCTGCTGTGGGCAGCAGTTCGTATGAGAAATGTGCTCCGTGTTGTGGGTTTGAGAGTACTTTATGGATGATTTTGTTTGCATACGTGTGGAGAAAGAGACTTGCTGAAGAGTTAGAAAATGTGTAAATTAATGTATTATGAACGTTTTACACAGCAAAAGTGAGTTAAATTTGGGAAATGATTCCTGTGGCTGTTGTTTGCCTGTTAAACAACAGTTAGTTGCTGGAGCACTCCAAAACCCTTGATGGAAAATTCCATGATTGCCTAAATAGTGATAAGAAACGTTTCTTCTTTCCTTCCCTCCCCAAACCTATGTACTCCAGAAATTACACTGGTCAGAAATATAGGATGAATTATATTTTGTATTTGATTTGTGGCAAGTTTAAGATGTAGTGTCTTCTGTAAGCTAGAAATATGACCTTTGTTTATGTAGAAAATAATCTTCATCCGTGTGAGGTACACACTTTATAAAGGATAATGGAAAAATCATTTTAGTGATCACTAAATTAACTATAAACCCTCACAGAAAGACCCTGGTGCAATACTGAGTGGTTATCAGAAAAAGCCTCCCAGCTCAATATTTTTCAGCAGCAGCATAAGCAAGAAAAAGAATAAATGGATGTAAGGAAACTGAAATAGCTGGACGATAAAGAAGAATAAGATGAGAAACAATACTGAAAATATGAGAAAGCCATAATGTAAATTGAACATGTCACTGCCAGCCTCACATAGAACAGTAGGTACAGTTCTACTGCTGTGTCTCAGAAAGGGTTCCTTTGAAATAAAAGACATTCAGGAAAGCAAACAGCCTTAGCTGCATGGGAAACTTTCATAGATTAAGAGAAAGAAAAGAGGAAAAGATTAAAAGTGAGAAATAACAATATCCCCAGGACACAATCAACAAACAATAAAGGACATGTTTCCCTTTCTGTTCACTCTCCAGAAGGTGCAGGAACAAGTAATTGTTACCCAATGAAATTAAAAAGCTGCAAATCCAAAAAGGGCTTATATTTTAACCAATATTTTGGAGAACTATTGCTGCAAAGCTCTGAAGAGATTTTTATTACAATTACCTGAATGTGAAGGGGAAAAAAAAAGAAAGAAAAAAAGAAATCCATATTTTAGTCAGAGAGGCAAAATAATTTTGGGTGGTTTTTTTTAAGGACATCCCTTCCCAGGACAACCTTTTGACACATGCTTTACTCAACATTGTGATAACGTGCAACTTGCAGGAGAGTTGAACTTGTATATACAGCTTCAGAAGTTTTCCTGAATCGTAGGTAGATGAGCCAGATATTACCAGCTACCAGTTGCCTCAGTCTAGGTTTTGTGTGCCTCAACACAAGAATCTATTTCTGGCATGGGTGGCCAGGGCGGATGTGACAAACAGTCACATTTTTATATTTTTTTCAAGTTTGTGGCTTATGAGACATGATAAACCTCCCAGCTTACCAGGCTCCTGAGCTGACTGCCAAAAGCTGGATGGTATATCTGAGCCCATACACTTGCTTCAATGCTGTGGAGAAGACACCTTTAATTAGACCCATAATGTCTGTTCTTACATTCATCTGGAACAAAACTTTTGCTTTCTGTTTATTATTACATCCTTGCATGGAAGTAGTGTGAGAGTAACTTTTGTAGTTAATGCATAATGCCTAGATTTTAAAATAATTGAGAAGGAGGCTTTGTTATTCAAAAGTAGATCTTTTAATATAGTTCTTATTGAATTAATAGTATCTTCATTTGTGGATATATTCACTATAAATAGCTTAATCATTTTTCTGATGCCAGAGTGTCTCTTATCTGATGACTTCTTATGAGCACATTAAAAAAAGAAGGTGGCATATTTGATAAGTCTCTGTGGCTTCCCTAAGGAGGGAAGAGTAGGGAGTGCTGAGGGATTAGAAGTCTGATTAGTGCATAATGAGGAACTTAACTTTCTAAAATAAAATTAGAGTAATTATAAAATGACGTGTTCACATATCAATGCAATGACTTTACTAAGGTTGCCATAGAGCTGGAGTTCATAACATGTGGAACTGCTGTAATTTCTGACACTAAAGTGAGAAATTTGCATGGGGCACAATTCTTGATTTTGCACTTGCTTTCCTTGACACTTGCTAGCTCTACTCCTTTTTCTTCCTTTAGTCTTCCTCTGACTCTTCTTGACATTCTGGTATGTTTTGAGGAGGTGTACTCCAATGACATTGCTCTTTTGCAGCGCTGGTGATCTGTTGACAGAGCCACCCACACAGACACCTGACCTAGAGATTGTGCCCTGGAAGTACTCTGAACAAGGCTGTGGGTTGGAACCATAAAGAAAATACTGGGTCAATACATTCTACCTGCATTATGACCCTGACCTCTGATTTGGATAGGGACTTCTCTTATTCCTCTTTTTTCTGGGGGGCACTGACTTTTAGGGAGACTCTGTGCACAAATAAGCTTACTGAGAGACCCTTGCTGACTTCAAGTGGAGCTGAAGACCCTCACAGACAAAGACAGCATGAAAGGCCAGTGGTGCTGTCCCCAGGAGTCCTGCCCTGATAAAGTGAATTGTTAATTAGTCATTCAGTTGAAATAAATATCGGATCTCCCCCAACATAGGAAGAATAAAATGTCTGCAGGGTCATCTTTTTTTTTTTTTTTTTTTTTTTTTTCCTTTGGCAATATTTCATCAGTTATTCTAAAGCATTAAAACATATTCAGCCTGAAACCAATAAAGGCTAGTTCTGGTTTTGTTACTTGGGTATTTTTTCAAATATTTTCAAATGGGGTTATGTTTGATATAGCAGACTCTCCTGTTTGGCATATATGTTTTGCTGTATGTTTGGCAGGTAGCAGTTTTTTCGCACCACTGTATTATTACAACCTTATTATGTCTCTATAACCTTAAAGTAGGGTTTAGATTTACCAAGGTCTTTATCAGGCAAGAAAAGAGGGGAGGTGCAAAACCTGTTTGTGCTGAGGTTTCCGTTCCTGCAGCCTATCTGCCAGAAATATTTAGAAGAATACTTTTGGAGATGTAATAGATGTTATTTTATAACTTGCAACACCAACTCTAAACCAGCTGTACAATGCAAGAATTTTCCCTGCTAACTACATCGCAAATTTACCACAAGTATAGCACAGAGTAACACACAAATAAACACATGATGAAATTTCAGTCTTGTAAGGTAGTTCTAGCCAAGGAAAAGCTTCACTTAAAAGATCCGGAGCTGTATGGTATTGTTTACGGTAAGGCATATATTCTTTTAGGATAGTTGGATTTGATTGATATTTATAGTTCTTTGCTACTGTAAGGATGATCCTTCCACATTTACTTTCTTGTTTATGCATAAAATCCCTGTATGATTCCATCTGAAAACTAAGTGTGCCAGCACTGAGGATTGGAGTGGTCCAACACCACAAGTATCTTGTAACCTTGACAAAGTCTTGCCCTATCATTTTGTCACTGGTAATTATCATTACTGGTGACATGCAGAGGTGGCATAATGCAGCAGAGGTTACTACAGACTTTGCATGAACATAAACTATAAGACCTTTCCATGATAAAAACCCCAACACATATATGTATAAAACCCACATAAATACATAAAATTAGTGCTTAAATGTATTGCAGCTTCCCATTGTCCCAGCATTTTTCTGCTTGTGCACAAAAGAAAGGTGGAAGGAGATCTTGAGCAGCAAACACTTACAGAGGTACTTCTTTTCCATCTCTCTACAGAGTTAGAAAGCTGGTATTTCTACTGAAAGCTGACAGATATTTGCCCCAGCTATTCTTCTCTTTATCATGGCACCACTTGTTCTCGCTGGGTGGACCCTCTCTGTAAGGAATCTCTGCCCTTCCAGCTTTGCATGTGGAAGAGACTGCCTCCTCCACAGCTTATTTTGCTAACTCCTTAACTCACTGTGACAACTTCCCTCCAGAAAATAATTTTCTTTTTCTTTCCTGTAGTCCATATAGGTCTTGTCTAGAGTCTGCACAGATTCGTTAGGGCAAGACTAGTTTGCACACAATTAACAAGAAGAAATACTTGTGAGTGAGCTTCAGTTGGTAGAGGACCTTCTGTTTTCAGTTATTTCCCTTTAATCCAATTCTTGACTCTGTTCTACTCTTTTGTATGTGACAGACATCCATTTTTTGTGACAGCTGCTTTTTACCCATTCCAAAGTTTATATGCTAATACTCTTGCTGCCCCATGCTAACTAAAGCAGAAGTTAGACGAACCTCCTTAATTAGGGCTTGCATGCCTCCATTTAGCTCAGCTGCTTGGAGGAAATCAGCCCTCCAGGGTGAGCTATCTCCTCTATAGGGTGCTGCCCTGCTCTTTGGATGCTGCTTCTGAGCCAGGTAGGGAAGCTGCTTTCTTTTTTATTGCCCTTTGGAGGTGAGGAGAACTGTTGTGCAGACAAAAGTGAATAGGGGCAAATCAAAGCCTGTTTTAGTTTCTTTCCTCTCCAATTTCCTTGGCTAAAAGGGAGAGGAGGAAGCATTTTCTTTCTTGAAAGTTTTTACTGAGGACTGCTTGGCATTTTCTTCTCAAGACTGAACAGAATAACTCTGTGTCTTTACTTCTTTTTGTTCTAGATGGGGGCTAAGGTTTATGAGGAATCTTCTTATTTCCCACTATGTTTTGAAATAAAACTTTAGAATGCTTTTCATTATTGTGTATTGCAGAAATATTACTTGAAAGTGGTTGTTGTATTAACTTGCATGGATCCTGTGAAGGTGGAGCAGGTTTACTCATGCTACAAATGCAATAGTGCTTGTACTAAAGACACAGCTAAAGCACACGTTAAGCTGAGTAGCACATAAAGTTGTGAAGACTGGTGGGCTAGCCTAGGTACTGTCCTGTTTTTGGCTAGGATAGAGTTAACTTTCTTCAAACAGCTGGTACAGTGCTGTGTTTTGGATTTGGTATGGGAATAATGTTGATAACATATACACAGTTAAAGCAGGCTGGTTTGGACGCAGCTCAGTTAAAATACTTACTGCTATTGCAGCAGGCTTTTCATGGAAGCCTCCTGCTTCCTGGCTCAGGAACATACTTTGCCTATGCTTGGCTTGGTGAGGAACTCCTGCTTCTTTTTCCTTCCCTCCTGTCTTGGATATAGATGTAGAAATGGGGATTCCTTTCTTCACCCCAGCCAAAAGAGAAAGAAGTGCAACCACAGAGCGCAAGAGAGAAAGAAGCGCAACCACAGATTCCTGACTCTGTTTCTGGACAGGGACACAGAAAGAAGGGAAGCAGCTGTAGGATGAGAGGTCTGTTGGGTAGGCAGTCCCTTCCAGGCTATTGATGGAATCATTCTGGGGGATGAGCAAGAAGCAAATCTTGTCTTTAAATAAGATATTGATGGATTAGTTCCCACAAGCATTTGCTTCTTGACATGTTGTATATATCTATATGCTCAATGAGTTAAAAAACAACAGCAAAGTAAGCTGTAGTTCTGAAGGAATTGGAACACAATAATGTGTCACAGAGCTGCCTAATTAACAAGACTGTGAAGTAACTGGAGTAAATTAGCAGAGACAATTAATTTACGCTGCATCAAAATACACACTGGAATGCTGCAGAGCAAATGCATAATTTTCATCTCTGATTGCTCAAAAGAACTTATGGGACCTGTTACTCAATTTATTTTCACCTGATCCCTGAAAAGCGTATGGAGGCTTCTAATGCTTTCAAATTTTAGTGTGGAATGACTGGAATTTTAAGTATTTTTTTGCTTCAAGAGCATGGAGTGTAATCCCTGAGTAGCAGTGTATCCATAACATTAACTTCTTCTCTCCAAGGCTAAGACTATAATCTAAATTTGCATGCAAAGCAGTGGTGATGGTGGGTATTCTTTGTGACCATCTCTAGGAATAAGATTCTTTTAGGTGCAGAATGTAGATAGGCCTTGAAAGTCAAATAGAAGGGTTTTTAAAAAAGGACAGGTTTGCTGTTGCAAGCAAAAATGCTCCGATCCAATGGATAGTTTGAACCCTGTCTCAGATGCCCCCTCACAACAGCAGCTGAGGCAAGTTAGTGAACAACTTGCATTATACTGATATACCACAGACTGGGCCCATGACTACTGTGTGCTAATTACACCATAAATTCCAAGTGCTGCACATCTTTAAAACACCACCTTTCTGGCCTCATAAACTAGCTCTCTGCTACCAGAGGAAGGCAAGCTATGATAATTCTGTAGAGTTCCTTGGTGGTATGCATTTAATTCTGGGTGGAGGATTTAGGAATACAAAAGCTTCTCCTGAATGAGTAATAAAGTGCATCTTAGAAGGTCTTGTAGCTGAATGCAGACCAACTTGTTCCTTCTTCTGCACCGCTTTATTCTTTATTTACAGTTCAATAATGGCAAAATGCAACAGCTTCTCTTCACATAACTCCCTGTGTTAAGAAGCCATGTCTTAAAGGCCAGTTTCAACCATCATAATGAGCAAAGTTAATCTGAAGTGGGTGTATAAGCCAAAAAATACCCACCAGAAGTAAGTGTTGGCTCTGAGGAAACCTGTCTTCAGATTAATGGCTTTGGCACTTCTGTGTACTTGCAGCATGTAATTTAAGGGGCCTGCTGTTGTAATGAGGGCTGGTAACAGGGAAGCAAAACCCCATCCCTCAGTGTATTAAGTGTTTGGTGCTGTAGTGAGTGATGAACTAAGTGCATTTAGCTAGAAGACCTGTGCTACTGTCCACTCTAATGCAAGTGTGCCTTTGAAACAGCTGCTATAAATTACATCAGGCAGCATTCGTGTACTGGTGGACTTGGGTTATTTTCTAAGTGTGAATTTGTTGATGTGAGTATAATGCTTTGTAATTGGGGACATCCTCTTTGGGCATGTCCTACTTACTATATAAATGAGGTGCTTCTGAGAAAGAAAATAAAGAAATGCCTGCTTTTCCTCACTTGAATAGCTCTGCAGAGAATCTGAATGCTGGAGCTATCACTTGCACGTTAATGAGAGGCTAGTACTTAAATTGTACCAGTCTAATCTGAAGACTCCCATGCAAATGCATGTGGGTACCAGAGGCAAGAGAAATGTTAGCTTTGAATAAGAACTCAATCATTTTCATTTCTTAACTGGTTAAAAATAAAATGCACAAAAACCTTATCTGGAAAAGTATAGCAACTGCTCTGAATAATTTTGTAGTTATGTCTTGAAATTGGTTTATTTGCTTTGAGTAAAAAAAAGAGAAAAAGAGGAGACATGCCAAGATATTTTTGCCCTTCTTATGTGACTTTTACACTGTAATGTCAACTGAGAAATGCCTGCTGAAGAGGATGATTGCTATGCTTTAGCAACACTTCTTTAGGAACTGTGAGTCTGAATTCCTTGATCTTTCATTAAGGCTTTGATTCCATCAATGAAAATTACACTTCTGATTTTTTTTCCATTTTTTCTTTTTTTTTTGCTGTGGTATACCTATTTTACAGTAAGGACCAAGCCACCAAAAGTCACAGGAGCATAAGTGGGAGAAGGATTTTGGTTTTCAGAGAGAACTCGCTGAATTTGTTTTTGAAATGGAGATCATTAAGCAGACTTTTTTTCTGGTAGGAAGGATATGGAGAAGATTCAGGATTTTGCAATCCTTGTCTAATTTAATTGATGTTCTAATTCTAAAAGTACAAAAGATTTAATCAGGATTGGCTTTAGTATAATTATTTAGTAAGCTTTGGTGCTGGAGGAATGAATTTAAGTGAGAATGAGACATTACTTCACTCAACTGCAAAACAGAACTCTTGAACTTGATGAAAGGTTTGACCTTGTTTCTTTTTATTAATCTCATTTTGACTTCTGTACTTCAAGTTATTTGGCCAAGAACAGTAGCAAAGGAACCATGATGCTGCATCAGAGGATGTTTCCTGCAGAAAACAGTGCTGAGAAACCACACTGGGTAGACAGTTAATGTTTTTGGGAGGGTGGAAATTGAGAAGCCCACATATCATTCTGTGTAGATTCTCCTAAATCAAAACCCATATTGTGACAAAAGTAGGGAAAATCTTCCAGAGTGAGTTGGCTTGCTATAACCGCCCTCTGCAGAATCTGAGTCACATTCATGGCGTGGAGTGCTGTGCTTTGAAGTGTTGCTGCCTCTGGGCTGTCCTTTGCTGGAGAGCCCATTTTTGTAATGGCTAAAGGGAATGTGTGATTTTATTTGCAGTTTTGGTGAATATGAAAGGGGGAGTTCACCAGAGCCTGTGGCTTGGTGGGCTGGGGACCAGCTGCTCAAAGTGCAGGTTGCCAACTGCTGTGCCTTGGCAATGCAGGGCACCCCAACAGCTCACCTTGGTGGCCACAGCAAGAGAAGAAAATGAGGCTTAAGTTAGATGCCAAAAAATCATAAATGATTTTATGCCTCTTGGAGGTTTTATTGAAACTTATTTAAAAAAATTTAAAAATCTGTAATATAACCACTGTATTATTTCCTCCAGGTCAAGCTGAGAACAGGTGTCATACCAGGGTACCAGAAATTAAACTCCTCTTTTGTGACATTTTCTTTTAAATTTTATTTTCTTTGTAAAATATCCCATCCCAGATGGGACTTTGAGATCCACCAGGCCGCACTTATGGATATTTTGCTTGCCCCTCTTTGTCTGGGAAAACAGGTGGACCTGGAATTAGAAGAGTGAAAAGAGAGGCTGTGTCTGGGAAACCAAGGACACGTGGCAGCCTTTCCAGGGGAAGCCTGCTTGTCAATGTGGAGTAATTCCTGGGAAACTCATTTAGCTCTAGCGAAGCCATTGTTGTAGCTGAAAAAAGAGACCGAGAGAAAAAAAAAAAAATAACAGAATCTTATTGAATATTTCAGATGGAGATGCTCACACAGGAAGCTTCCTAAAAGTCTCTTTTAACTTAAAAAGCTGAAGCCAAAAATAGATCTCAACTTTAATAATCTGAAGGAGATAAAATTGGGCAGTTACTTTTGGGGTTTAATCTTTCTGATGGTATCATCAGAAGGAAGAAGCTTAGTATAACATGAGAGTTTGTCAAGCATTTTTCAAGATGTTTGAGAGGATAGGAAAGGTAAGACAAAATCCCTCAGTGAAAGCTTCCATCATTTCCTTTGTTTGCATTCTGATGGCACCTGATTACTTAACTTACAAAGATATTCAAGTGGCTGTAAGTACTTCACCAAGCCCTTGTGTGTTATAACTGCATAAATAGTTGAGCAATAAATACTGAGCAGAGCTTTTAGGAGCTATGAGATGCTGCTCCTGCAGCAGTTGGTGGATATGTCTCAGCCAAACTGAGATTTGCCTCGATGAAGTGCAAATTTTCCTTGCTTGTGCTAATGAACCTGGGAGTTGAATGACAGGTGGTTTGGGGGAAGACTGGGCTATTTTACTTCCAGGCGTAACTGAGCTGCTTCAGCAGGTCAGAGAATTTCAGAAAGTGATCTGGGCAGCTAATGGCAACTTAGCTGTCTCTTCCAGAAGTTCATTCTAAGTCTTCTCATTCAAGCACTCATTCAGAGGCTCTGTCTAAATCGGGACGTCTGATTAGCTGCTGGTTTCCTTCCAAATATATGTATCTTTTCCGACAGTGGTGTCTGTAGACAATGAGATCTCTGCTCCTTCTCTTTGCACTGACTCAATTTCTGATGCACCCAGAGATCCAAATCGGGTAACTCAATGACGTATTTTAGAAGATTTAATGTTTATTATTATTAGTAGTGTTTCCTCTAGAAAAGCTTCATAGACTAGATTTTGGTCCTTGCTTTTCTCTAGCTCTCTTGTTGTAGTGTGACCCTGGGTGACAAATTACTCTCAATGCGCCTTTAAATTGTGATGTGCCATTGTATAAACAGGTACTTCCATTACAGGTCTTGAGTGTATCATCATCACCTGTGTTTTCTTGATTGTGCCTGAGCAAATGTTCTCCCCCTAAAGGGGTCAGCACTAAAAATAAACATTTCACATGGTGAATTACTGCAATTCAACTGGTTTATTCTATGAAGGAAATGAAAAAGAACAAAAGAAACTACACTGCTGTCCTTGGCCATTACAGGGAAGAATGAAAATCACACACTGAGGAGAGGAACAATGGGGAAAGGCAATAATGGAACATTGCATCACAAACTGAAATTACTTCAAAATAAAATAGAAATACACACTTCTATTTGTGTCTGTCATTTGTGTCTGTCATTAGCTCTATATTGGAATGCAGGAGGTCGGGGGTAAAATTTAACAGAAAATAGCTATCAGGAGAGTGATGAAACCCCTCTTGATCTTAAATTTGTTTGTTTTTCTGGAGGTTTTTTTTGGGGGGGGGGGGGGTTGGGTGGTGATTTTTTTGTGGTTTTTTTTGATTTTTGGTTTGTTGATTGGGGGTTTCGTTGGTTGGTTGGTTGGTTGGGGTTTTTTGGGGTTTCTTTTTGTTTGTTTTGTTTGTTTGTTTGCTTTTAAGTTGACAGATAACAACAACAAAAAAGAAATACCACATAATGGAAATGAACGTCAATAAGAGAAAATTTGGAATTCTGAGTCTACAACTGCCTCAATGGTATGTTCCCAGATCTTCTCCCGGGAAGTTAGCAGATCTATACTGCATCACTTGCAGATTCTGTGTGTTTCTTAAACCATCTAATGGCATGTCAAGCGTGACAAAACATTTGGACACACTTGACAGCATACCTTATTTTATTGTCATCTTTGGTTGCTGGAATAGGCACAACAAACAATAGTACTTAACAGTTACAGTTCAATAGCTGTGAAGGTTCTTCTCTTTCCCATGGGCTTCATTCATACACTTATGAAGAAAAAAGGTCCTTTGAGTTAATTGGAAATCACTCATGCTGTGCGTCAAACCCCAGAGCAAAGAAGTTTTGAAAAATCGGTGGCATGAATGATTGTTTGCACAACTCTTTCTGGTAGTTGCAGTTAAAGAACAGATTGGTAGAAGTCAGGAAAGTCAGATCTTTTAGTCTTCTCTTTTCCTGCACAGGGATAAAAAAATAATGGGTGTCTTTTAGAACTACAGCAGAAGCTATATACAAATTAGTCATGTAAAGCAAAAGTTTAGATCTATCAAAGAAACATTTGTCACTCATTCCTAATCAAAGTTGATACTGCCTGATGAAATGGAGGGGAGAAGATGGAGAGAAACAGATGACCCACTTAATGTTCTTGTTAGGCAGCAGTTTCTGAAAAGAATTCACTACAGCTGCAGTTCAGCTAAGCACTTGTTTGTATGTCCTTTTCATCTTCAGTAATAAACCCACACTATGTATACACTTATGGTCTCCTGCATGCTGAACAGCTCTGCTAAATCAAAGCCTATATTAGAAGGTCTTTCAAAGTGTGGTTTAGAAACTGACATGTAATGCTTCTCTGGATGCAAAAACATGAAGCAGTGTTTATCGGATTTTTGTAAAACTTCTAGCAGTGATCTTTGTGTTAAGATATTTTTGTACACACAAATATGATGATTTGTTCCTTTTTAAATGGACAACTGCTGATTTTTTTGGGTTTTTTTCTCTTTCTGCTTTTGGTTTGGTGTTCCCCCCATTTCATAATTCGTATTGTTTGGAGCAAATGGTTATCCCATCACTTGACACAGCTACAGGAAGAATTGTAGCACAGGATTTGTGCCACTTCATAAAAAAACAGGAAAGAACAGGACTTTCTCTCTTTGCTCATCAGCAGCTAAATAAATGTGGTTCCAAGGGAACAGTATTTGCATGATACAGGTTGTTTTTCTCTAGCTCAGGAGCTAGGAAATTATCAAAGCTGATTTTTAATTCTCAGCCATCATCAAGATTCTTTACACAGGTTGTTTTGAGTACAGTGGCAAACAGGTTATTGTGTGACAAGGCTGAATCTGAAGTGCATGAGGAAAATGCCCTCTGCTACCTACTTAAACCAATCTGCCTGTATAGAGATATTTGGGTCTATTCTGGTAAAATGCTACTGCTCAGTGATACCAAACAGGGATTTTTTTACAAAGTATTGCAGTAGCTTTTCCCCACTTCTATATTTGCATAGAAAATATTCACGTTTACATTAGCTTAAAAATTAAATTTAGAATTCTTTAAGATCTTCTTAAATATTCTGTGCAGACTGCCAGATACTGTAGTATTAGGATTCTTTTAGATCCAACAGCTGCCTTGGATAACACTGGCCATCCAGTGTTATTTATATTTGTGCTCCCTACCAGGAGCAGATGGAATCTCCTTCTAGCAGCTTTGCTGCTTTTCCACGTGGGAGGCCCAGAGAGTCACTATTGGTAGCTACTCATCTGCCCTGCATCCCATTCCATCCTTCCACCTCTCATCCGTGAGCAGGGGTGAAATGCAGGCTCTGCTGAAATCTTACCACTGAGGCCAGCTCAGTGAGGACTCTTTCCGTGATGTGCCGTCCCTTCAGCCTGCTGTTGCTGGAGGTACAGAGATGGCTTGGAACTTGCAGGGAGCTCTCAGGTGGATTGGTGAGAGCTAGGTGGCCAAGGCTCAATTCGGATATGGCTGGGAAGTAGGTGGTGCAGAACACCTTTTCTCAAACAAGCTTTGCTATCACCATACTGGGTACTTCTGCACAAGCCTAAGGGAAGCTGCAGCAGGATCACTCTCTGTGCTCCAGCTTACCTGTGTAAGCACTTCCACATCCTCCTGGATATGTTTCAGTACTGCAGGGAGCCTGGGACTACCATGGCAACACCACCAGAAGAAGCAGAGCTATCTGTTTTAGTTGGATGAAACAAGGGGAGCAACTTTCTGGGAGGGTGTTTTCTCATTTAAAGGAGGTTATATTGATGGCTGTGCCTGGGTGTACAGGTGGTTCTCCTTTTTCCCACTGTGCTTTTTGTCTCTGCAGCACCAGTGAGGCAAGACTAACTTGTTCTTGGCATGCAAGTGTTTGAAGGCACAGACTGATATGGCACAAATACATGCAGTGATTAAATAAGACTATTTTACAAGAGAAAAGTAATTCCTTGAGCTGATAAGCAGTTTGGAAATAGCTTGTGTGTAGGAAATGGCTGAAGCTGACAGTATAGTAAGAGTAAACAAATATGGCTTTTATTTTCCCCGCAATGGTGGGGTTCTTCAGGGCTCCATCTTAGGCCCAGTGCTATTCAACATCTTCAAAAACAATTTGAATGCAGGACCAGAAGAAATACTAAGTAAATTTGCTGTTGATACAAAATTGGGTGGAGCTGTTGACTCCTTCAAAGACAGAGAGGCCCTGCAGAGAAACCTCAACAAATTAGAGGGCTGGGCTATCATCAACCATGTGACACTCAACAAAGACAAGTGGGGAATTCTGCACCTGGGATGGGGCAACCTTGGATGTACGGACTGAGCGGGGAATGAGAGGCTGGAGAGCAGTACTGGGGAAAGGGACCTGAGAGTCCTGGTTGATGGCAAGTTGAGTCAGCAGTGCCCTGGCAGCCAGGAGGGCCAAGCGTTTCCTGGGGTGCATCAGGCACAGCATCACCAGCCGGGCAAGGGAGGGAATTGTCCCGCTCTGCTCTGCACTGGGGCGGCCTCACCTCCAGTGCTGGGGACAGTTTTGGGTGACACAATATAAGAAAGATACTAAGCTATTAGAGGGCATCCAAAGGAGGGCAACAAAGATGGTGAAGGGTCTGGAGGGGAAGATATATGAAGAGTGGCTGAGGACATTTGGCTTGTCCTCCTCACTTGGAGGAGACCAAGGGGAGATGTGTTGTACTTTACAGCTGTCTAATGAGGGGGAGAAGAGGGGCAGACACTGATATCTCCCCTGTAGTGACCAGTGACAGGACCTGAGGGAATGGCCTGAAGTTGTGTCAGGAAAGATTTAGGTTGGTTGTTAAAAAAAGGTTTTTCACCAGGAGGATTGTTGGGCACTGGAACAGATTCTCCAGGGAAGTGGCCACAGCACCAAGCCTGACAGAGTTCGAGAAGCATTTGCACAACACTCTCAGGCACATGGTGTGACTCCTGGGATTGTTCTGTGCAGGGCCAGGAGTTGAGCTCTATGATCCTTGTGGGTCCCTTCCAACTCAGAGTATGGTGTGATTCTAAGATAAAAGTTTACCATAAAATTTATCAGAAAATGATTAAAAGATTCTTTCTCTCTTTTTTTTTTCTTTTTTTGTTTTTACTTTTTTTTTCTTTTTTTCCCCCATGTAATTTAAAGCCTCACGTCAAAACAGTGGGATAACATTCACACTGCAAAGCTCTTGGTGGTTTATGTTTTCTGGGTTTTTTTTATATTCAGCATCCATGAAAGGGAGCTGTTCCCTGAAACCCAGCAGTGGCTAGTTACATGAGATATCATGTAACTCCTCTCTTCATGATTATTTATTGATTAGAATACAATGTACTGAATTGCAAATTACTTTTTGGACAGCTTGAATACCAGATCATTCTTTTATGGCCTTAAAACACAGCAATACATTGGAAACACAATGTTCTGAGTACATCTACCTATTCTCACCATCCATTTATAAATTATAAAGCAGTTGGTTTTGATAATAGTAGACTGCATTTGTCTTAATAGTGCAAAACCTTTACAGCTAAAAGTAAACAGGACATTTAGACTGAATTTTAATTAAATGAAGCTTTTTCTCCTAACTGGGAAACCCTTTCAGCAACAGCTTGAAAACATACAAGGGAAGCTTTCTTAATGTTCTTATTATCTATTCAAGGGTCAAAGGAGTTTTTCCATATTTTTATCCAGCATTTATGTAAACCACAGGCACTTTCAGTCTCTTACTACACTTCTGATGTTTTAATTCAGAAGCCTCTAATTAAATCCTTTTCAGATTTCTTTTCAGCCTGTTAGAAATAATATATATGTTGTCACCATAATGGATTAGGGTATTTTAAAGCTGAAATGACATGTATCCACTGGGCATACTTTACAACTAATAAGTATTTTTTCTAGGGTTCAAGAAATATGGTCTGATGATATAGAGGACCAGACACAGTAAAATAGGCTCTGTGTGTGTAAATGACTTTATGACCACTCATGGTTTAGGAATTTATTACAAGTATTTTCAACAACCTGATTTAAAGCACATTTGAGAGAATGCTGACGAAACACTAAGTAATGGTTTAACAGAGCACAAGTGCATCATTTTATAGTAATGATCTGCATTAATGAATGATTGATAAACACATTTATATGGCAGTGGCCCTGAAGCATTAATAGTAAAGATAGTAATAAATCTGTACCAAACAATGTACCTGTTTTCATAATTCAAGTGATGCTGCTTACAAAACCCTCCTACTGTAAATGCTTTTCTCCCACCAATAAGCAAAATGTAAATTTACTCGGATATTAAGATCCATCTACCCTGTATTTTCACATGACCGTGTGAACATGACCATCCTCATAGATCCTTATTCTCTGGTGATTCCTGTTGTCCCTGCACTCTAACACCCAGGCTAAGTGTTGAGGAATGCA
This sequence comes from Aphelocoma coerulescens, assembly GCF_041296385.1. Lineage (NCBI taxonomy): Eukaryota > Metazoa > Chordata > Aves > Passeriformes > Corvidae > Aphelocoma > Aphelocoma coerulescens. The sequence continues at coordinate 48,321,655 of NC_091015.1, forward strand.
TTTAGTGCAGGTAGCTCCGTGTGCAAACTGCAGATTGAGCTCTGGGATCTTCCACTACCTATTGAATGATCATGAGGACCCATTTTCTTGACCTCGTTGATGGTTGAAATGGAAGGGGAGCCAGAAACAGAAGTGACTTGGTGAAGATCACACAGCTACCTGTGGCAGAAGTGGAAACTCAGCCCATCTCTTGATTCCCTTTTCAGTGTGTTTATACTCCAGACATTCAAATATTTTTGGGTGTTGTGGGAATCCTTGTGCATGTAGCTGAAGGCTAGCAACAACAGGAGTGTACAAAAGCAACCTTCAGGAATGATTCTCAAGTCCTGTGGGACATGGGCTGTAAGAGCAAGCTCTCTCCATAGACTGTGTTATTAGATCCCTTTGAAATGCCAGCCTGAGAATACATCTGTATTTTACTGTTATCTTACACAATTACTCTTCAGTTAAGCTACTAATTTCACCCAGGCTAATACAGTATATAAAATGTACTTTTTTCTTTATAGAGATGGAAAAAAATATTTCTCTTGATGGAAAAAATAAAAAGGCAATTTATTATGCATGACTTTTGCCTAAAATGCTCTCTACTCATTTCACCACATGGAAATCCTATCAACAAAATGAGCCATACACCACCTATGTTAATCCTGTGTAAATCTGGAGAAGCTCCATTCAGGTTCATTGCAGGCTTAAAATGCTGTAGCTGATAGCAGGATGTGTCCCATGGCTCACTTTTTGTAATGATATTCTGAACTTATCATATAAATTCACAGTTTTATGTGCTAGAAGTAGGCATTTATATGCAATGATGTTGCCCTGCCTTGACTATTTCTGAACTGAAGAAATAAAGACTTATTTATCCAGAAATATCTGGCAGAGGATGGTAAAGATTTATATTGTATAAATTTGAAGAATTCATCATTATTTTGGTTGGTTAAGGCTACTGGGGAAACAATCATTTTAGATTTTTTAAAGGACTTGTGTTAGAGACCAAATAGGTAAGAAAATAATATTTTAGCTCACTAATGTCAGCAAAGTGTGTTATTTATTTATTGCCTGTAACTATTGTGCCTGTAACTAAAGTTGTGTGGGAGATTAGTGAAAGAATCTTTTCAGTGAATATTCTGTGCTGAATAATCTGAGAGTGTGAATCACAGTGTATCACTGATACTATATTCTGGGGAAGATTGTGTGCATTGGTTACCATAGAATATCTCTTCAGGGACAGGAGGCAGTGAGGTGAAACCATCTGCTGTGTATATGTGTGTGTGTGTGTATGCATATACATATATGTTTATAAAAATAAAATCTCCTTTGACTTTTCAGAAGTTCAGTTTAATTCAGTAGAACCCTTTCTAGTGAAATGGGATTTTTTTGTTCTGGGATTGCAGATTGATTCAGTGAGTTATCAGGATGACTAACAGCATCTCCTGATTCAGATACTTCTGTGGTGATCTTTCACTGGGATAAACCCAATATAGAATCAGAGTCCTGCCTCTCATGAGGCAAAGCATGCAAGAGAAGAGACCCACAGGAAGAAGAGTAATATTCTATTCCTTTGTTAAAAGTACATAAATAATTTTATTAAATTATAACAGTACATCTATTATTTTAAAATAAAAAAAGTATTTGTTAACATGTACTTTTTTTTTTACTTTCCCTACATTTTCTTTCCCAGTTTCCCTCATTTGGTTTGGTGTGTGTCAACAGGAGCACTGTGTGTCAGCACCAGATTTCTAAAATGAATTAGCAAGTGCTTTCTCATGACACTGGTTCTGTCTGGGTTAAGATCTCTCTCATCCTTGTTAGTGGTCTGGGGGAGCTGCTGCTTAGCTTTCCTTCCCCCTCCCCTCCCTTCTAGGATAAGTTCAGAAACCCATTCTTTGTCCCCCATATTTGTGAGACAAACAGACCAGCAGATAAGCTAGTTTTCAACTTTCTGTTTTTCCTAAGCCTCAGTAAAACAGCAGAGAGAGGATAAAAAAGAGACAGCAAATTCTCTTTGGAAGGAATCACACTATTGTTCCACTTGTTTATTCAAGTCTGGCTTCATGTAATTGTAAAGACTGCTTTTTTTTTCTTTTTCCCTTCTTTTTTTTTTTAAGTAACTTTTTTTTTCACTATTACAGAAATGACATGGTGCCTTTGCCAGAAAATCCTTCACAGACATTGATTTAAATAAGCTGTAGTGCTGCATCAGGAACTCTTACTGAAGTCTGAGGTGGTTTTGCCCACCCTTTTCTGTGTTCCTGTCACAGTTTTTTTGCTTTCTCCTTCCCTAGACACTGTTGCTTTTAATTCTTTTCTCTTTTTTCCCCTTATTTTGCAAATGCTGAGCAGAGCTAAATGCAAACCCAGACACTTCTCATTCAAGGTCCTTAGGACTCTTTTTGGTGCAGGTGGGTTGATATTTTATAAGGAATAACTTACCTCCTCTTCCTTCTTTCCTACCTCACTTGAACAAGAACAAAGAAAAGATTTGTTTTAGCAGTTTGATACTGTGTCTAGGAGAGAAAACATTTGCTCAAATGTGTTTTCAAAAGCTGAGTGCATGTGCAAGTGCATTCCAATTATCTGATTCCCTCTTGATCCTAATGAACTAAGAGAAGCTTTATCCTGACAGACAGTGCTTGACTGCCTGCTGCTCTTTCCAAATTGTTGCTCTGTCTCACCTGCTAGAGCTGCCTTTAGGCTGTCTGTGAAGGTTCACAGACTATAATTGTTTGGGTCATATATTAGCCTTTGGTTTACAAAAGAGGCTAAGTATTCTGACAATTTCCATGGCACGCCTGCCAACTTTAAAAATCTATTACTAAATCTGTAAGGATTTCAGGTACTCCTTGATTTACCTTAGTTTTTCTGTGCTAATAAGAGCAAAATGTCAATCCCATGATGACTTTGCAATGGAAATTGGAGTGAATAATGTGTGGGTAAGGCAGAAGCCAGGACTGCTGCCAGAGGGAAAAATATCACCTAATATTTGAGACAATGTGACTGAGTAGCTAGAAAGATGCTTTGGGGTTAGGAAGGCTGGCTGTGCCTCCCTGGATATGCCCTACAGTACCAGCTGTCCAAACTTTGAAGGCTGAACTGTAAGAATCTTTCACCAGGCACTAAAAACTCCGGAGCCATTGGACATTAAAGTCTTGACCTGTCTGAATTAAGGTTTGTTCTCAACTTAATAGGAAGTAGTTTCACACTTTGGTTAAAATATACATAGAACAATGAATTAAGAACATCCTAACATATAGTTACTGGTTTCTTTCATTTTAAGGTGAGTAAAGTATAATCCTCATAAAGAGCTTCAAGTCAAGGGCTTCAGAAACTTTTTGGCATGTTGCTTTCCTCCAGGTCTGTGTTTGAATTCCACAGCAAATGTCTTGTTTGTGATGCCCTCACTGGCTAGGAAGAGGGCCTAGGGACAAGAGAGGTCAACCTGGGATACAGACAGCAGTGATGATGTACCACTCTGATATTTTTAAGTAGTACTGGCAGCAGGTTTGCAACTGGAAATTTTCTACTGTGAGAAGAACACCCAATGTGCCAAAAGCTTCCAAACAGACCCCTCCTGCTCACATTTGGGCAATGAATTTTTCACTGTGAACATATCAGAGATAAACACCTGTGGAAAACACGAGTGGAGAGATCAAAAAGCATCTTGTTTGGGTTTTTCAGTGCTTGAACTTTTGCCAGAATCAGCTGTAGTGAGTAATCAAAGAGCTGTTATGTAGTTGTACTGGGATTATTCAGACCAAATGAGATCAACAGTCCAGAATCCACATTTCTGCTTAACAGGTTATTTTACAATTAAGAGAAGGTCTGAGGAAATCCACCTCTGCTGTATAAATATTAATTATTTGTAATATTTTTGCCTCTCTCCTACCTCAGGACACCTTATTTCATTGTCTCACAGTCTCCCTTTCTGTCTTCCAGAGTTTTGAGTCTTGTGCAATATTTAGGAAAATGGATTTCTGCAGCTTTAGCGTTTTCTTACTGGGAGAAAAAAAAAGCAGGTGGTGTGATTGTTTGTCAAGGAGCAAAATCTTCCTGCACAAAAGTAAGCTGGATCTTAAATCCAACACTAATAATATATTCTCTATCTACTTATAATGGAAGTTTTATCCATTAAAAAGCTTTCTACTCATTACCTGAAGAGGTAAACACTGAATATTCCCTGCCTCTTTCCTTCTGTTTGTTCTAAGATGTTCCTCACAGAAAGACTTGGACCAACCTGAGCTTCACAAGAAGGGAGACAATTCAGTCAGGAGATCCAGTTTGTCCACAAATGTGGGGATGTATTTTCAAAATAATTCAACTCTATGAGTGTTCTTGGGGTTACATCTGCCTGAAAATTAGGTGCAGCTAGATAGGCAGATGTATAGCTCCAGATTTGGCACAAAAGATTATAAAATGCTTTTAAAATGCAAAATTTGTTATGAAATTAACAGAAGCATCATCAGTCATTATGACAAATTCTGAACAATGTGCTTTGAAAAGTTAACCTTTCTTACTAAAATGATTAACATAGAGTAACATGTAAGTTGTCATATTGGAGTAGACTCATTTCTCCATTTGGTTTAGCATCTTGTGTCATAGCATATCATCAGACTCTATAAACCTGTTGTGCCTGGCCTCATCTCACTAAACAAGTTTATTTAACACCCTCGAGTGTGAAGGTGTATCAAATACTTTTGGAGCCCTCTCTGAGAGGACTATAGAGTTGTCTTTGCCTGTGCTGCTTCATAACCATTGTTATACTGACTCCCTGTAAGCATTCATCCTGCAGAAATACACCAGCAGTGCTTCCCTTGATGTAACTTCCACCCCTCGACTGAGTCCTGCCCACTAAACATATGGCCCTTCAGACAGGACAGGATGCACATGTCCTGGCTGACTGGGACACATGGAGTTGCCTGTGCTTTGGAGGGGATGCTGCACAGTCAGGCATGGAATCCATCCAGCATGCAAGGCTGGCCTGAGTGACAGTCCCAGCCTTCTTTACAGGGTCCGCCATGACAACTGTTCCTACTGTGGATATTTGTATAACTATGGCAGAGTAAAAGCCCCTAAAGGTAAATATTAATGTTCTCTACAGCCTTGTACTCTCCTAGAGTTAAGGGAAGGTGCTGTCAGCATCAAACAGATACACCCAGCTCTGAAGGCTATCTATACCAAAATCCCACAGGTTTATAATGAAATTTTTCTTTCTTCCCTTATGCAAACATAGTCTGTTGCTTTCAAGGTTTTCCTTATGGAAGGGGAACACTTCTATTTCATCATAACCCTAGTGCTCTGCTGTGTGGAGAGGTGCTTGTGGCTGCTGGTGGCTCACGCCACAGCCCCTCTACGTTTGTCCTGTTTGTTGCTAGACTCCAACATGGCTGCTTGATATTTCAGGGTTGTGGCCCAAAGTTTCAGGTCTTAAATGATGCCCTGGATCTACATAATGTGAAAAGTACCAATGGCTGAGCAGTCTGTTAGGAGAGGAACAGAAAATGTAAGTGTGGCAGGGAGAAATGAATGGCTGTGCAAGGAAAAACACTGTGAGCTTTAGGTTGAGTGTGGACTTAGTTCTTTGTCGTGACCTGATTTTTGTTCTCTTTTTTTCTGTAGTATTTATAAAGCATGAAATGTTATTGGGAGATGATGCACCTAGTTCTGGGAAGTGCTGAATGCAATCTGTAAAATTCTGACAAGCCCTGACCACCCAAGCTTCTACTTCTTGCCAACACTTTTGCTTGTCATTTGTCCCAGAAACAGGGCTTTGTTACAATCAAATGAAAATACATTTGCAGGAAAGGATGTGAATGTTAGGGTTGGTTTGTGCCACAAACTTTTGATGTACGTATGTTCTGGAGGGGGTGGGAAAATGAATAGAGACTTGTATTTTTATGCTGGGATGTGTCTGCCTTCCAACTGTTTTATTTCTAGTGGTTAATTCCCCAGTATTTTTCAGGATAATGTCAAGCAGATAAGCTCATGCATAGTGTAAGAAAATGAAAGTAATTCCAAAATATCTGGAAGAGATATTTTAATCCTAATTAAAACTGAAGGAGGAAAGAGAAGGAATTAAATGCATTTTATAGTCTTGACTTATTCCCCATCAAGGAGATTCTTTCCATTCTAGAATGCCCCTGCATAATTTCTAATCAGCCTTTCAGCCTTCACCATGAGTGACAGGGAAAGGAGGAGAACGTCTGCCAGTGTCTTGGGAGAATTTATTTAAGGTTCTCCTGAGCTGTGGAAGGGATTTGTCATTGTCAATATCAGCGACGTGGCTGATCAGCACCCTGGTCAGTCTTGTCATCAGAAGAGGAAATAGAGTACGTGTATGTGACAGATAAAGGGAGAGAGAAATTGCTTCACAGAAAAGTTATACTCATTCTAGCCGTCTGTGTGTATTCTAATACACACAGACACAGATGTGTGTTCCACTAATTCTTGGGGAAATAAAAATAAGAACCACCATTCAATTTAATCTCTAATTTACTTCACTGAGCACTTGGGAGATGAACCTGTGACAGGGGAGCATACTGGCCTGGGGAGAAAGGAATGCAGTGCTCATTCCCAAGATAACCTCTTTTATACACTGTGAAATTTTGTCAGTTAATTCCAGGAGACCCCAAAGAAACTCTGATAAGTGAGCCTCTCCTGTTAAGAGGTTTGGGGTCTGCAAAGCATCCAGGATTCCAGGGGCTTATCTGAGCTTATCAGCAGTAGCTGACACTCTTTGATCTGCCAATTGAGTCAGAAATCTCTTTGAAACAGGTGTCTATGTAAGGTTTTCCATTGCATTATGATTCTGGTCAGCTTCAGGCTCTCACTGCACTTCCAATTTGATCTAAAAATACTTTTGCTGATGTGGGCTATAAAACACTCAGTTGTAGGTGAGTTGGTACTGTCTTCCCTAATTGCAAGATTCAGTTATTTGTAATTTCAAAGGTCGAGAGATACATCTCTGATAAAGCAATTCACCAACATATTTGAGCTCTTCTGACACAAGGAGGAGGTTTTCCTTCCAGATCATAGGTAAGTGCAGAAGGTATTTTTTGTACAAAGGAGATTTCTTTTGCTGAAGCCTGAGGTGCTTCAGACCCTCTGTTATTGCTTTCTTTTTCTTGGTGGAGCAGAAGAGCTGCTGCATGTTAGGGAATCATGGTCAGCCTGTACAGCAAATCCCTCCCACGCTGTTCCTATAGTCAAAAGGGTATGGCTAAAGCCAATGTGCAGACAGAGTTCCTCTTGGTTGATTCATCTTCCTTTGAAGCCATTAGCTGGCTCCAAATGGCTGAATTTTAAGTTTATTAAAGGCACGGCATAAGAGGATAGACAGAATATTAGTAGACACACTTAATTTGCCGAGTTTGGGTTCATGTCCTCCTCTCATGTCCTTGGAGTCCCAAAACTGGGGACAGAAGGTATCAGCTGCATATTATCTCTTCATACACTCATCATTCTGTGTTTAGATACTGCTTCTTTGGGTTCTTTGCATGGCATATGGGAAAGCATAACACTGTAAAGCCTTCTTGTTAGCTTGGAGAATATTCAAGGACTAGGATTTAAGTTATATCTAGATTAAAAAAAAATTAATAAGAGAACAGGCTATCAGATAACCACCATGTTTGTATTTCTTTTATTTCTGATTTTAATCACGAACCAGCTGTACACTTTACTATATCACAGGGTCTACAAATGCTCTTGAATCTTTTAGAAAATAGTAACAAAAGCTGCTCTGAAGTTCTTGACTTTAATTTCGTTGGCATATCCATCATAAGAGGCTATTAAGGAAATTAAGCAGTGATAAGAGTGTGAACTAAATTTGTATGAGGCACCAGAAAAATTCTGATGTGCAAAATTGTTTGAATAAATGGCTGGTTTCCAACATCACCAAAGTTCTGTAAAGCCCAAACAAAATTGCTAGAGCTGATGGTGGGTAGGAGAGAGGGAGGGATTTTTGCTTCTTTTTTAAAGAAGGAATTTCCAATTTTTCAGACTTAAAATTTTAATTGGAAACAATTTGATCTCATGACATTGTAATGAAATCTAGTTCTTCATTGTGCTTGCCTATCCAGGACTGCATCAATCTAGGTTTCTAGATGTTATGACTCCAAGACCACTTGGAAGGTGGATTTTCCACAGATGCAGTATTGGTTCTGTTTCAGAAGGGAAGCCATTGTTCTTGGGGCAGAATATTTCAAACAGTTTAATCTTATACTTAAGGTAGATAATGCTGGTCACTGTCTCCTGGGTTTGGCTGGGATAGTGCTAATTTTCTTCCTAGTAGCTGCTACAGTGCTGTGCTTTGGATTCAGTATGAGAATAATATTAATAACACACTGATGTTTTAGTTGTTGCTAAGCTGTTATTCTAAGTCAGGGACTTCTCAGCTTCTCCTGTCCTGCCAGCAAGAAGGCTGGAGGGGCACAAGAAACTGGGAGGGGACACAGCCAGGACAACAGACCCAAACTGGCCAAAGGAATTCCATATCATATGACATCATGCCCAGTATATAAACTGGGGAGAAAATTTGCTGGGAGCAGCTGCTTGGGAACTGGTTGGGTACCAGTTGGCAAGTGGTGAGGAATTGCATTGTGCTTCATTTGTTTTGTACGTTCTACCTTTTTTACTGTTACTATTATTATCATTATTATTATTATCTTCCCCTTCTGTCCCATTAAACTCTCTTTATCTCAACCCATAAGTTTTCTCACTTTTACTCTTCTGATTCTCTCCCTCATCCTGTTGGGAGTGTGTAGGGGGAGCGAGCAAGTGGCTGTGAGATGCTTCGTCACCAGCTGGGGTTAAATCAAGACACTTTCTCTGACTGAGACTTTTATAGAGCACTTTCCACTAAAAATATTTTTAGATCCAATCAAGAGTGCAAATTGGGTGAGGAAATTTGAATGAAACTCGCTTCTAAACTATTACTCATCATTTGGAAAACAGGCCCACAAGGGAAACCAGGCATAGGGATAAGCTAAGCCTTAACCATTAAGAATTTAGAGAAATAATGAAGCTGAATGTGGAAATGACTAATCCTTCCCTAAATTTTAAATTTTGGCCAGCTTCTGTTGAAAACGATACAGCTAATAAAATTCCCTCACTAGAGTATTCTCATTTCTTTGCCTTTTTGTTGTTTTCTCTTTACTTGTTTGGGTTTTGTCCTGTTTTGCCAACCAGCTATTTACAGTTGTGTGAAAAGACAGGTTATAACAAGTGAAAGTGAGTTTTGAGAAACAATTTTGCTGGAAAAATAACTGGATCTGCTTACATGTATTGCTGGATTCTACATTGCTTTTATCTTGGGGGAGGAAATGCAGAGAATCTCTTGGTCAGCCAGCCCAAGCCATTGCTGCTACCCATCAGAATTTATTGCTGAAGAGAATTCACGTTACTTGATTCCCAGTGCAGAGTCCATACTGCTAAATCTGGCTCCTGCTCAGAAAGGAAAATAATATCTAGGCAACAAAATGTTTTGCACAGTTTACCTCAGACATAAAAACAACTACTCAACAACAAGTAGCTTGAAGGCCGTAATCAATTGTGAGAAATTTTATCCCATAAACACTTATGAAAGACAAGAGCTCTGAAAAATAGGATCAAATAGAGGATGTCTTCTGCTATCCATAGGTGTAACATCCTGGGGGTGACTCAATATATATGGAATTTTTCTATATAAAGAAGCACAGTGGCTACATGGATGAGTGGAAGATGGTTTGTCCCCTCCCCAGAGAAGTTCAAATTACTTAGTTGTTTTTTTCTTTTCCTAAACTCCTGGATGCCTCTGATCTCTCCCTCAGAGCATCATATACACAGTGATTTGATTGTCTGCCAGGAAACTGGTGAGAAGCTAATTTACTGAAAGGAAAACAAGCAGTGATTGCAAACGAACAACAAACCTGCAAGTGTGGTCAAGGGCCCTATCATACTTGTGGATTTTTCTCTGTCATGATGGTAAGCATGCTCCACACCTGAGCAGGTGCCAAAGGGGGTCTGATGCTGCTCTCTGCTTGCTGTCATGGTTGCCAAGATATTACTTTGGTGCATTTTTTGCTGACCAGTATTATTTTTTTCTGAGCAACGTAGCTTTTGAGTGCCCCACAGGATGAACCTTATACTGCATAAATCTGCAGTGGGGTTTAATCTGGGAAAGCCTAGTTAATGTTTTCCCCCCTTCACATTTGGCATCAGAAATCAACAGTCACTGAAAATAACTTAGATGCAGGAATATTTGGATTTTTTTTATACCTGACTTCACTTTTACCTCTGGGCCACATTTACCTCATTGTTGCTTCATTTCTCTTGCAATCATGGAATATTGGATATTGTTGATTGTTGACATTGATCTTTCCTGAGTTTAAACAGTTGATTTTAACCAGCCATCCTGCATTGTTCCCAAGGCAAGTCACCCTGTTCCAAGGTGAGCAGCTTAGATGGTTTGTCTTCTGAAGGGCTTGGCTCCATGACTGGCCTTTGACTACCGAGGGAGCAAAGCAACTTGATGATTAGGCTATGCTGGATGGCTACTCTCTCAGTTGGGGACAAATTCTACCTCTCCAGGAGAAAAGCAGTTTTCATGAATGGAAAACACTGGTGATTCTGCAGCTTTAAATCTATCTATGGGGAAATATAAGGAATACTGAAAGTGAGGTATTAATTTGATTTTAATTGAAAGTATAGATCAATTATATCTAAAGCCTGGGGGAAATACACATTTATTGTATGTTTTTACCCAGTTCTGGCACACTCTGAGTCAAAAAAGGTGCAGAAGGTGACAAATTATCTTCTGTGGAAGATTCTTTTGTCCGTATGTGTGGTTAGATTTGATAAGGAATGCAGCTCTTCATGCACTTCTCACAGGAACAGAGCATTTCCCAGGGAAGGGAAAGGTCACCTTCTTTGGGCTGCAACTGTAAATAACCAGAGTGGAGTCCAGTAATTCATAACTAAATCATGTCTGACAGAACTGATAAGTCTGTTTTGTTGTGAGTGTAAATATCAGAGCTGCACTTATTAACGTATGAATTCAAAACCTTTCCAGAAAACCCACTTAAAATCAAGGTAGATGATAACATATTTATGCTTTTTCTCAAAAAGAGAATAGCAATTTGCAAATATATACACTTCTATTTGAGAAAGCATCTGTTTGTGGCAGGAGTTGGTGTTGATATTTTTAATTCCCTTTCTTTTGCTTTTTGCATTTAAATGGCCAAGTTTCAGGTGACACAATCATGACTCCATGAAGCAGGGCAGCACCATGTTAGAAATCCCCAAGCTGTCTCCAAGCAGTGAGCAGTGTCCATGTGGCACAGTGTGACGTCATGAGACCAGGCTAGCACAGGTCCCCAAAGTCGTGTACTTGCCTTACCTGTTCCACACCTGGGAGGCACCAGCACAGGGATCTTGGCACCAGGCTCCATTACTTGCTGTGTTTCTCATTCCATAATTCGGGCAAGGCTGGTGAGCTGCCCCTATCTCACAGTGCTGCACACGGTCCTGACCTGGGTGACCACTGTAGCTGAAGGCATGGACTGAAGTACGAGAATAATGATTTACTATTAAATTTTGATCCTGGATGAGCTGGATTCACAGAGTTACATGTGAGACTCTGTGAATAATGATAAAGCCGTTTGCCACATGAACGTATTACAGTGCCAGCTAAATATAGCCACCCCATTAAAGTTCTATCTATGGCTTCCCTTAGGATCTGCTTAGAGATGAATTTTATCCTGTAGACAATCACTCCCCAAAATTATGTTTAAAAACAAAATTAAATCTGAGCATGCAATTTGTTTATATGCTTTGCATTCCTAAAAGGATGTAAAATTCACTGAATGGTGCTTCTGCTGTGTGTAGCTATGTAGAGACACACAAGAAGAAACTTAATGGAAAAAAAGATGGCAAAATTTCAGTCATGTATTGAAAGGTCTATATACTGGCCTAATTTGATTAAAACAAAATCCAAATGGATGATTTTTTTTTTTTTTTTGATAAGATAGGTGTTGTTTTCCTTCTCCAAGTTTCTCTAAGAAACAAAATCCTCAGCTTTCGAAATGGTGAAGAAAAGAAATCAGGGTTAAACCAACTCTTTCATTTTGAAGCACAAAATTTCTATCACTTCCTTTAGTACATCAGCACTGCAGCTATAAAAGAAAGCAAGCATGCAGTATACTTGGAACAGCTCACAATAAATAATTCCTAGCAAATAAGATAGTTTTGTAGTAGGGCCTTAATTAGGTTTTTCAAGCCAGAAGAGGAGTTCTCCAAACCTCCTTTCCCTCCACCCCTTGTCTGTTGTAGCAGCACAGTAGAGAGGAGCCACTTAGTAGTCTGGGTTTAGTCAGGTCTTCAGGCTCAGTGCAGGGGACTTGTATGCCTTTTGCATATGGATGTAGCACTTATCAGTAACCTCAACAGAAAGACCTGAAGGCCCCCTGTAATTTGTGCCTTTTTGTCAAAGTTAATGTTGTATTCTTACTTGTGTCCTATGAAAGTGCATGGATTGGGTCGAGCTCCTTCTACTACTTCACAGAAGAGGCGCAAAGTGTGAGCAGGCACAACACATTCTTCATTTTGATGCTACATTTATTCATTTCCAGATCCATGGAGAGAATTTAGCTGAGACTCAGATTTAATTACCTCTGACAGTGAACCCCGTATCCAGACTTTAAGTCATTTGCTATTCCTGGCGGAGGGCTGAGGGTCTCACTGAAAGCACTGCTTTGGAAAAGGATATTTTTCACAGTCCCAGGAGCTCCAAGGTAATCCTTAGAATTTTGAGCAGCTAATTTTGTTTCTACTTTGGAGGCCAACAGACTGAATTCATGTCAGACAGTGGTGAAGGGAAATATCCATCTGGGAAGTGAAATGAAGGGCACTGTGAGCACAAGAAAGTAAACCAGGATAAAAAATTGGAGAGAAGAAAAAGAGAGGAAAAAGTGTAGATGTTGGTCTCTTCTTCCTCTCTCCTCCCTTTTATCCCAGGAGTCCTTCAATGCTGCCTCATAGGGAACCAGTGTAACACCTGACCAGGGAGTCAAAGGATGATCCTGTGAGAGATGATTCATCTAAGTGCAGTTAGGTACAAAACTTGAGAGGGAATGATGCCACTTGTACCAAGAATATTGCTAAGGCCAGGGAGCTGGAGGCTTCACTGCTTCACTAAACTGTGCCCCAGGGACAGATGCAGCATTTGCCTCTCATCCTTTCTTCTGTCCATTATTCTGCTATGCAAGATATGCCAGCAACAGTGGGGAGGTGACAAGCTGCAAGTATGCTTTTCCTCCACAGAAATCATATTGTGGGAGATTAGAGAGGCTTCAGCTTCTTGGTTTGTCCAAAATAAGGTAAAAATAATTGATGACAAACTAAAGACTGTTCTTTAATTAATCAGGAAAAAAGCATTGGTAATCCTTAAGATTTTGATGCTGGATATACTCAATGAGAAATTGTGTGATTTTTTTTTTTTTTTTTACTTTTCAGATGAGAAAATAGTGGTGCACCCACACAATTACTCTCATTATTAAGAATAATTATTCACCCAGTATGCCCTATTATTTCCATTATTCTTACAAAATACTTCTTACAAATCTGTCTAGCATTCCTGACTCCATTCTATCGGTCGAGGTGACATAGGTGCAGGTGATCTTGCCTTGGGTCAAGAGAAAGCACAAAATTATCTTACTTCACACTTTATTTTCTGTTTCAATTTTCTATTACTTGTTGGTTTGGAGTAGTATATTCTCATATTTTTGGAAAACAAATCTCTATGAGGCCTGTTCAAGGTAGGAGAGTGTGACCATACATGTTTTCCAATGTATGTTTTGGCTCCCATCAGGGCACTCTGACAGAGTTGCACATCTGAGATATTCTCAGGGGTCTGTTAAAATGTTTCACTGTAATGTCATGGTCATAGGGCAGAAAAACTCTGCTTTTATGGGTGGGTTTGTCAGAGTCTTGTAGCTCCATCCCTGTGAACTGAACTCAGACTTACTGCTGTACTCTACTGATTCTTCTACTTTGATCTTCTATTTTATACTCAACACAGCTACTGAAGTGAATACAAAACCCTCAGCATGAAAAATGGTTTCAGTGTGAAAATTGAGTTCTTCATTTAGAATTTAAAAATGCAGGCTCTCATATCTGCCTCCTGAGGAAGGGAGTGGAAAAAAGAGAGTGAGAGAAAAGGGGAAAAAAAGGAGAACAAATTTTTATTTTGCAAATTCAGTACTGCTGGCTAAGTCCATTGGGGTATCAGTGTTGTTAGCTGGAGTGCATGGGATTTGAAAGTAGTTGAAAAACAAAGTGTATGTTTGTATGGGGCCACTGTGGAATATAAGCACACAGCAATATATCATTTTGAGGAATGAAAAATATTTAGGAATTGGAAGTTATTGTCATCCAACATTTGCGTGCCATCACCTGTCCAAAGCATGGTACATATCAGGGAGTCAGCAGTGAGCATCATGTTTCTGCTGTCTCTGCTGGTGTTTCCATATATAAGAAAAGTAACTTTACTTTTCATCTTTAGAAATAAAAGGGGACTTTTAGAGTATTTTAAAATTGTTTTTTTAAGAGTAGCAGAGAGCTATGAAGAGGCAGGAGCTTTATATTTTTGATTTTTGCAACCTTCATGCTAAAATAGAGCAATGTTTGCCTTACTTCGACTTTTGTTTTCCACAAGTAGCTCTATGCAAGCTACCCACAGTCTGTGTGCAGTCAGCTTGGCTGAGCTCTCTGCATTCTGGTTTGGGTTCTTATTAATTGTCTTTACAGCTACCTTAAATGCATTTAATAGCATCAAGAAAAGAATGTGGAAGTTATTCTCTTGTGTTCCTATGAAAGAAACCTGTGTACTTACCTCTTTTACCTCAGCAAATTTCCTGTTCACAGCCCTGTCACAAACCTTTTTTTTTTTCTTTTGGTCACCTGCTTTCTGCAATAATGATGGGCTGACTCTCTTGAAGCGTCTCATTTCCAACAGATTGCCTGTGAATCCTTACTTTTTTCACCACCAGTTCCATCTGTGATATTACTTTGGCTCCCATAGGGGTTTAAAGCAAGCACACAACCTGGAAAGTGAACCCAAACATCCCAAACATTTAATGCAGCCAGACAATGAAACTTATTTGGGTTTTTTGATAAACAATTATTTAAAATTCTAAAATAGCCACAAAGTTTGTTTCAGTTTGCCTTGCTCTTTTCAAATTCTTATGAGTCCATAGAAGGCAGTCAGATTGAGTGTCAACTGGCTTTATCATTAATAACTATCATCAGCATCTCTCCATAAATGTGGGTGTTGTTTCTATCTTTATGGACTGATATTTACATATGTAATGTATATCTTATATACTGCTCATAATGGATCATTTTGTTCTTTTTGCCAGCTTGAAATTCAGCAGGAACTTACAAAATCTCATGAGTTTCCAGTGCACTTCCTTTAAACTGCAGAGCAACAGAAATCCTAAGTGGTAGGAATTAATGCAATATACACAAAAATTAGGGAAAAGTTTACAATAAACAGGTCAGTTCACCAAATACATCTAGATTTAGGGACATACCTGCTAGCAGCTGAGGTGCCTCATGAGAGACAGTGATCTTAATCCTTAATTAACAATTAATTTATTAAAAAATACTAAAGTTTGCTTAAGGGAAAAAAATAATGGTGAGATGCCTGTCTCATCTTTGCTTAAGACTATGCTATTTTATAGTGGAGAATGAATACTTTGCAATCTTGTTTTCTTCAGAATTTAATAAAGTTTTGTAAAATGTCCTTGGGATCTGTCAGCTCCCCCTGAAGACAGGATTGGGTATCATGTACATGTGAAAAATGGGAGTATTTACTCCAGAATGATAGTTCATTTAGTTCTGAAGTTCTCTGTATGTGTGATAATGGCAGATTTTTGAATTAATCAGCAGGACTAATTAACCAGTCTTTATTCAAACAGAGTTGTATGCTGAAACAGGAGTGATTTGAGGGATACTTGCATTTTCAACATAAAAGCCAAAGTAGATATTTTCTTGCTTTTTGCCAACCTACTTCCAAAGATGTGTATGCAACCTCTTAAAGTACTTGTGTTTTGTTTTGTTGGGTTTTGGGGTTTTTTGTTTCTTTTTAACATATGCAGAGTTGCTGGAGATTTTTACAGAAATAAAGAAGCAGATTCTTTCTTGGAGCTTATAGCTTGTATGCATTTTGTATTGTCAAAGACAATGAATCACTTAGGGTCAGCAGCAATACTGGAATAGCAGCTGATGATGTAGCCCTGCAGGCTTTTGCACTGTGGTTCCTCCAGAGCACAGCATGTTCACAAGCTCAACCTTATATGCTAGATATTAAATTAAAGCTATAGAAAGGCTAATTAGTAGGTTAGTTGTTGCCTGTGTGTTTATAATCAGAACACAACACTGGATATTGGTCTCAAACCCACTGTGTTTGAGATGGAATATGAGATGATCATCTTGGGATTGTAACAACCATGTTCACCCTGTGCTAGAGAAACAGATTCACTTGGTGCTACTTAGCTGACCAATTTTTCTTGAGAATTTGGAGATTTTGGTGAAAGGGTCTAGCTTTTGGGTACCAAGCCACATGCATGGAAGCTAAGTTTTGCCCCCGAAATGCTGCCATGAACACAAAAACAGTGATCCAGGAGACACTACCTATACGCCTAAGGAAAGATGACAATTCCTTAAGGACCCAGTGTGGGGTGAGAGAGAGGGTGATCCCAAGCTCATCCCACCTTGATCTTCTGCCTTTGTCTTCAAGTAGATGTTGCTACACCTGTGGGAGAGGAAGGCAAGTGCATGGAGGCTTACCTCATTACCCGCAAGCAACATTGTGTATGTGGGCTATGCCCATATCACCAGAAATACAGAAGACCCAAATCAAAAATAAGGCTCAGGCAGACCCAAAAGTCCCTGCCTGACCAGGGGTGCTTTGAGACTACAGCCAAACAGCTCTCAGGATTCAAAGGGGTGCCTATAGAGAGTAATTAAAAACTCGCTCCAGTCCTGTAGTACTGGTTCTTGGCTGAGTTACAAACTGCCCTTTGTGTGCTGAGACACTGACCTCAGTCAGCATTCGCAGGATTGCTCCCAGAAGTTTTTGAATCTGCAAGATAACCAATATTTTGGCAGGCATTCAAGACCTGTTTGTGTATATGTGATATTTATTTCTATATCCTGAGTTGTAGTGCTGTGTGAAACTTCTGTCAAGACATTAATATGTGTCAAATTTCAAGTTAAGCAATTTAGATTTCCATTGTACTTGTTATTCCACTGATTTATTTTTTTTTCCTCTGGGTTTCAGGAGAAAATGAAGGCCAAAAAACAGACGCAAAAATCCTCAAGTATACAGAGAAAGAAAATAAAACTCACTTCTTATCCAATTAGTTTCCAGACCTGTTCATACCCTTCACATCAGCGGAGGATTGAGTACAACTGACAGGGATGGAAGAGGAGCTTCAGACAGGCAATAGTTTAGGCTGATACAGGCAGTTCTGCAATTTGGCAGTCTGGGAGCTAAGGAGGTTTTGAGGGGAAGGATAAAAGGCTTGCCCCCATGTCAGCCCTATCAGCACCACAGCTTCCTGTAGGCCCTACACTTACGGTATTTTGCTGGTTGTGTAGCTAAGAAGGTGAAGTAAATGTGGAGTTTTTTTCTGGAGCAAGGCCAGCTCTTTCTTCCACAGAACAGCAAGGCTAATTGTATCCATGACCTTTTTCTGGCTTGGACTTCTGATCACTTTACCAGTCTTGAAGGATGTAATAAACTAAAATAAGTAGCAAGCTGAAAACAATTAAATTATTTGGAATAGGAGAGTAGAGATACGGATTTTCAAAATGTAGAGCAGTAATTAAATAAAAGCTGGCAGGCCAGGTTTGGAGGAGTTTTCAGTTCTTGAATTTGAAAGGAATCCTCTGTGCTGAAGCCAGAACCTTTGCCACCCGTAACCTAGTGTCATGTTCTGCTTTAATATGTCTGTAATGTCTTTGCAATGAATATCTATACCAGTGGGAAGGAACTATGTCCAAAATGATGCCCTGCCTCCTCTTCAGACCTGCAGTAATCTCCACTCTTGAAAGTCACAGTGACTCCCATAACTTATTCAGTGTAATATTTACCCATGGATCTCAATTCTGTTTTGCTACAAAGTTACATCAACAACAGCAAAGGTGGAAAAATCAAACATCCTTTTTCTGCTCTTCTGTTTTGCTGGTATTTTAAATTGCTGGCATCTCAGAGGTGCTCATCTCCATCTTCACTTGTTCTGGAAATTCAATTCAGAAGGTAATTCTACTGAAGAGCCTCTGGAAGTGACAGCCGGTAATGCACCTCGATGATCTCTGGATGTTTGAGCTGCTCAAGAATATTCAACCATAAGTCCTGTCTGAGTTAACAGATAAGGTCTAATTACAAAAGCTCCAGTGATAGAGCCTGTGCTTGAGAGGCAGAAGGTCTCAGGGATGTTTTAGGCAGATAAGAGATTAACCGGAAAGAGAAGATAAAATATAGGTAAAATAGCAAGATAGACAATGTAGGAGGGTGTATTAACAAACTAGTAATTGAAGAGATGTTTAAACTATTTTCTGTAAAGTTCACTATGGGGAAAAGAATAAGAAAGAGAGTGAATTATGTCAGTAACTTAGAAGTTGTGCTGGGGCTGTTCATGTGGTGAGTCCATGATAAGGACCAGAAAAACTTCAGTCAGCAGTACAGGAAAGTGAGGGCTTCACTAAAGGAAAGTCCAGAGACTGAGTCACTGGGATAGTCTAAGAACAAGTCTGCAGGATGATTTTCATTCAAATGCATGTAGCAAGCACAGGTCAGTCCCTAAGTATAACACTTGCTCCATACTCTTGTGGAAGGGCAGTCTGGTGCTAGCTCCCACTTCTCTCCTAGGGATGTCCCATGCTCTTCTGGCCTAAGATACTCATGGGGAAAGCATTGTATGTGCAGCATCTGTCCTGGTAATTTAAAGCAAATAATTGCTGTATTATTTTCTTGTGATTCTGTGTGTTATATGAGCAATACCCTATCTTGCCATCAAGACAGAATTGCTTTCTATTCTTGGAAGTGTGAGTCGGCTCTAGGGACTGTGTTAAAGTTCTGCTCTACTCTGAGACCTGACTGGGCCAGATATATCTCCCTTCCACTGCAGCTGTAAGGGTGAATAACCTTGGCAAACCCAGTCACTGCTGACATACTCTTCCTCTGTGCCTCCACAGCCCCCTACAGTTGGCAAAGTGTTTAAGGAATGCTACACTTCTGAGGGAATAATATCACCCTCTCCTTCGGGACTCCTGACTTACATGCTGAGAACTAAGCACCGGCTTTAGTCTAGTGTTTTGTCCCCTATCAGAGATTAAGGAGAAGGAGTAATGGCTCAGTGCATTACCTGGCCAACTACTCTCCTAGTTCATTCTCTCCACTTTGTTGGCAACTCCAAATGGTTGCCCTAAGCCAAGGGGGAAGCCCCTGTTCTACTTTGTTGTGTTATTAAGCATATTTCTACAACTGCAATGTTCTTACATTAAGTTTGCTCCACTGTGACCTTCTTGAAGGCTAAGTGCAACTTAGTGCAAGTAAGGGTTGCAGAATAGTTTTCAAAGACTCTTTCATGTTGTATTTTTATCTTTGTCCAAAGATAGCCTAGTCATATCTATAAAGCTGTGATTTCTCTTTGATAAACAAGGTTCCTTAAGATTCTCAAACAGCTTAATAACATCTATGACAGAACCTCCTATTTATGGTGCTAATCAAAACCCTTTGGGATCCCTACAGACCAAATACCTAAGCTGCTGTCTCTACATACTTGCTATCTTTATTCACAGCCAGGGTCCCCAAGGCATCTTATAGACATATTCTCTATGAAGTTATTTTCACTTTGTTGTATTTTGTTAGAGCTCATAAAAAGATCTATCAGTAAAAAAGTTGTTCTAACTCACCTCACATAAACATAGTGATGCCTTAGTCCTCACAGTACCCTGCCAGACTTTTAAATATTCCATTATTTATTTACTACTGATTAGATGATGGATTTTTTAAAACTAAATTATCTCTTCTTACAATTTCCATTCTACCAGTTTCCTGTTGATGATGACAGTAAAAATGTGTGTGATGTGGGGTGGAATAATGAGCCTGCTGAATAAAAAATAAGGTCAGATTTCTTCTATGCAATAATATAGCAAAGATAAGAGGTTAGATATCCTTCTTTGCTACTGTTTAAAATGTATTGCCCTCATCCAGGGATGCTAGATTACTTGGATACATGCAGATAGTTTTCAGAGATCATTTCAAAGGTACCATTCCAATAGCAACAAAATATAACTAGTACCAACAGAGTCCAAAAATCAAAATTCTTCAAGCTGTGGTGAAACGTTCAAAGCCTTTTTGCTTGCTGAATTGTCTTCTTGAGATGTGGCTAGCAAGTTACTGCTTTTTCTCCTGACAGTCAGATGGTATAATCAAAACCTACATGACATATTTGTCTGTCTTTAACATTTTATCACATCGGTCTGTTCTTTCATCTAGAAACTAGTACTTGTCCTTCCATGCAAATGTATCTATCTAGTCATTAATCTGTCAGAATGTCTATAAATATTAGATTGTTTTGAGGAGGCAGTGCCTAATTTGTCAAATGAAAATATTTTTCTCCAGCTCTAGCACATAAACTGTGATGGATGCAGTAAAACCCAGAAGTTACAGCTATTTAGCTGGTGGGTGCCTTGAAAGTGTGTCACACAAATTACCCAGCTGGAGAGAATTGAAACCACAGTGAAAATCCTGTTATTATCTTCAAAAACATATGGACAGAAAAAAAATCAACTTCATATTGCAGTTGAGGCCCCTTTTTAATGACTTTTTCAGTCACCCGTGCGTAGGAACTAAGTCGATGTATGAAGCACCCTGAATGATATTTCAATCCTTACATTTCACTAAAGATCTATTTTCTTTCTTGCCCTCATTGAAACCTCCTAGACTATTTAGTTACAAAATGTCTCAAAATATCCTCTGGCAGCCAAGTGAAAGTAGTAAAGTGGTTTTGTTTCTTTTGCCTCTTTTCCAAAGTGGAACCTTTCTGAAATCCATCAGGCAGCATAACAGCAACACGTTGTGCATACTCTGAAATAGAAGAGGTGTAAAATGATGTTGGCAACACAAGTTATTATTAAATGTGCCTGTCCTTTGTCAGATAGCTTTGGAAGAAGAGAGAGGCATTGCAAGGAATGATATTCACACCGATAGCCACATGTCCATTTGTGCTCACACATGCACATTTCAAAACACTACAGTGTGCCCTGACAGCCTGCAGAGGATCGGCTTCAAAAATTTCCTTTGAGTCATTTCTTAGCCTCCAGCAGTGCCTGGGAAAGGTGTTTGTGATCAAACTGAAATGTAAAACTGCAATACTATAAATAGTAGCAAGTTCTACTTGATGGAGAATATCCTTCTCCAATACAACATTGAGTTCTTCTTGAAGAGAGTAAAATCAGTGTTGTATTGACATTTTTTTTGTATCTATTTTGTGTTAAAGGATGTTAATAATGGCTTCCTCTAATCATTTCTGCCTCAGGTAAATAATTGGTATTGTACTGAAAGAAAAGCTTGTTTTCATATTACATTAGGTTTTTGTGTTTTTTCTCTTATATTATTTCTACTCTGATCTGTGGTGATACCACACTTGGATATTTACTGTATAAACATAGCCTTTGTTGACTTCCCTGTGAACAGTACATTGGGTGCAAGTACCCAGAGTACTCCATCCTTCAGAGGAAAAACCTGTCTTTCCTCTCTACATACATTTCCTCTTTTGTAGGTTTCCAGTACCATACCTCAATCTGGGTATCAGTTTTCAGCTCGTCCTTACCCCTTCAAGCTCTACTGCAGCAACATGAAAATAGGAATAAGGAATTAGGGATCTGAGTGAAGTTTGAAGGAGTTTGATGCCTGAATAGTCCAGAGGTCCTAGAGCTGCATTTTCAAAGTCACTTGGATGATACCCACTAACAACCTGCCCTCTTGAAAAACAGTTTGGGAGCAACCATAGCAGCCTGTATCCCACTGGTATTTGAAGTTTCCATTCCTAAGCATGGACTTCAGCTGCCTGCTCACAGGTCTCAGACACCTTTGGGCACGTACCTGGGGTTGGAGGGGCATCTTGAGTGTTGGTTCCATTCCTCTGTGTGTCTAGGATGCCACTAAGCACTTGTGAACTACCAGTAGTGTCAAGAGCTTTTTGTATCTCAGATACAACCTTGAATCCTAGACCTGAGACTTTCAGGGCCTGAATGAGAAATATGCATACTTCTTCTTTTTCAATCCATAGTTCAGTTCTTTATTTACATAAGTCAGACACTGAATTCCGTTCTAGAGTGTCACAGGTTTGCAGCAGCAGCTATCCAGCATATATCTTATTATTCTGGACTGCTTTCTTATTATAAGGCTGAAAAATAGGGAGGATTAAGAATTCTGAAATTCTGTATTCTTCCAAGAAAATTCAGTACATTATGATGGCTTTTTTATTGAAGAATTAAGGAGAATAAAGCTACTTTAAAGAGGGGAATTGGTTCCTTCACTACGGTGCTTACTAATTACCTCCACATTTTTATTGTGAATACTAGCCTTGGGATGATGGAGATATATCCTTTCTTCCTAACAGAGGCTCTGACAGTGATTTTAGGCCACATGGGGTTGCATCTCTGGAGGAAAGAATTTGAACTATGAGTGACCATTCTTCAGATTGTTTCTGATTTTGTGTTGTCAACATTGCTCTTGTTCTTATTTACATGTACAATGCCAGTTGTGCACAGGAAAAATTAGGCAATTACACATGACCACCAGATAAACTACTACTTGTAAGTGCAAATGTTATTTTCACTAACAGAGTGCATGGCTGGGGATCTGTTTGGTATTTGACCTATAAGAGGCAGCTGGTGACAAGCTATTAACAAAGGAGAGTAGCAGATTGGTTTTGTTGGGACAACAGGCTAGGCAGTTTTAGTGGTGCCATGTTTACCCACAGAAGGGAAATGACTGTTACCAGACACCAGAAATGTCTTATTGTGGGTTTTATTCACACCCATTTTCTCTTTAAGGGAGAGGGAATAAAATAGTGGCTGTAGTAACAGTTAAAATGTATTTGGAATGGAAAAGGAACTGCCTGGTGCCCCTATTACTCTTCCTTCATTGCAGTTCTTCCTAAAATCTGTGATTTCAATTTTTTTTTTTCCTTCAGATAACAAGTCTGTACAGTAATTTTCACAGCCCTGAATCCTTAGCAAGCTGGGTACATGAGCCATTTTTGGACAATCCATGATTTAAAAGAGAGTTTAAAAGTTCTAAATAAATAACACAGGCAGAAGAATTATGAATTTAACAAAAACAGCAATGTGATAGAGTAGGAGTGTTATGCATGTTGGTGGTTCCAATAAACAGTTTAAATAAGTAAATCTGTGGTAAATATGGACAAGGAGGAAATGGCAAAGCAAACAAGTTGAGAGGACAATCATTTCAGAGAACCTGAGTGTTCCACAAACTAAATGTTCAGGATAATGCTGTTTCTATATTTCTACTGGAGTAGAAAAGCTGAATTTAAAAACCAGCAAAAGGCTGTGCCAAAGCTACAGCTTAACTCGTCAAACAGCAACTTCATATATCAGCCCTAAGAGAAGACTTCAGTTGGATAAGCATGAGCTCGTCTTCAGGTCAAGATTTCTTTCATGATCATCATGTTGAACACAGCTCCTCATTTTATGGAGAAATGTTGGAGAGCTGTTTAAACAATCAAAAGTTATATGAAACACAGTAAGGTTTTTCAGGATCATCTCTTTCCAGTACAATGTTCCTCTGCCTTCTTTTTGTGGTAATGTTAAACATTCAGAAATTATAGGTGCTGTGTTAGGCTCCCTGATGCTGAGAGTGCAAATATGGAGATATCCTTCATTCACCATGAACCAACGATTTTAAGATAACCAAAAATAAAGTCTAAAGAAGGTTTCTGTAAACCAGCAGGATTTAAGCTGAAGGTGACTAGTATTCATAGGGGCAGCTATTCAAGGGTCATAACTTGAATAAGAGAAAACAAGTGGGCCACATTCAGGACCCAGAAGCCTTTTCTGTCCCTTCTGCAACTGCCCAAAAGGCTGCGGTGAATTATGAGGCTGCTGAAACAGAGGCAGCAAGAAGGCACACGTGGTCTGTACTTGGTCGGGGAAGGCAGCTGTAGGGTGCCACTGGCACTGCCTGCCCTTGTGCCTGCCCTCCCCATGCAGTGCTACAGGCTTGGGGCAGAGTGGCTGGAAAGCTGCCTGGTGGAAAAGGATCTGGGGGTGCTGGTCAAGAGCTGGCTGAGCATGAGGCAGTGTGTGCCCAGCTGCCCAAGAAGGCCAATGGCATCCTGGCCTGTATCAGCAATAGTGTGGCCAGCGGGACCAGGGCAGTGATTGTCCCCCTGTACTCGGCACTGGTGAGGGCACATTTTGAGTGCTGTGTTCAGTTCTTGAGCCCTCACTGTTAGAAAGACATTGAGGTGCTGGAGGGTGTCCAGAGAAGGGCAAAGGAGCTGGGGAAGGGTCTGGAGCACAAGTCCTGTGAGGAGCAGATGAGGGAGCTGGAGGTGTTTAGTCTGGAAAAGAAGAGGCTCAGGGACCTTATCCCTCTCTACAACTGCCTGAAAGGAGATTGTGGCAAGACAGGGCTCAGCCTCTTCTTCCAGGCAGTCACCAACAGGTCAAGAGAACATAGCACCAAGCTGAGCCAGGGGAGGTTCAGGCTGGGCAGAATTTTGTCACTGAAAGAGTGGTTAAACATTGGAATGGTCTGCCCAGGGATGTGGTGGCATCACTGGAAGCATTCAGGAAATGCCTGGATGTAGCACTTAGTGCTATGGTCTACTTGCAGTGGTGATGTTCAAAGGCTGGACTCCATGAGGAAGACTCCATCTTGGAGGTCTTTTCCAACCTTAATGATTTTATGATTCTATTCTATAATTCTACTCTATGGTTCTGAGGACACAAGCTATGCTTCCCTGAGCTGCCTCTCTAGTAACATTCCTGTGGTGCAGCACACCAGGATATCAGCACGTGTCATTCTCATGACAGAATTCCCAAGTACACCTGCCTAACTAATTCTGTTAATTCAGTTAAGACAGATTTGGTTTAGCTTAAAGCAAGACTGAACATGTCTCCAGGAGATGCACTCACAACTTTGAGGAATAAACACATAGGTCAGAATACAAAAATTCTAGAAAAGAAGTGTTCTGACACCTTGAACGCCAGTGAGTGAATGGCCCATACATGATGGTGGGAATATAAGTTAGGTGGCTGGGGAAGCTTCAAGGTGGAAAGTTCTTTTCCTGAAGGAGAGCAGGGCAAATGCAGTCTGAGGAAGAGATATGGTAGCTGCCCTTGTACAGTCAGATGTCCCATTTAGGGACATTATGAGACAACTAGAAGCAATATATTTTGTACTGAATAATACAATAATTTGGAATATAACTTATTTTATTTTATTATTTTATTTCTGAGGATTTCCAGACAAGGCTTGTCTTTTTGCACTGTAAAAGTTTCTCCTCGCAGACTACTCAAACACAATTCTCTCAAGAAATCTGCGTTACTCTTAGATAACTATGAAGTTACTTCAGCTAAACCCACATCTTTTAATATGTATATGGAAGGAATACCACACTAATTTTACTCTAAATTTGCATCTTAGTTATAGTTTTGAAGACTGGCTCATTAGTGATGTCACTGCAGTGGGTGATTCTTTGATATTCTTTACAGTTATGAGTAACAAAACCACAGAGGCTGATTTCCAAAGATAGGGTTTCATCCTCAGGATATGATCAGTCTAGGCTGGTCCTTGTTTTGCAGTTAGAGTTCAGGGTCTCACTTTTAATCCACAGCATTTCAAATAGTCTACTTGAGCCACTCTGCCATTCCCACAAACCTGAGCAATTTTACATGAAGATCTCTGTTTTAATTGAGAAGAGTTTAAATACTTAATATTCCTGTGCTTGGAGTTCTAAACAGTGATGTATGTTCATTTCTCATAATGAAAAATGCATTTAAATAATGTAGATTTTTCTTATTTTGTTATTACTATTGTAAGACTACAGATTGCTCATAATATGTGAGTGCCTATAGCTATTTGGAAGGGTGGCTACTATCATGTTGACTATAAATTAACAGAGGTACATGATTTATGTGCATATGATGTAAGCACTCAAGGGGCAGGCTGTTTGTAAGAGAAACATAATTCTTTTATTAACTTCCAAAAATACTCTGCTTACTCTTTTGGGAATTCACAGAGAACACGTGCATATTTAACAGCATAGGAGCAGTGCAAGCAGGGGTGTGATTATAGGAAACACAATTCTGTTTACTATCTATAACATCTTTCATTGTTGATTATTCTTGTCTCTGTGCCAAAAAGAGTCAGAATACTGCCAGGAGTTAGTTCAGGACAGCAGATCGTAATGAGTATGATTGTGATCCCTTCATATGGAGAAGAAATTATTTTTTTCTTTCTGTCTGCAACACTGGAATGAAATCTTAATTTGCTCTGTATGGAGCAAAATTAACTATCTACTTGCAGCAGAGCCCCTACCAACATAAAGACAGAAAAAAGAGTTCATATTAGAGGACCCTGATTCAACATATTTAGGATAAATCATTGATTTTTCCACTTGGCCTTTGACATGTTCCTTAATTTCCCTGCTGAAATTCCTCTATGAAACTGATTAATAATATTAATGTCTTTAGCTAATTTATTTAGAGAATACACAGAATCTGGAATAGTGGGGGTTAGAATATGCTGTGGGGGAACCACTTTATTACAACTAGCCTGCAATAAGAAGGACCTAGTCCAAAATCCTGCTGTGCCTTAGATTTCTGTTAGTAAACAAGAAGAATGAGGTCTCCTGATCTCCAACACACGCCAGAAAGCCCGCTGATTTAGTCAACAATGGCTCATTATCTAAAGTGTCTATTGGATTCATTAAGCACTGAAAGCTGTGGATAAAAAAGAGGGGCATGCTTTAATTTCCTCATTCCTGCTGCCACTTTTCTCGCTTTCTTCACACTGACATTCCTGCTTTAATTAAATGTTCAGCTTCTCCTTGTGATTTCTGCACACACTGTTTCAACGGCATAAAGTGATGCTTCTTTGGGGCAAAAATATGCCTGGCCTGTTACTAGATCCTCTTGTGTTTTAGAGATTACTTACTGGGAGTCTCCTCCTAAATATTCCACTTTAAGTGTATCTGTCTGACTTCCTCCTCAGAGTAAAAAAGTATTGCCTGGGAAGGGCTAGACAAGCCCACTGTGCAGAATTGATTTTCATGTTTTGTAAGGTACTGATGACTCCCATGCTTCTGTCGCAAGTCATTTGCATCTTGATGGACTCTCTTTCACATTGAAAGCCCAAGCAGCAGCAGCAAGCTGATCTACATTAGAACTTTAGCAATTACAAATACTGAAGCCTTGAAAGAGAGGACAACATAACATTTAAAATACTATTTTTAGGCATTTTAACCAGTGTTGTGTATTTGAGGGCTGATGGTAACATCTATCTTTTATGTTGCATGCCTAATTATTTGACTTAAAAAACTAACCTATAGTGGGATTGACATCCAGCAGAGGGAATATGATTTGAATACAAACCTTCTAAAGACAGATGAGCCAAATTATTTGCTCAATACCACTGAATTCAACCCAAAACAACTTCTCCATTTATTCCTGTACAGCATTTTGAAGAGGGCTGCACTTCGTAGTCAGACTAAATGAGAAAGACAGAATACTCTAGGAGCTGGCAGGAGGTTTCAGCTCAGCTGTCCCTCATCCTTTCCTTTCCTTTCCTTTCCTTTCCTTTCCTTTCCTTTCCTTTCCTTTCCTTTCCTTTCCTTTCCTTTCCTTTCCTTTCCTTTCCTTTCCTTTCCTTTCCTTTCCTTTCCTTTCCTTTCCTTTCCTTTCCTTTCCTTTCCTTTCCTTTCCTTTCCTTTCCTTTCCTTCCTTTCCTTTCCTTTCCTTTCCTTTCCTTTCCTTTCCTTTCCTTTCCTTTCCTTTCCTTTCCTTTCCTTTCCTTTCCTTTCCTTTCCTTTCCTTTCCTTTCCTTTCCTTTCCTTTCCTTTCCTTTCCTCTCCTCTCCTCTCCTCTCCTCTCCTCTCCTCTCCTCTCCTCTCCTCTCCTCTCCTCTCCTCTCCTCTCCTCTCCTCTCCTCTCCTCTCCTCTCCTCTCCTCTCCTCTCCTCTCCTCTCCTCTCCTCTCCTCTCCTCTCCTCTCCTCTCCTCTCCTCTCCTCTCCTCTCTCTCCTCTCCTCTCCTCTCCTCTCCTCTCCTCTCCTCTCCTCTCCTCTCCTCTCCTCTCCTCTCCTCTCCTCTCCTCTCCTCTCCTCTCCTCTCCTCTCCTCTCCTCTCCTCTCCTCTCCTCTCCTCTCCTCTCCTCTCCTCTCCTCTCCTCTCCTCTCCTCTCCTCTCCTCTCCTCTCCTCTCCTCTCCTCTCCTCTCCTCTCCCTCAATGTTTAACATAATTTCTTACTGTTTACTATTTTTTGGCATTCTTCTATTCTACTGCATATAATGACTTGGAGGCAGAAATTATTTGTTCAAGTTTCCCATCATTTATCATTAAAGTCAAGTTACTGGGAAATACTTGTTCTTATAACAAACAGAGAATAAGAGCATCTGGAGCAATTTTTTTTTTTTTTTCTGGAACAGTGACAAAAACGTGAGGTAACCTCACAGAGGCCTGTGATGTCATCAGTATTTTCTTTAAAGTGCAGTGGAAATGCGTATTTTCTTTCTCTTCAAACTGACTTCATAAGACTATTTTTCACAGCTTTGTACTTGTCAAGGCTCATTGAGTAAAAGTCTGAGGCAGTAAAGTGTTATAACTATCTCAGCATGTCCTTCTATCCATCCATCCTTATTTAAGATCTACAATTACTTCTTGCTGTGTTGTCTCTTTTCTTATTTTTAATTTCTTTCTGCAGTTAATTTTTATCTCTATATTCTTTGCTGTATTAGAATAGCCAGAGATCTACTGGGATGAACCACGCTTCCCATAGAGATATGATGGAACTCCATTTATTCTATTGCCAGACCCATAGTTATACCCAAGCACTCCTATTTCTCAATATTTCTCATATTTCTCATATTTCCCAATTCTCCAAGCACACATAAGCAAGCTCCATGCTATTGGGTTACAGCTACTGTTCACGTGGCCTTTAATAGCATGTGATTGGTTACAGATTAATATGCACATGACTAACTAACATAAGTCTTTCTCTTTCTATGGTCAGCATCCCCCTCCCCAACATCCTGTTGGCTTGCCACATCAGCATTGATCTTCTCTTTTTTCCCTAGTCAAGGACAGTTCACTAATATAGCTTGGATTGTGCATGTACACATGTCCCTGTTCACTCAACCATTTCTCTACATATTAGTTGCTTAGAAAGGTCTTGTTTTTATACTCTTGGTGCGTATTTTCAAAAACAGTTCATTAAACACAAGGTAATATTATTTTTAATCCTAAAATTGTCATGGGGAAAAAAATCACTTCCTGTTAATAAAGAGTATGTTTTAGTTAGCTAATGTCTAAGAGGTCCAAGTCTTATTCTCTAGTGCTGGGATTAAAATATTTATATTGTGGTATTAAGAAACCAAGTTCTTATCCCCATATTTTACACAGAAAGCAGATGATCTGTGTTGGATACCAGAAAAGAGGAACAAAAATCCAGAATGCCTTTTTGCCCCTTTTTTCTGTATTCTAGAACATCTTCTTTTCTTTTTCAGATTTTGAAGCTGTTGGCAGGAGTCACTGAGATTACATGCATCCTTTGATTTATGGCTCTTCTGAAAACTTCTGAATGGCTTAAATGTCAGCAGTTTGTCAGCCCTAGGGGAAACAAATTGATCCTCAATAAGGGAACAATAGTTTAGGAAATACTGTTTTAAATTTGGTAAGATAAATCTCTGTTCCTGAGAGTTGCACTGAACATGAGAAGTGTTGATGCTGTATCTCATTTTTAGAACTTAGTTGTTTCTTTTCCTTGTTAGTATTATGTTTCAGAATTATTATGAACTTATTTTAAATTAATATTATTAACAAAATTATTAATGTTTAAAATTCAAGTTAATTAAATTTGTTTAATTAAATTAATTAATTAAAAATTAATTAGAAAGCCTTATTAATTGAGCTCTTCTTCAGTCTTTTCATATCCCCTTGGAAGCCTTTTATTCTCAGTAAAAGCACTTCATGGTGTACGTATTGAGAAAAAGCATATGTGTCCACTTGTTTAGGGGCTTAGAAATATAAAGGTTGTATCAAAAATATGGATATTAGCAAGTTTGAGGAGGCCCCAGACTGAAGTCACTCGGTGTCCAGGAAGCTTTGTGTATTAATCCTGTATTATGTATCTTCTTAATTTGCTGGTTTTAAACTTG
Organism: Aphelocoma coerulescens; assembly: GCF_041296385.1. Taxonomy (NCBI): domain Eukaryota; kingdom Metazoa; phylum Chordata; class Aves; order Passeriformes; family Corvidae; genus Aphelocoma; species Aphelocoma coerulescens. The sequence goes on from NC_091015.1 coordinate 48,352,101, forward strand.
TTAAGAGCTTTTCACGTGCTTAAATTACAATCAGTTATGGTTAAAAAGACGATTGCATCACTCAGATGGCAATAGGCATGTGCTGTTTTGGGGTAGACATAATTTTTAAGTATCTCAGATGGGCATTTTCGCTCCTGTCTTCTTTCAGTGGTTTCAAATGTGAAATATTTTTAATGAGCAAAGAATGATGTTCCCTTTCTAAATCCTTGTGGTTTCAGAAATTATGGGCTTATCTTCATCATTTCCGGCCATTATTCTCTTTGTGGTTGTTCTATTGTTAGAAGCTATGTTTTAAAAATATCTGAACTTGCTTTATGATGGGACGAAGTATTTTGGAAGAGTGGGAGTTGATGAGGGAGGAAAGCCTTGACTTGTCTGTGAGGAAGAATGAAAGAATTGGTTCTAAGGAGAATCAAGAGCATAAAAAAAGGTGTTTGGCCTCAGACTGAGGATTAGATCTTTTTTATTTGCTCTTACCAGGAAAAGTCTGACTTTACAGGAGTGGCTGTTGGAAGCCCATTGTTTCAATTTCAGGAGTAATTCAGTAATCTGCTAGAGTGTGTATTTCAGAGTGAGATAGCAGAGATCCTTTTCTTTCACTGTTGCCGTTTTCCTCACAGTGCTTTGGAGCTGGGTTGGGATCTGGGTCTCAGTAGGGAAGACACCAGCCATGCCCAAGTCCCTTCCTGCATATAAATTCTTCCCCTAAACATAAATTTCCCCTCCTTTCTGTTCTTTCCTTGCCTGCCCCAGAGTTACAAAGGAAAGCTTTATATCTCTGTTTCCCAGGTAACTTTTTTCAGCTGTTTCTTATTGTCTTCTCTTCATGTTGGTCTCTTCAGAGGACTGGCATTTCCAGCATGTAGTACAGGTTGTCACTAGCACTGTACTTGTGCTATGTTCCCACTGAGAAGCTGAAAGTTTGCCATCAGGTGGCTATCCTAACTAGGAGATGATCACTGGAGTTGTACATTTTAGCTAGTCTTGTGCTATGCAGAAAAGTTGTTTACGTCCTCTCCTGTGGAGCTCAAGTTCTATAGAAGAGCAAAGCACAGCAGAAATAATTACCAGCTCTGCATTCAAACTGAAGACTGAAATTTCATGCAAACACCCTGAAGGACCATGCTAGGTCCTATTCATAAGCTCAAACAAATCCTCCAATGTGTTACAGAATTTTCTCTCACTCTTTTATTTTTTTTTTCTTTAAAGATGAGGTATTTTAATATTCTGAACTTAACATTTTTTAAATCTTTGTGTATTATGTTAGAAGTCACGATTAGGAAGCAATAAAAGAAAGTAATTGTGCAGTAATATGTACTCGTATTCACTTTCTTATTTCTCTTACTGTTTGCTAGTAATACTTTTTACTCTGGAAATTTGAATGATTTCTTCTATATTTCCTCTAATAATGTTTAGTTGCAATGTGTGACTTGTGTCCTTGTTTTAGACTTTTCTCAACTGCACTTTCAGCAAAATACACAGTTTAAATTGCAGAGAGACAGCCTTAAATAATGAAGTGTCATTAGAGGTTTCTTGCCTGTGTTCATTATAGCTGATATTTTTCAGCTTTCTCACTTTGTGTTGTAGTGGTAAATGTTTCCTTTATGCCTCTGACCTTTAATACATTCATTAAATTTAATGAGTTTAAAATGTAAAAGAAAAATCATCTTGCCAAACAGAATCATCAGGACTCTTACTTAATAGGAAAAAGAGGACCAGATTCACAAAGCAGGTCTATACAAAACTACTTTGTACTCTTTCTACCTGCTATGATATTCTGTTGATACAGTATGTTCAGTCTGATAAAAGCTGAAGGAAAAATAACAGCAGGCACTTGAATACCATTCTCTCTATGTGCTGTAAGAGAATTTGCTATTTTTCATAGTTAGCAAGGCACTATTTATGTCATGACCTAAGAGTCTACTACAAAATGAGAAAAGGTGTCTTGTCAGAGGAGTCAAACCTGGTTTGTCATTTGTTCACTTTTTATTTTATAGGAAGAGTTAAGCCACTGCTGTCTTAGTTGTGATTACCAGTAGTTCTTGAAAATTGTGCCAAAGTAATACACAATGAAAAATTTATTTGCTTGTCCTCCTCAGAAAGATCTCCCCATTGTATCAGGCTAGCACAGTTTGGGAGTGGGACATGCTCCCTGCACTGTGTTACGATGAGAGAAACTCCTTCTACTCCTTCTGCTGAAGAAACTTCCTTCCCAGGCACAGATTCTGCAAACTGCCATCTCTCACTTTGTTGTACTGGAGAGTCCTAAAGACCTCCTACAGACATGCCGATGTTTTGGTGGAGAGAAGAGTAGGCTCTTGCCTAGCATTTTCAGCAATTATTTACCTTTTTTCTGCTGGGCTTGTGAAGAGGTGAATAAATTCAGACTGCAAACCCCATAGCTTCTGTCATTGTTTTAGCAGTTAAAATTTTTGGTGTGTGTGCAGAAACTGCAAGAAGTCAACGAGATGTGGCACAGTATCAGCAGTGACAACGCTGACATTGCCTGGATTCTCCTGGACTAATCACACTCAACATGACACCACTTGTGCCCATGGGCTCTTTGCCCCAGCTTCTCCTCCAACCTTCATGCTTGATCTCCTACCCTCTTCCTGAACAAGGCATCCTGATACAATCATGTTGATTCATACAAGCAAAACCAGAAAAATAGCATGGAGTCGAATTATATTTGCCACTATTGGATTATTCATTCTTTGCATAAAGCATATTTTGATCTGCTTCTCTTTGCCTTGATCATTTAGACAGTAAACCCTTCTGGGACAGGGACTGGTTTGCAGAAAGAAGGATCACACTCAGCTAATTGCAAGGGTGCTCCAGCAGTTGAGATACGGATGAATTATAATCAGTAGATGTGACTAAGAGGCTGTGACTCTACTGGTTATTTCCTCATGATTTACATGCCATCTTGAGAACAACATATTTAAGCACTGCCAATGCATGATGATGAACTGTCTTTTAAAGAAGGAAGACCAGGCATATTCTTTAGATATTGTTGTATAGATTTTCAGACCATAAAAAGAGGTAAGATACAGCAATGGATAAATTAGGTTTATACAGATATTCAAAGGGTTAATTATGAAAATGTTGGCATCCTGTTGAAGCCTTCATAAGAAAATGGAAAAGCAGAGAGGAGAATTACCTCAGAGTAATGTTTTGTGTGGTTTATTTGGTATGGGAGAAATCTGAAGCAGAGCATAGAACCTATGCAAAGCTACTACATAAACATGATTCTGTTTGGTTATGACCAGAGGATAAAGATAACTGCATTGATGATCTCCTATACTTCTGCAGTGACACCTCTGGCCATTTCAAACTGTGAGAAGCCCAAGATGTCTGAACAGAATTTTCTATTACAAGGAAGTTACATAAAAGGAGGGAGACATTTTTTCATTTAACATCTTGCAAGTCCACTGCCTAGACAAATATGCATAACTGATACATCAGCTTCAGGGTCTTCTGAGGGAAAGAAGTATTTTATTTCTCTTTAATCCCACCATTCTTTAAGCTGACACTGTACCATGAGCCAGCACTTAAATTCGGGGTGCTTTTCATGGGTTTCATGCTTTAAAACTCTATTTTCCCTCACTTAAATTCGGGGTGCTTTTCATGGGTTTCATGCTTTAAAACTCTATTTTCCCTCACTTAAATTCGGGGTGCTTTTCATGGGTTTCATGCTTTAAAACTCTATTTTCCCTCTCTAATTCTTATATTCTAAACCTATGACTTCTTTTATTTTAAAACTCATATTTGGGCAAAAGTCACTCTAGCTTAATCTTACAGGAGATTTATGAAAAAGGTTTTTGTATGTATTCAGCAAGGGTGTCGTGAATTGCCTCAATAAAGCTCAAACAGCTTTACAGTAGCTATTGTCTATTCCATAATACTGCTCTGAACATAAACTATGGCATTATACTGGAATTAACCAGCTTGACAGATGACTTTAGTCTTGTTTTGAATACATTGATTGACATGTCATTTTGACCTGAAAATAATAATGGGATGCTGAAAAGAGTCTACAAATTTAAGCATCAAAGTATTGCTCGATTTACTTCAATAGTCTTCAACTTTTATAATACAACTGCAGAATACATTAAAGATTATTTTGGTACTAGATGATCATCTAACTGAAAATATTATTTTTAATAATATTAATATTAGTACAATTTTATAAATTTATATATATAATATATATTTTTATATTTATTCTATATAATATATATAATTTTTATATAATTTTATATATTGATATATAATAAAATATTATTAATTAATATTAAGAATATGAATTATTTACTATTGCCTTTACTTATGCTATTAGTAAAATCAAAGCTGAGGAAAACACTATGTTACATGGAAAATTAACCAGATTTTGTATTAATTCTTACCTCTTTCAGTTGCCCACTGTCTGAGAATGGATAGCATGAAAAGTACTTTTTCTAAAAAATTTATTTTATTAATTGGATTTTACTGAGTACATTAGCAGACAGGAAGCATTAGGATGATCTGCCCTGATTTTGGTTATGAGGTATACAATTTACTTTCCAGTACCTAATGAAATCTGACAGCTCCAGCTTGTCTGTTTCCTCCTCCTTGGAATGGTTTTAACACATGACTTTCATCTTCCTGTCTTTGAGTTGGCCCATGGTATTGTGTGCTCATATGGAATGCCACAACTTGATAGCTGTATATTGCTTTTCTAAGGAGTATGCTGTGTTTAATGTCAGCTTCCTTCTACTTAACTGCTTTGTATCAAGACTATCTTGTGTTACCATCATTATTGTCCTTTGCATTGGTTCAAAAAGCTGAAAATCTTGGAAGTACAAAGCAGATCATATGCCTTTGTCATGGATCTCCTCTGCATCCATCTCTGTTCTCCTTGGCATGGTTTAAGTAGGGGTGTTTTTGGTGTTTTTTTAAGTAGTTAGCAATTTCCTATCACTCAATTTTCTCAGTTCTATCTTTTCCACATCTGTAGCAAGCTGTTCCTTTTTGTAGCATAAGCAACCAAAAATATAGAGTGGTTGAAATTAATTTTCATTCCATTGTGTTGGTATAATTTCCTTTGGGTTACAGTACTCAAAATATACTCACAGACTGCACTGGTATATAACCTGATTTTTTTTGCTGACATTCATGTTGCTCAATAATGGCAATAGTTAGTCCTGTCTTATGGTATATTAAAATGAAGCAGCACTTACCACAACACCTCTTTAAAACAAAAATTAAACCCTTTCAGCTTTCTTATTTCATAATCTGTCCCTATTTCATTATTTAGATGTATTTAATTGCCTGACTCACTTATCTACACAATTCCATTAGTCTGGCCAGTGCATTTTGAGTTTTGTTTCTTCCCACTTCTATTTACTATTTACTGTCCATCATTCTAATTTACATCACTCTCGACCTTCCATTATTCTAAAATTAAAACTTTCATGTTTTTTCCTCACATCAGCCAGAAGTGAACACTTTATCCCATCACACTATAGCAGTTGAATCAGCCTCTGTGGCACTGAGTCCAGTCACACTTACCCATTATATGAGATATTATCACTAGTTTTTATCCTTCCATACCCAAACTTCCTAAGGTCTGATGATATTCCTCACAACGAAGTGAGCCAATGGTATTAGTAGCCATGGTTGTCCAAGGATGTCTTTTTCATTAATTTTCTGGTGGTGCTCTGAAAGTAATTCTCAATTTCCCAGGAATTCTCATTGCTCTTCTTCTCTTTCTCTGAATATTGATTATGAAGATGAAAAGCCATAAAAATTATGACTAGCATTGCCAGCACCACCATCACTAACACAGCCTGCTGGGTAGGTGGCAGTCCTAAACTCAGGCTTTATTAGAAAATTCTCAAGTATATCTGCCAGGTATCAGGGCAGACCTTTCCCATGAAGTATTGCTATGTATCCAGGAAACTGCCTCTGTGGTAGAAAATCCCCACTGCACTGGAGTTATACAATAACTTCAGGCAGGCGTTTGTGCTCCATTTTTCTATAGAGTAGTGACAAGATTATAACTATGCAGTTCAGATTTTATTTAATCACTGATGGAATTTCTTTTAACAGAATAGCGTTTGTTCTATTTGGAAAACCCTGAACAATATAAAATGATATTTTCCTTAGCAAGATGATTGCTAGTGACAGACTGGAAGGAGGACAGCTGTATTCTAGGACTTAATACTGCTCTGACAAAATGAATGGAATGATGCTGGTTGGTCCCAGGACTTGGTTCTGCTGCATGGCAGGAGGAGAGGCAAAGTGTAAAGTTCTGTGAAGGTCAGGGCATAAGTTAAGGCTCTTCAAAAGTGCAGTTGCCCCAATGTCAAGCACTGCTGTTGTAGCTTAGCACCTCTCCAACTGCATCCTCTAGAATTAATCTGGTGAGTCATTGCTGAACTTCTGAGGCAAGTGAACCCCCTGCAGGCAAACACGGGCTTGGAGGAACACAGAGTCTTGCTCCTTGTGCCAAGCCTGGTTTAAGCTGGCTCAGCTTTCCCAGGATACACCAGCCAGTCTGGCAGCAGATCACACTCCTATCCCGTGGGCTACTCTTTAGGTCTCCCCACATCAGGACTTTGTCAGGTTATTACAGAATCCTGCAGGTTACTCTCTATTTTCCTGAAAATACCTCCATACGCTAAGCTTTCGGTCTTAAGCTGTGTTACTCCAGCTGTCATTATCCCAAAGCAGACACAAGAGCAGAATTCTGCAGTGGTTGGAAGCAAAATACTACATTATCCAAAGAGCTCTGTATATTTTCCCTTCCATCTCCACAAATGTGCATCAAATTAAATTTACTCAAAATTTGACAAACTTGTCCTAGATCAAAAGTAATGAAATGGAATGCATGTTTTCAAACGCCTGTAACAGCATTGATTTGCAATTCCTCATGCAAAATAATTTTTATTGGACTTTCTGTAGTCTGTGTCTTTGTCATAGGCAAAAGTAAAAATATCCTATTGGGCTTATTCTCTCTTCTTCGGGTTGCATATGCAGTGAAATAAAGCAGCAGATAAAGCCACAATGAAGGGTTCAGACTTTCCCGACGTTTTTGACTAATAACTGTGAATGTACCATTACATTTCAGCATGATTTCAGGAGACTTCTGAATAGCATTCACTGATAACCTCTATAATTAGAATCTGCTCAGTAATGGTGGTGTTTTCAGCCTGGTGTAAGCTCTCAGAATAAGGACATCCCATCTTTAAGAGTGTCCATTGATGCCTTTTTCTGGTCTTAAAATCAAGAGTCATACATGGTTAGAAGGGAAAAAGGGGTTTTACCTTGGTATTTATTTTAAGGATCCTTAGGTGCACTACATCCAGGTCATATGCACCGAAATGCACACTGCAATGCTCATCCCCAAAAGATCTGGTATAACGTTATAGGTCTTACTAATTAGCATATCTATCAAAGGTTCCCCAATGAGAGGCTTGAATGAGCCCCCCCTTCCCCAAGGAGCCTTCTCCTGAATGGTTCTATCTTGTTTTACAGAATGTGTTCTGGAGAGCACCTTGGGGTCTGGAGCATTCTGATCCCTAGTTATGAAGCTTCTAAAATGTTTAGTCTCTCAGCTTGACAAACAAGTCCAAGAATGTCGGCTAAAAAACCACTAAGAATATAGAAGTTATAAAAAGGTATAAAAGGTGTAAAAGAAAAGGCAAAAAATCATCATGGCATCACCATGTTCATCAATTGAAAGAGAAAAAGCTAAGGTGCTGCATGAAGAAGCATGAAAGCTGCAATGAAAGCAGAGAAGTTCTCTCTTCCACCAGTTTGGTTGATTAGCATATAGTGGACACTGCAGGTAAAACAAGTCTTAAAGAAATTGAAATTGAAAGTGATAAGAGGGAGCCTGTTTTGTGAATCCAGATAAGAAAGGCTGCCAGGAGGTCTGTGTAGGATGAAGGAATGGAGATGGAAGAAAATAAAACAAACTGAATATTGACACTGACTTGGCTTTCGTTCTTCAGTTTTATCTCTAGTTTTTATTTTGCTTTGTTTTTTTTAAAGAAGGCTATAAATAATCTACCATGAAATGTAAAATAAGTGATTCCAGCATAACAGTCCCCTAAATCTTCCTCTAACCCTCCCTTCTTAGTCACTAGAAGTGTATGAAAAATGCAAATCACTGAACTCAAAAAACTTGCAGCCTCAGTAACTGAGGTAACGGGGTTTTGTTTATAAGAATAGCATAGCACTCTGCAGCATAAACCCTCAATTAATCCTTTAGTGCAACCTACGACGATAGACTGCATGGCATTATCGAATTCTGTTTTAGCTGTACCATAAGCACAGTAAGTTAAAAGTGCTTCAGGCAGCTAAAATGACACACTTGAAATTTTTTGTTGTGTTTCTCTGTTCTGCATTCAATTGTGCTAACGGGAAAAAGGTGAGGGGGAGAGAAGATCAGAGAAACCCACATAGGTTTTAAAATAGAATTTGAAAGGTAATGATCTTTATTTACGTATTTTACTGTGGTTTTTTCCATTGTGTATACATACAATCCTTTCAATCCTTGCCTTTTTACGTGGGTGTGGGTACAGATCCTTACCTAATGCAGGCAAACTAGGTGTCAGTGGGAGTGGCATGGTGCCACTCTAAATACAGGTTAGATGTAAAGTTTTGGCTGCCTAAGTTTTGGTGCTTACCCTAGATTCAGGTTAGATGCGTAGGATGCATCTGTGGGTCAGGGAGAAACCAGGCTGCATCCCTGTCTCCTCAGGCAAGGCATAGGTGTGCACCACCCTCTCTTTCCCTGTGTCCTGGCATATTGATACGGGGCAGGGGGAAGCCAGCAAACAAGTGTTCTTACTGAGACACTGAGGATGACCAGGCATGTCATGTTCTGCCCACTGTCTCCATTTGCCTTTGAGATGCAGCCATACCTGGCTCAGGTTTCCTTGATAATCCTCATAGGTGTCTGCAGAGATTAACCTTACTCTGGGAAAGCCAATGCCTTTCCTTTGACTATGAAGGAAGTTAGGACTGAATATATTTCCAACACAGACCACTCAAGAAAATGTCTAAAGTTAGTGGGAAGAAATTACTGAAAAGATCTGTCTTTGGAAAAAAACAATGTATATGGGATGTGTACAGGAAATTATTTGTAACATACCTTTCTTTGTCTGTATTCCTAGTGTGCAGCCTGAATTCTGCTAACACTGAATGGATGTTTGGCTTAAGAATGCACTTAGTGCATCTCAATATGATGGGATTAATTCCTTGTCCTCTTTTGGCCAGTCTGACAAGAAACAGAAATGTGTTTCTTCAGTTTATTTGTACATCCTGTATCTTCTCAGCCAGGTTTTCCATTCCCACCTTTCTCAAAAGCTTTTATTGTTCTGTATTATTTTCTGCCATTAGAATTTTCCTACTGGTATTCACCAGATATACAGGCACACATTTCTGTGAACTGTAATGCAAACTACCTGCTCTACCCTAACAGAAGTATTTGCATGAAAGATGACCAGAGATCTTCAAATTTAATTCTATTCTGAAAAAATCCTGAAGGCCCTGAAGAACATGTGTTAGGTGATTTCCATTCCACTACTTTGAAACAGTACTGATAATGAAATGTCCTATAGGGGTGGCTTTAGAGAGACAAGTAGTCAGTGTTGCAATGCAGTGATGGCAGTGCCTGTGGTGCTTTGGACATGTTATTGCTACTGCATTGTGTTCTGGAAGATAAGAGAAACAGGGTAGTTATGGGCTGTTTGACCAGTATTGCTGGAGGGCAGTGGTTGTGATTCCTGCAGTGTGGGCTCCTCTCAAACTATTCTGTGAATGATAGAATCTAGGAGGAAGCAGTGGCATTACCCAAGAGAAAATGAACAGATTCCTTGGAGTGTTATTTCTGGCAAACAATGTTTTTCTCTTGGATAGCTTTCATATTGCTGGAAGACCCAGCAGGCATCAAAGTGCTAAGGCATGCTATGTTTTCAGGCACCTGTGAAGATAAATTGGTTGTGAATTTTGGGTTTTTGAGTTAAGTGCCCTCAGGACAGGAGATGAAAAATTAGTCCTCCTGTTTGTGAAATGTTTTCTGTGTAGCTAAAACAAATTTTTAAAACCTGGTTTCTTCCAGTGAGGAACAAATCTACATAGATAAATAATTTCCAGATTAACCCCCATTTGTGTGTGGTTTATTTTTTCCAAACTGACGCAGTGTGCTCCAAGGCATTTCATTTTACTTTCAGTATTTCTGAAGAGGATAAACTTCAGTCTCGCATGTGTGATTTCAGGGAAGTTTTATTTTCTTTCAGCATTTTGTGTCTGTGTTAAGACAGGCTAATCAAAGGTATGGATGCACTGCTCTCTCTCTCTCTCCAGGTAGCACCAGGCAGAACAGTGTGTACACCTTACCACCTGCAGTCACAACTGCAGCTAGACGTATGCCCACTCCCTCTTTTCTCTCTCATAAATGATAATTATTTTCTCTCACCCTTTATCTTATCTCCTCAGATTATTAACACTGTGGGGCAACAATATTCCTTCGCTTTGTGTTTTTACTGCACTGAGAAAAATGGGATGCTGATCTGTTATAGTTTCTGGGAAAAATTGAACCGACTGCAATAAACTATGTATGCATATTACAAGGAAAGGATATGACTCCAGCTAGCAGGAAAACCACCACAGACACTATTTTGTCTATTTCAGGAATGGAAAGAAAAGACTCATGTTGTTTAAAAGGCTTTATCTTCCTTTTATATTACTTTTTTTCTCCTCTTATGAGTTGTTCAGCTGTTGCCTAAAGCAGCTTCTAGATTTTTAATCTAATGACCATGTTGTTAAAGGTCTTCTTCTAAGCCCCTGGCTTTTTTGTTTCTTAATCCCATTCATTTTTTCTCTGCTGTTCCCTTCCCCTGGATGACTGGCCCTGGTGGAGCTACCAGGTCACTCCTATCCCTGACAACCAAACCAGCCCAAAAAGTACCAGGGACCCCATTAGTTAGAGAGTTGTCGAGTCCCTTTGTGCTGTCTGTGTTTGGTTCTGTGGCATATACAGACTGGTTTATTTTTTAAAATCTCTTTGTTTTCTGTCCTTCTGGATTTCTTGTCCAAGGACTTCATTCATAGCAGGCAGAGAGGGCTGACAAGTGATAACCTGGAATAAGTCCTGCACCCACAGTCCTTGCAAAACTGGGAAGAGGCTACCTTTTCATTGATGATCCTCTTTTTCCCCCTGAATATGAGAAAGATGGAAAGTGTTAATGAGCTTTTTATCCTCATTGTCTGACTGGCTAGAGACAGAAGCAGGAACTGGCAGTAGGGTAGATGCCTCTTTCCCTGCACAACCCTTGGTGCTGCTGTGGTTATGTGACAGGGAAAGGACAGTAAGAGCTAAACTGGTCCACAAAACTCTCTCTCTCAAATCTGTTCCCTCCTCTTTCCTATGACAAGTGATATCCCTATTGAGAAATTACATTTGTCCTCTCTAGCTCATTTGTCCCACAGCACTGCCAGCTGTGGAAGTGGATTCATGGCTGAATGGGCATTATCAATCCATACCATATGCAGTCCTTTAAGTTTCAGCAGAAAATTAGTTATTTTGGAAGAAAAAAACTGGTTCTTTTGCTGCTACTCAGGCAGGGGTAGATGAAGGCCACAAGAAGAGGATCAGTGAAGTTGGCATGTAATGACATTACTCTCCTTTGAAAACAGCTGAGGTGTTTGAATTTGAAGCCTTTGAATTTCACAGGAAATCCTTGCTGTGGTGTCAGGTGTTGGCTGCACATTTTCATACGGTTGTTTATATTTTTTTCCGCTTGTTAAATCTGTGTACATAGCCTCAAATATTTTTTTAATATGGATATTTACATTTTTAACTTGGGATCACTGAAAAGGAAATGTAGTGATGCAGTAATGTGTACTGTTGTGCACATTTCTTCCTCTGCTGTGAGGAAAAATAGTAAACATGATATTTAAAAATATCCAGAGGTCTTGAATGTCACTTTTGCAAGAATCATTGAGTGCTGCAGATAAAGTCTTTGATCTCTGAGAGGCTCCTTCAACTAAGCTTTAATGAATGTGTTACCTAACTGTCCTTCAAGCAAGGCCATGATTATTACTTTGTTGTGTAACATTTCAGAAACTGAAATGCTGAGATTCTTCACCAGAAATGATTGTTCTCTCACGTGTCTGGCTCTGATTTGCAATGAGGCAGCATCTTCTGTGCTGCTGGAATACAAGTTTGTTAAACGTTGGTTCAGGATGGTCAGTGTACACGGATGGGCTCCCTTCAGGTGAGGTTGGTGTGCCCGCAGACCAGAAAATGTTGCTGTTCACCAGCTGCCCTGGCTGAATCACCGAGTCCCTGACCCACAGGGTGTGCTGACATGCAAAAGCTGTGGTTTTGGAAACCCTCAAAAATGAACACCCCATTTTTCCCTGGTGGATTCTGGGTGGAATGAGATGGGAATGAGGAAGCCTGTGCTGCTCCTCTGTGGCAGAAGTGCACAGGAGACCTGTGAAGCTCTCCTAAAGCAAACTTTGCTTGCAGACAAGGAAGCTCTGGAGCAGTGCAGAGTTACAACATAGCCAGTAGAAACTCATGAAACCCACAGTTCCTGTGGCTCCTGTGCTGAGCCTTGGACACCACCTGAGTGAGCTATTAATGAGAAGTAAGAAAACCTGCCCACCGATGTCAAAATCCATCAAAAGTAGAGTGATCCTCTGTAGAGTTTCTAGGTTTGGGGAATATCTTACAAATAAATGTACGAAGTTGCTTCATGAAGAAACTTCTGTCTACTCATAACATTAGGCATTAATTCCAAGCCTCTGTACTCTTCTCAGTCAATCGGCTTCACTTCTGGCTGATGTTCAGCATGCCTTACACTAAACTCAACAGAACTTTAAATTATAGTTTCTGAAATCAAAAAACAACAACAAAAAAGAAACAAGTTTGGTGGGTTTTGGGTTTTTAAAAAAATTTTCAGTGATTATTTAGTATGTCGTGGTTAGTGCTTTCCAAAATGTTTAAAAAATGTGGTTTAAAGCATCTTCAACTTCAGGGCAAACCCAGAAATGCAAAAGCTGGGCTACCTACAAGATTTATGCTTCTGTTTGCTGCCAGCCAGATGGATTATTGACTTGCAGGTGGGAGAGATTAGGAAAGAATCAATGAATCACAGGGGCAGCCTCTGGTAGAAATGCCTCCAAAAGCTCAAATGAATATCCATAATGACCATCTACTCAGGGCCTCAGTCTGCAGCACTCACTCTGCACAGCTTACTTCATCTTACTTGCTCATGAAGAACAAAGCACTTGGCTTAGCAGATTTGTCAACAGTGCCACACTGCTCACGACTAACCTCCATTTTCTTCCAAATAGGAATAAATCCTTCAAGAGAGCAACAAAATGTTCTCACACATCATATGGCAAATGATGGCCCAAAGTCAGGGTGTGATATTTACTAACCAGAAGGGAAATGTCTGTGTGCACACTCATTCATAAAGAAGAAAAATTTACTGTATTATTTCTCTTTCCTTAGTAATTAAAGACGTCCTGCACAGCCCAACCCCTGCAAAGATTTCAACAAGAACACCACTGTTATCTTCATCTAATGCTCGACAAATGCTTTAATGGTGTGATCAAGAGGAAAGCAAAATTTCATCCTAAAAACTGCATTTGGTTTATAACCCTGATTTTAAAACCAGCTGTCTCTGTCACTGCCATGAGATCTTGATGTGTGTTACCCACGTGGGAAGTCTCAGAGAGTGTCTGAGTGCATATGAGGTGCCCCTATGGATGATACTGGAGAGCTGGTGTGGGACCAGCAGCCTGGCTTTGGTGACGCTGCAGGACTGGAGCTCTTTGCTCCTCTCCTCTGCCTGCTGCTGTAGGGTCTTCATGAAAGAATGCCTTCAGGTCGGATGGCTCACTTTAAATGTCAATGAGACATCAACAAGATTATTTCTTACAAAAAAACCCCAAACACAAAACCCTCAGCATGTTATTTTCCTATAGAAAATACCACAGAGAATTACAGGACTTAAAATAAAAAATAAAAGAAGGGGGTTGGCAAAGGGGAAAAATAAGTTTCAAGGGGCTTTAGGTTATAGACTAGTTTCTCTAGATGGTGACAAAGTATGAGCTTTCAGGAGTTTCACTGACCCACTGGCAGCAGCTACTTGGGGGCTGCTCTGCCCAGGTCTGGGTCTCACCATCAGGCACCCATTAAGTGGCAGTGAGCGCACAGTCTTTACTCACAGGATCCTGCTTAGACTCTGCCCACTCATTTCCTGGAGTCTACCCTGCTGTTCTGATCCCTATTTTGATGATCCTGGACTGCATTCCCATTCATTTCACCCTTGGAATCGATGTATTTTTTTTATCTTTTTTCACTTGCTCATCTTGACCTGTCTTGATTGTGGCCTTTGTCACTTGCTTCCACCTGATTGTCAATGCAGCCTACAAAATAGATTTATTGCCTTGTCTCTGTCAAAAGGGAGAGAACCTTTCTCTCGTTGTTCAGTAATCAGGAGTTTTTGTGCCTTTCCTTGTCACAACAACCACTAGTTACTGGTCATAAGGCAATGGAGCAGGCAGACCACAGAGCTTTGATCAGTTATAGAAATGCTTTCTTTCTTGCTTTGTGTGGTTTGTAACTGCTATAATACTTGAAGTCAGATAGAACTAAAGGAATTATAACTAATATGGATATAAAGGAGATGTGTTATTTAACTAGAAATACCTTGTACTCTAAAGAGAAAGTTAGACTGTTGCAGATGGAACTAACCTGGGAGTTAGTTCCAGTGCTGAATCTGGATTAAACTGGTAGAAGGTTGAGATTACAACATGTAACTGTCTATATTCATGACCTTTTCTTGATTTTGTACTTCACATATAACATGATTCATATCTTTGTACTCCACTGTATAAAATGAATATTTGTTGTGCTGGAAACACTGATTCTCAAATATCTGACAGTCTGTTTCTCTGCCGCATTGTTCTTCTGATAAAAAACCAAGATGATAAACTCCTTTTACAAGGAATTTCTGAGAGTCTTCCTGGCATACACCTTGTTTGGAATTCAGATTTTTGTATTATTTCATGGGATCAAATCCTGCTGCCCTTATTCAGTCAAAACTGCCACAGATTTCAGCAATAGCCTAGCCTAAGTAGGGTGCGAAAATCAGGAAGGAAGGTCTAGATTTTTGCCAGTACAATATTTAAGAAGTGACAAATATCTGTGTTACTTTCTGTTTATAACATCTGTGGAGAGGATTTTTAAAATATTGGCACTGTCCTGGGTATGTGGGAACAGGGATGGAAATACATATTGTGCCATGGTGCCCAGTTTCTTACTTCAATGATGAGCTTGTAGGTCTCCAGCCTACTTCTAACCCATTGCGATTTTGTTACATTTGAAGGCAATATCCAGGTTACTGACAAAATGGGAAGTGCCAATGATCTCTAGGTCTGCTGTTTTCCAAAAAATATTGAAGAATTTTGTGATTGCAATTATTCGATAAAATTACATTAGAGATGTGAGATATTTACAAATACATTCAGAATGGGAACTTTAGCATGTTGGAGGAGGACAGCTTAAGGTTAATATGCAAGTAACCTTCATTCATTTATGTCTTGCAGTGTGCTCAGGTTAACCCACTTCTCTTGCAGTATCCAAGATACTTGTTCAATTGCTATAGGCAACTAGAAGTCTGAAATAACTAAGTATTTAATTATTTAATTTTTAGTAAACTGGTAACTATGTTAATCAGCTTTGACATTTTCTCTTTTCCTTCCGGGTTATTTTTTCATCTCAGGTTTTTGCCTTTAGGAGGAGTTAGAATGAGCAAACTAGTTGGACACCTGAAACATTATAGTTTAGCACCAACAGAATTGTTCTAGTCAAATTTCCCACTCAATCCAAATCCCCTGCCACTTTACTGAGGAATAACGTAGCACAGAAAAAGTACTCCCCGGTCTAGAAAATAGACAAAAGCTGGTTCTGCTGGAAAGAGAAGCAGAGACTGCAATAAAACTCACTGTTTCCAAGTGAAGAATATAAGTGAGAACACTCACTATTTCTGGCATTGCCAAAGAAAGATCTGGTCTTTAAAGCAAATCTGACAGTGATAATGCAGTATAAAACTACTTCAGTTTCGAGACCATTGCAATTTCCCAGCTAATGTGTGTACAGATTGCTTATGAGGCACTCCTGTGAAATGCATTTGCCTGAACATCAGGCTAGACTGCAGTGTATTAAAGGGTGCACACAAATGAATCCTTAACAAGTCATCCACCCGACACCCTCTCTTTCAGCAGTAGTGTTATAAAAAACTGAGAGTGAAGATTATCATCTTCTGGTGACCAAAAGTCCCATACACGCACAGCACTTCTGGGGCAGTTCAGTCCTGGCTAATAGCATGGGCTTTCCAGACACACAGTGCCTTTTTGTTTGCACATGCTGTCCTCATTAAGGAATCTTTTTACAGACTACCACTCTTTGTGAATTTTGCCAAGGGCAATACAACAGGGGCTTCTCATGGAACACAGTGGGGTGTCTTATGAAGACTTCTTTATTTTTTCAGGCTAGTGAGTCTTTGACTTTCATGATTTTATAAGGGTACTTCAAAATATAAACAAGAAAAAACAGAAGAGGAGGAGTGTACTTTTTGCTATCACATTGCTAGTCAGAGTCTTTAATGATTTACAGCAAGGAGCTTGTATTTTCATTATCTTCCTTTAATGAAAAACTACAGGAAACAAAATTAACAATGTTGGGCAAAAGGTCATTGTCAAATTAGCCTGAAATCTAATAATGAAGAGTGACCACAAGTTCACATCAAATAGTAATGGCTTGGTTTCTTTTGCATTAGTAAAATGTTCTATAGGTAGGTGGCTTGCTCCTCTGAGATACTTTTGGAAAGAAGAGCAAATGGGCTGTGATGTCCCCTCCTAAAAAGAGACAGGTGTGCAGTGACAGGTAGGAAAACCTGAGCAAATATATGACTCCAGATGCAAATCTGGAGTTGGGATATTTCATTACAAGCAAACCAGGAAAAAGAGAAGGGTTTGTTTGATGTCCTGCTGTATTTACCTTTTTCCTAAGACTGAAAAATAGAAGTTCTTACGCCTGTCCTGTTGTTATGCTTGGTGCTCATCTATTAACCTGGTCCAGATCCAAGTTGTGGTTTATTAAATTATAACTGCAACAATGATTCTCCCCTGTAAGAATGCAGAAAATTAGAATAAAAATAGATTTTCTTTTCAGTAGATAATCTGCATTAAAGGGAGACTTATACAGCACAGTGAGAAGCACAGTAGTAAATTATTCCACTCTGATATTTATCTGTCCAAATACACGTGTCTTGTATAAGCGAAGTTGAAAGGAAACTCTGGCGCAGTCACTGTCCATCACTGCAGCTCAGGTGCTGAGCTGTCAGCTGCAGTGTGGAGAAAATGAGAACAAACTCTTCTTCTGACCACTATAATGGCTGTTCATATATGAATGTTATGTGCACAGATGCGGTGTTCAAAGGGGACTGGTGTCTGTCCATTTGCTGGTAAATCAGCACCCATGCTGGCATTTTTTGTGGAGGGAGACGAGGGTAGGAGAGCAGGAGGCTGGACCTCAGAATTTTTCCATAGGTACTTCAGAACTCACAATGTGAGCACTGGGCTTGTGTATTTGGCACCCTACCTGTGCTAGTAAGAGATACAAGAAAACTTGCTTTGCTTACATATTTTGACCATCATGGCTGCAGCAAAATTACTACTATTACTCTGATGCACAAACACCACCTGTCACCCACACCCAGAGCTCATTTCTATAGATCACATTTGTAAAATAAGTTTTTCAAGTGTTTTCTGAGACCTAGAATCATTGCCAGGTAAATAGTAGCAAATTATAATAATGAAAACCAGTGATGAAACTCCTAGGCCAAATTTCTATAGACGTGAACTTGATCACTTTTCAGTATTCATATGAAAACAGATCCTAAAAATATAAAAGGATTTTTTGGTTTGAATTTTGGAAACACTGAGGAGCACAACAGAAATGAGATCCTTACTATGCCAATCAATAAGAAACAATTTGCAGAGCTGCCCCTCTGTTTGGAGAATAGAAAAGTGAATTAAAAGCAAAACATTCTTCCCCTCAATTTTGCTAAAGAACACAGACATGGAGCTATTAATTGGCTTGCCCGGCGTCACACAGGATTTGTGTGACTGATCAAAGAACAGAAATCAGGTCTCCTAAGTCCTGTTCTTCTGCCTTGACCACAAAATAATCCTTCATTTTAAATGCCTGCCATTTAGCTCTCCTGGATATAATGCTGGCTGAAGTGTTACCACTGCAGTATGTAAATGAAACTACTCAGTGTTCATCAAAGCTGGACGAAGAGATGAAACTCCCATTCCCCAGCCTCAGGACTTTAGGTACTGCTTTCTTAGCATTTAGAACAAAATTAAATGGGACAAACTCTGTGAAACTAAAAAATTCAATAAATCCCCCTGATGAAACTGGGCAGTCTGAATAAAACACAGCCATGAACAAGCGGATAGCCTACTTCTATATCACTCCTTCAAGAATAATTTCATTTTCAACAGCAACTGTAGATCTCTTTGATTGGGTTTTTCATAAGCCCACGGTGGAGCTGTCCAGATCTGCTCTCTTTGCTATGGTACAGCTGTTCCCAGTGCCAGAAGGACCTGCTGTAGGGAAGGGCTCTCCATGCTGCCATCTAGGATGTGAATTTGCTTATTTCATTGTGCTCAGCATCAACACACTGGTTGTGGTATGTGCAACAGCATGAGGGAGGAAAACTGCCCATGAGAAGATACAGGCTGCTCTCCAGTGTGCTGCATCTGTGTCTTCTCATGTGATTTCCTCCCTGTAGAGACCTGATAACTCGTTTAGGGGAGAAGCAGAAGAGCTTTGCATGTTTAAAAGGAGTCCACAGAGCTGAAAAGATTCACTGACTTGGCAACTGCCTGTAGTGTAAGCCAGTCCCTGTCAGCTCCTGTGTAATATGAGCTAAGAGCATCTTCCCTGCATGGGAAACCTCAGTTAATAATTCCCTGGAAGTAAGGTGTCTAGCCACAGCCTGAGCACCAGTATGATGCAACTCTTTAAGGAGACAGGAGCAAGTTAGCAAATTAAATGTAGAACTTTAAAAAAAACCCATTTCAACTATTTGTGTTAGAGTTTTTCCCTTAAAAATGAGGCCTGAGACCTGAGGCTTCAAAAATCCAGCCTTAAACCCCAAATCCTCAAAGGTCTTTGGACAGCCAATTCCCAGTGGTATAAATTGCTTTTGAAAAGATATTTTATGTGTCTAGCACACGTAAATATTTTTTTAAAAGAACTTGCAAAGGCAGCATTGCTGCGTTGATAATGGAGCTCCTGCATGTATAAATTTCAAGAAAATTATCTTTCTGAGTGAGGAAAAAATGTATTTCCTAAAAAAAGCCACCCCAAACCCTAATGTTTTGTCTTATTTATTTATTTATGCATTTATTTATGTCAATTATTGAAAAGTGAATTTCAGTCCAAGCCTACAGTATTTATCTGATTACACACATAGTTGTAGGATGGTGTCGACAAATTATAGGCTTTGGTCTGCTCACCCAAGAGTAATGATGATACATTTGGCTAGCTTACCTGGAAATATTTTATTTGAATTTTGGACTCCTTTCAGACAGCTGCACGCTTTTCCTCCTCTGGGTACCATTCACTAATAGGTAGCTTTGAACTGAAAATTAAAATTTTGCTTTCTGTGACCAAAGTTAATTTTTGAACTGTTTCTCCTTACCCAAAAAGCTCCTCCTCTGAGAGATAAATTGCATTTTATGTTAAAAAGAGACAACGAGAATCAATTTACACCAGCTCAGTGACTACAAAAGTGTGATGTGTCATGAGAGCTGGCAGTACTGCAGCTGCCTGGACTTCCCTTGCTGAAGCTGCCGCACAGAGTCACTGAAGAAACAGGAATATCTGGTCCACAGTGCTCCCGCTCCTCACCCAGGGCATGCTGCTTGTGTTCAGGAGTTGTGCATGTTGCTGCTACCCACAGGTGGTGTCACAGCAGCTCAGTCCTTCTCCTGTCAGCACTAAAACCTCGAGTGCTTTAGCCTTGAGCAACTGATGTTGAGCAAATATGTTGTTTGTGCTCATGTGCCGCTGAGCTCAGCACAATATGCTATTAGGAAACGCTGTGTGCCTTTGCAGCTAATTTCTATTGCTAAGGTAGCTGGGAGGGCAGTGAGCTGTAGACTGGTGGTTTTGCTTTTGTGGATAAAACCATGATGTATTTTTCCTACTAGATCAAGCCGACTTGGGAACCCTGGGAAGCTCAGTGAGGCATTACAGACACTGCTTGTACTGTCGTTCCTCGATTCACGATCTCTAAACCAGCAACTCAGCTTGGCATGCTGAAGTCCTGATCCCAGCTGCTGTATCTAGCAAGAATTAGTGCTGTTTCACTCTTCTGGCCCTTGATGCTGTTAAGCTCTGGAGCTAGTAGGAATCCTTTTACTACTGACTTTTATCTTTTCTAACTATATGGTACTAGAGATTGTAATGAGAAAAAGTATGTGTTATTAGTAACACCTGTATTTTCCTTAGTACTAAATACTCAATAGTATTTGATGGTCAAATATATGCTTCTCACTTCATTAAAAGGGTAATTTATTCATCTTAGAGCTAACTTTCAAGTGTGGGTTATGATATTTTTAGCTCCAGACAGTGTTTTCTCATTGCTGTATCATATTACCTCCTTGTACACCTTAGGTGCAAATGTCAGATGTAAAGGATAAATTCTAATTGATAAGAGAGTTGCTTTAATGTAACTTCATCTGTTGAAATAACTTATTACCTGAACCAATGCTTTGTCTTAAAAAACAGACTATACATGCAAGAGACAGACTATATACGCAAGAGAGTAAAACATTTTTCAAATGGTAGTCTTTGCTTCATCACATGTCAAAAGATAATGTTTGTTCCTCAGATAAAGTGAATCAAAGAATGCTACAAACTTTCTATTTCTGCCCTTTCTAGATAGCTTAAATTCATGCTAGAATTTCATGCTGCATGGTGCATTTTATTAATTGATGTTGTTAGTTTGAGATTTCATTGATAATGAGCCTGTTCAGATCACACAGGTATTTTACTCCTTGCCCTAATTGCACTGTTCCCCCAGAGTGGCAAGACTAAGCTAGCTATAATTGTTCCTCCTTTGTCTTCATACAGTACCTATGGGCACTGACCTACACCTGGGCTGAAAAACCACTTGAATCTCTGGTTACTTCATTTTTCTGTGTCATATTTCTGCATAAAAACAAAATGAAGAATCTTTTAGACAGAATTATTGTCCAATAAAATATACCGATGAGTATCATCTAGGCTTAAAAACCTTAAATCAGACCTGTTTACATGTCTTCCCTTCCTATTCCACCCTCAAAAAGACTACATAATTCCTAGTCAAAGGCTCCAGTGATGAAGATCCATCATATCTATTTCTGTGCCCCATTTTCTTAGTGACATAGAATAGTTCCTAATTTTGCCTCTGAATCTTCTTTGTTGAAATTGAGTTGCCATTATGTCACATCTAAACAGACAATAACAAGTTGTTCCTTTCCCCTTTGCAATTGTCTTGTCTGTATTTTAAGGCTTCTTTTGAGATAAACACAAATTAATCACTATTCAGGATGTGTTCAGGAGTTGTGACATTTCTTAGATTTCTGGTATTATGGTGTTCTTTCTCGTGCTCTCTAGGTGCCCAGATCATTCTCCAAATGTTTGGTCCAAAACTGGATGTACCACTCCAGTTGAGATCTTACCAATAGAGTATCTTTCAGGTTTTACTCCTCTTTTTTATAATTCAAGGTGATGTTTTCACTTTCCAATAGCCTTGACTCATGCAAACATTATAATTCATTGTAATTATTAGACATTTTTCTAGAACTTGCTGTCCAGCTCAATGTATACTCATTTGCTTAGTTGACTGTGCCTGTCTTGGTGTAGTACACTGCACTCACCCCTGCTGAGAACCATCTTGATGTTTTTCCAAAAAGCTTTTCCAATCTATTGAGAGCATTTTGTATTCTAATCATATTCACCCATCAAAAACTTGCCAAATATTTATTCACCTGACTTAGGCTCACCTTAACAATTCAAATACCTGTTTAAAAGTACCTATGTTTTAAAAATTAAAAAGTGTCTACAAGATTACATTATCAGAATGCTGGTTATATGAAATAGCACAGTTATATACCCTGCTTCCTCTTGACTTGGAGATTTTTCTCAGTTCTATCACCAGAACCATCCCTTGGGAAGAAGGAAAGTCAGAAAGCATTTCCTAAATCCACCCTGATTTGATCCCTAGACCTAAAGGCTGGTTTACACCAGTTTCTGCTGCCAGCATGACTGCCCCAGTATTTAACTCAGAGTGGGCATCTCCAGAGTGGCTGTGGATGAGAGGGCACTGGGTAGCAGTGGGAAAAGGACATGGATAAGATTTTCCTTCAGAGATGCTCTCAAGATGGTGCCACTCGTTGCAAGGGTAAAACAACATGGAGATTCCAAGGCTTTGTGCTGTAGTGCAGGTGCAGGGCACAGAAAGCTGCCATGAAGTTTTGAGCTTTTGCCGCCTCTGAGCTACAGCGCAGCTTGCTGTGTGAACTTACCCTCAGTTTATGGACTTGAGGATGAATACAGACCATTTCCCACTTGGCTAGGACATCCTCATCCTTACAGTATCCCTGGAGAAATTTCACCGATTCCAGTGGTATTATTAATTTTCTCTAGATGACTCCTCCATTCTTTATACCTGAAGGCCTGGCAGAGCGGTACTTAGCAGCTGCGTGGCTGCTGGGGGAGAGCAAGTCAGCCCCATTCCTGCCGTAGGACATGGGTCATATGCTGCATCAGCCAATGATAGCTATATTAATCTTCTCTCTTTTTCTTGCCTCTTTGACATCTTCCTCCCCCTTCTCTCCTTTCCTTTATTTTTTTTTTTTTTAATTCCTCCCCCAGATAAAGACTGTAAAAGTAAAAAGTCTAAATAATGAAAAGCCACAAGCATTTCTGGGTAAGATCTCAGGCTTGTCTCCCCTTCCTCTCACCTGTTCAGCAGGATGTTTAGATTACAGCTCTTAATATCAATTTTGTCTTCTTGCTATAGACTAATGAATTTGCTGAAAAGGTATCATAAGTAAAGCACAGGTAGAGCTTTATGAATGATGTTCAGAAGCTTCTCTTAAGCACTTCACAGCTTCCTCCTTCCCTGTCTTCTCTCACTGTGAAAACAAGCTGTGTTTATGAGCCATTCACTCAAACATTTTTCCTTTTTGCATTCATGGCAGAGAGGAGTGTGGGGACAGTGAATGTTCCACAGCTACTGTGCAAACAGCAGCTAATACTCGAGTCTGCCAGGATGGGGGTATATTGCAGCTTTGAAGCTGCTTGATGGGTTGGTTTGTACACTCACATTTTTATATGCAAATTTATTGCCTAGAAGCCCACACAGTCACTTCATTGAGGAATCTGGAAGATAAATGTTAAAATGGCACAATCTCAGCATGTCCCCATGGCAACCCTTACATGTGATGAGTTCAGTCAGTGGATTAGAGATGTTTCTCTGGAGAAACACCAGATGTGGCAGACAGGACTTTGACCCAGGCAAGAGGCTCTCCTCTTTACAGATGCTGGTCTTACTGACGCCCTAGCTAATGCTAAGGAAGTGTTTATAGGCCATTCAAAGCTGGTTTGATTTCCTACCTGAAGATGTTCTAATTTGCACCCTGATCCAGCAGTTCCTCTAGACTAAGAACAGCAAAGGACTGCCCTGTCTTCTGTTTCTGACAAGTCTCCTGGCCTGGTTTGACTCCTGTGGAGAGCCTGTGGCTATAAGCACTGTATATGACTTCTCAATTCCCTGGTTTTACTAGTATTTCTGAAGCTTACCTTGTGCTGGCCTCTGCAATGGAGCAGGGTGGCTGGGGAGCAGTGCAAAGTGCTACTGCCTATCACTGGTAGTGACTGAACTTCTAGTCATCAAATATGTACTGAAATCTGTTATTAATGTAAGACCACTCTCTTCTGCCTCCAAATTCTTCTGCTAGCAGCTGGATGAGAACAGATGCCCAGTAACATCTGTTGAATACAGAGATTTCTTGCCAGCATTGTACAAAGTGTCT
Source organism: Aphelocoma coerulescens (assembly GCF_041296385.1). Classification (NCBI taxonomy): domain Eukaryota; kingdom Metazoa; phylum Chordata; class Aves; order Passeriformes; family Corvidae; genus Aphelocoma; species Aphelocoma coerulescens. The sequence continues at coordinate 48,376,272 of NC_091015.1, forward strand.
GTGTTGTGTTAAATGCCCTGGTTTTGGAAAGGATAGCATGAAAGCATAGGGTGCCAAAGGAAATTATACATTACAGAACACACTCTCTGTATTCTCCTGCTGTCCTTGCCATTGCAACAGCTATAGCCAGCAGCAGTACCTGTGCTGGAGCAGTCTGAAATGTGAAAGTGTGGGCGTCTAGTGCTGTTTCCCTGCACGTCTTAAAGAAATTGTCCTCATCCTCAGGAGGTGAGCAGAGGGCAGAATGCATGAAGAGACCTGCACTGGAAAGGATTGAAAGGGGGAACATGTAAAAGTCTGACTTCACTGTTGGGTTGTTTGATCTAATTGGAACTGGCATTTTTGTCAAAGTATCTTAAAGGACAGTTGACAGTACCTGGAGTCCTCTTGTCAGGTACTTAGAAAACCTAGGGAAAAAATAATAAATAACAGCAGGACCAAGGAACACTTTAACATATATAAGAAATCTGGTCCAATCAAACCCTTTACATAAATCCAAACAGAATTCATGGGAAAACAGCACAATAGCCTGTCAGAATCAAAGGACAATTGCAGCTGCTGTGAGACAAAATAAAACAAGATGGCAAAGCCTCAGAGCACAACAGACCCCATCTGACTCTAGTTCTAGATTTAAACTGGGTATTTATGAAATTCATAGCCTTTTTCTTCTTTCCTGGAGATCTCCTTTGACGCTGAAAACTAATTTTGGTTGCTGTGAACCACATCTTTTGTTACACTTACGTACCTGCTTATAGGGAGCAGCTGTACCATATCCTGGGGTGTTCAGCCAACCAGATGAAGCAGTTAAGTAGGCCTTTATAAAATGACAAGATGTCACAGGAAGTCACTGCTCACCAGGCATCCTGGCAGCAATGAAGCAGTGGATCTGAGGAGGGTTCCCTAAGGCAGGTGACAAAGGCAAAAGTTTGGGAATTGCTCTCCAAAGTGGTTGTGTGAGGAGGAAAAAAAAGAACAGATATGCAAACCAAAGTAGAGAAATCAGAGGAAATGAAAGCAGTGATATTTAGCACAAACCCCTTTGGGAAAGCAGAATCAGGAATCTCTGAATATGGTGATTGATTCTGTTTTGCTCCTGCTGTTTTCATGGAAAAAGCACTCCCAGTGCAGTCTTTGTAAATAGAGGAGGGCACCAAAAGAAGTACTTGATTAGCATCATCCATTTATCTGACATAAAAAAAGAGAGCTAGATCCAAAATATTGTCCACAGCCTCAGGCAAAAGTATGACAAAAATACATGTGTAATTATATTCCTCACATTGGGCTTTGCTATTATCAGAGGGTATACAACTGCCTCTTCCTGCCCCCAAGCTCTTACTGAGATGAAGATAGAGATTATGTATCACTAGCACTCCTAGTTAATAGTCTTCTCATCAGACAGTTGGCATTTATGAAGGAAATGGAAAAGCTCAACAACAGCAACACTGCTCAGGAATAAAAAGTTATTGTACAAGCATAAAAAGCTTATTGTTTTCATAGAAGTTAATTTTCATGCAATTTTTCAAATTTAGCATTTTTTTAAAACAACACTTCTTAGCTCTTTTTGGTAGGTAAATACTGTGCAATATATAATTCATAGTTATTAAATAAGTAGATATTAATATTTTCATTTTGATGATAGAAGAGAGGAGCAGTTTCTTTCTTAATGTCATGTATTGAGTAATTATCTTGGAAGTGCTCAGGCATGGATGGCTGGAAAGGGAGTTAAGTTCTCGGTTGTGCCACGAACCAAACAGTCTGATTTTAGTCTTCCTGAGTAGTAGCACAGCAGCAGAGTAAACATATGTTTGTTCTCAAAATGGGAAGAACAGAAGTGAATCAGGCCTGGCCACCACTCTCCAAAACACTGGCTACCATCTGGCCTATCAAGATAAGACCACAGTGATGATATAGGCCAGCTAACAAGACTACTCCCACAACGAAGCAGAGGAGGAACTGCCCTAATCCTGGATAACAGGATCTTTCTGAGGTTCTTCTTGGTTGGTACTTTTTGGGTACATTTTCTTGGTCCTGAACCCTGCCTGATTCATAAGGTAGTCCCTAAGCAAATTGACCTAAGTCAAAACACAAGCTTGTACTGCTAAGGGCTGTAATAGGGCAGATGTGTGGCATCTGGGTTAGATGATTAGTTCTTAACTCATTAAATTAGGATATCATCACAGAAATATGTGCCTGTCTTTTTGGTGGATAGTGTAACAAGACTAGGCACCTCCACAGAAACAATTCAATGCGCCCAGGAGTGAAGAATTAGATGCTTGGTTTGCCAAAGACAAACAGCAAGACAGGTGTGTATCTTAATGGGCATCTAAATCAGGTTTTCTCATTAAATATATCTATCTTTAAATCCATCCTTTCTGTACTTAGTCTATACCAGAGGGTGGCTGTTTGCTGGAAGGAGAGGAGACCCACACCTGGGACGTGTGGGTACTTCTCAGCCTGAGGGCTTCCATGCAACAGCTCCCGTTTCTAAAAAAAAGGGAATCTTTCCCACTAGGCTGAAATGGAGTTTCTTGCCACTTCTGTGCAGATAGGCCACTGTGCAGGAAGGCAAAATGAAGCAATGAGGAAGATCCTACAGCGGCACAGGGCCAGGTAAGGGACCGGCTAGAGAACGGCAAGGAGAATATCATTATAATGGTAATTTTCTTGACCTACTTTATTCAACTATAGCACTTTGCAAGAAGGAACCCTAGCAACAGCACTACAGTCCTGAGGCTTCCTGATAGGGGCTTGGTGTTTGTTTTCAGCTGCTGTTCCACATCCTGAGCAAGGCAACTTGCCAACAGCTTAAAAAGGACATTGCCAAAGAACCTGTCTCTCTCACCCATGCTCTCTCACCCGTTCATTACTTTACAGTGTTACAGTAACCATGTTTGGGATGAAAAATCAAAGAAAACTTTATGCTGTATGAAAAAATTGGTGAGGAAAAGGATGCTGTAGGCTACTTGTGCTGATATGAAGGCTGCTCTGTGTTTCTGAGCTCATGATCCTATGGTTAGATACAGATAATGAGTCAGAGCTGAATGCTTCCCATAGACGTACATTTTCCATAGCTCAACTGCTGGGGTGGTTTTATTAAGTTAAAAGCACACACAGACATACACCAACGAATAGACAGTCTTGAGGGAATAGGGAGGGCCCTAAGAGCATTTCATGTGTTTGAGAGTCTGCTTAAGTAATGGCATTTTCCTAGCAAAAAAATTCATATATACTACTGGGATTTCTTTTATTCAGACATTTGCCTCCTTGTTACTTTTACATTTCCAGGAACTCAGAGAGAAAATAAAACATTACCAAACCTTTTACCGTGAGGATCCTGCTGGCCATCATATTGCTCACGTAACCAGATGTGGTGTCTATACTGTATAGGTTATATGAAATAAGCCCTCAGTCCAGCCTGTAATAGACTGGAGTGATACTGAATAGGGTACAGACACGCTCGTCACCATCAAGGTTTGACAGTACCTCAAAACCCTGTTAATTCAGATGCAGAAGAAAGCTGTCATCCCCATCTGCTCTCTCCCACTGCTCCATGGCCTTTCCTTCCTTTTCTAGGCAGAGACCCAGAGCAGGATTTGTACCTCTCATCCATGCTTCAATCTCTAATGGGTCTCTGCAAGCAGCAGGAGAAGCATTTCTGGCCCAGAGGGATGTTAACTCTTAAAAGAACTGGCCCCAGACCATCTCTCTTTTAATAAACCCAAACAGTTACTTAAATTTTCCTCTCTGTTAAACTGTTCCTCTGAAGCCATTTATCTAACAACCTTTTAGTACCACAAATGCATTTCTATTTTCAGTTCTATTTTCAGTTCTAGTGACTCTAATAGTTGCCAGGTCCAGAGCCAGTCTCAGAAAAAGAAGGCTTTCAGAAACCACCTTGTCCTTCCTGAGATACAAATCCATCTTACTACAGCTGGCCAGCAGCCTGAAGTATGTATTGCTGCTGCTGGAGCTAAGCACATTGTGGGTGGAAGGAAAGACAAGCAGTATTACCTGCTATGAACAGCACATGCTAGAATGTCCATCTCATAGCACTTAAGGAAACTGAATCCCAAAATATCCATATTTTATGGTTCTACATAGCATAACCCTCCCTGCCCATAACTTTGACTTGAAGCGATGAACTGAAACTTTGCAATAAAAGGTTCAAATGCCAGTGTTAAAACTTCATTTTCCAGACTTGCACAGAATCACAGAATATGCTGAGTTGGGAGGGACCAACAAGGACCATCAAGTCCAGCTCCTGTCCATACAGAACTAAAAGAGTTTGTATAGTTCATGTGGGTTCTTTGAATAGTTGTTCATAATTTGTTTACATGGATCCAAGTCAGATGCCAGGGGCACTGGGCTCTGACGCTTTCTGTGTTGTTTCAGACCTGGGGCCACTTAGTACACAGCTGGGACACAGCACAGCAGTCTATCACACTCTGTTGGCTCTTTATGGGGCGCTACGTTGCCTCCTGGGTTAGTATCCAGCTTGATTTGCTAATCCTCTGAGGCAAAGGAAGGAAAGGAAACATTGCCTGAGGCATGCAAGCCGAAGCAGCTGTGTGTGAGTGAAGACAGAAAGGTGGAGCTGGCAGCCAAGGGGTGTCACAGAGGGAGACCAGCACTGTGGTCACCTGGAGCTGGGGCTGGAGGCACACAGAGCCTGGGAGGATGCCAGCAGTAGTTACAAGCTGCAGGCCAAACAGCAGACTGAGGGGGTTACATCATTCTGTTGCTTTTGCCCAGACTGCCTTTGGAGGCTGTTTTAGAGACAGGTGGCATTTCATCCTTGCTGTGATCTATCAAAGTCACCCATCAAAATTCTGGCTACAGGGAAATTAAGGAATGAAACGTCATGAAGGGGAGTCAAGATTTCATCCATTGCTACCAGGATATCAATCTCCCTGCTTGCAGCAGCACTGTGACATTTTTTCCAGAATGTTGTGGGTGTGCTTGTAGGAATCCCCTAAAAGGGGGTAGAAGATGCTCAGCTGCCCATCTGGGTGCCCTGGTCTCACCACACAGCTGCTAAGCTCCTGATGCTACAGCAGAGCCTTAACAGGGACTGAAGCCACCCCTCTGAGTATGGGTATTTACAGAAAACTCCCCTGTCCAGAAGATACTGTGAGTTATATATTGAGTTAGTCCCTCTATATGCATATATGTAACTCCCACTAGTTTCACACAGAAGTAACAGGGATCTTGACCTACTAAGTGAGACAGGTCACAGCTACCTGTTGGTAAAAAAGATCTGGATGTGTGCTACTACCTCTTCTCTTTGCTTTATATGGTTTGAAGACGTGAAAAACCATGGCTGGCTTTGCTTGTGCATAAGGAAAGCTTTTTCTTTTTTTTCTTTCTAAATAAGAAGAAAGGAATCATAGCATTTCGGGTTTTTTTAACAGATAAACAGCTTCTTTGAATCTGTGTTTTACCTTCCAGAATTCACTTCTTTCAAATGCACCACTGAAAATGCTTTGTTATAAACCATGCAACAGTGTGAGTATTTTATTTGGGCTGATACAGATTGTGTTGCTTTATGCTACTACTACAATGTGAGCTGTGCTCTCCTTGTTGTGGGTTTTTGCATGTCCTGAGGTATTTTACCCTGTTTTAGAAGTTCATGGCAGAACCTTGATTGATTTGAAGGTGCAGAGGATTGCAGGATAATGAAAAATTACCGGAGGTTTTTGCAGAGGTCATGGGTCTATGAGCAATAACATACTCATCACTATTCATAAACTGTGAAATACAGCATACTGCTTTTCAAGGATTTAATTGCAGTTGGCATTATAGACCTATTGCTGCTGGCAGACATCTTGCTGAAATGGGGTGTTTCTGGGGATATCTGCCATGCGGTTCCTTCCCAGGAATCATTGTCATCCAGTTTCCAGCAGGGCTAAAAAGAAGCTATCTGCAGGTACAAGAAAATTTTACACTTTTCTTCTAGAGATGCATTTAAACTAGAGTATTAAATTTGAGCCTAGCTTCTGTTAGAGTGACTTTGGAGGTTCTGATGCCTGCCACTGAGGAGATGACAGCTGAAAGCTGTTTTGATGCATGAGCTTGGGTCTGGGCAAGTCTATGTACAAAAATATGTGGAAGTCATAACCCAATGTGCAGAAGATCCTCCTCTCATATTATCAGGCCTTCTGAAGGGATGGTTTCCCAACATGTTTCACTTCAGTCAATGCTAGTTTTCTTTGTTGTCTCTTTCTTTCTTTCTTTCTATTCATCTCCTTGTGAACGCTACTTGTTCAACAGATTAACCAGAGTTGTTTGTTGCTTTGAAAGTATATGAAAAACTGAAAGTCGCCTGGGGTCACCCAGTTTAAATGTAGACCTCCTTGGTATTGCTTTGATGACCCTGAAGGGTGGCATAACTAAATGCAAAGTTAGGCATGACTTGCACTCCCTCCTCTGCTGGCAGAAATGCTGCATGAACATGATGATTTGAATAGGCTGGATCAGGCAAGAGTGAGGAACAAATGCAGAACAATAACTCCACAAACAAGGTCCTGTTGGCAGAGAGATGCAGTTTGTGGTGAATCTTTGGGGAAGCATGAATATTTCCAATAAACAAATGGGCCATAATCTTTGAGAGTCGGCAGAGGAGGAAGGAAAGTGCTGTCAGCTGTAGTCATGTTCAATTAGTGTTGTAAAAGTGACATTTGCTCAGTGTATTCTTCTTAGGATCAGTGCTGAAAATACAGTTCATCTATTAGCATATCTGACAAGCCACAGTGTTTAGCCCAGTCTCCCAACATCTTGCCCAGGAGAATACGTCAGTCTGTTCACTGAGATATTTTTCAGCCTATTTTTATACCATTACTGAGAAAATGGTCATATTTCAAACAGTGAAATTTCAGAATATGCAGAGCACTGCCTGTCATGTCAGCCATGGATGGGTGGTTCACTCATCAGCTAGTGTAGGATGGCACAGCTTGTGCCACAGCTATGAAGTAACTTGTGATGGGTAGAAAGGAGAAGCTTTCTTCCTATTCAGAGGTTTATTCATAAAAAAAGAGATATAATCAAATAAGAAATCTCTTCTGTCCTTTAGAAAGTCTACTGCCACATAAACAGTTAAAATGACCTCCTTGTGCAGGACTTCTGAAGTTCTCACCCAGCTGATACACTCAAGCTTTCCTGGAAAATACATTTTTTTTTACTGCAGAATTTCTGTGTTTAGCCAGGTGAAAAATAAAAACATTGTTTGAGCTCTTTGGAAAAGTATGGTTGAGATTTGAACCAGATAGAAGGGGAAAATTGCTGAACTGCATGGTGATATGACATGAAGGCAATGGGAACATGTAAAGTTGCTGTGTCATGACTGCAGCAACAAAAGTATTTTAAGGGGGTGATTTCTGCTAATTGCCTTGAGCCCTTTGCTTGTATCTGGTGTCCCTTACCAGTGTTCCAACAAGATCTTTTCTATTTTGGATTTTGTTCTGTAGGGAGAGATTAGTGTCTTCATGTTATTTGGAAAGCACCACGCCTGGGACTGGGCAGCCAATAATGAGTAAATAACTCATGTATTTTGGGAGCCTGTAACAGTAGCTGTGTGGAAAATGGCAAGTCTCTCTGGCTTGCACTGCTGTCTGCGTGTGCTGAGAGAGTGTCTGTACACAGCACCTGTCTCTCTGGCTAATGTGACCACCAGTGACTGTGCAGATTGCGCAGAGTGAACTGTACAAAATCAGGAGTGAACTGCTGGGAAATAAGCGAGCATTTCACACAAAGCAGATCTGAGAAGACCTTGTGGCCTCTGCAGCCACCAAAGCTGGTGTGTTGTGCTTCTCTGTCCCCATTTTCAGCACTGGCCACAACAGTACAATAGCATCCTGACTTGCTGGGTCAGGATATGCTGCTCTCCTGCACAACAAGGGTTATAAAATGCTGGTTTTTCCGCCCTTTCATCATGTCTGGACAATAGTCTCCCAGTCTTCTTTCAGGGGCTCCTTTTGTGCCCCATTTCCCATTCCTTCCACTCAGGAAACCCTGATTCACCACCCATACAGCCAGCCTGAGGAAGGACATTAAGATGAAAGTATGATACCATCAACTAAGCCAAAAATCTCCTGACATAGTTTATCTAACAGAATTGTCTGTGCCTTCAACCTCCTGCTGCCAATGTCATAATTTCTTTACTTTCAGCAACGTGAGGATGCTAAAGGCAAGTGCTTAAACTGGGTCACTTGATTACCATCACCTTCAAAAATTCAAAGGTGTGGGAAGGCAGTGCTTCCAGTTCAACGCTGTACCTGGGGCAGGCAGCAGATATCTTTGTTGTACTGGGCTGTAAAACGAGTTTTTCCTTGGTTCAAACTTGTAAGGGTTATTTTGGGGTTTTTTTTAAGTTTGATTTATTTTGAATTTAAAAGTAATTCTTGACAATTTGAGGGAAAAAAAGGCACATTCCCCAAATCCCATGCTGCATTAGTTCAGCATGTATATTAAAAATTTTCCTTTTACAGAGGGCTGGAAGGTTAGGAATAGGAATAGTTCTGCTAGGATTGGCTATGGGAAATGGGAAAGGCTAAGAGGCTCATTGCCTGATATGCTTAAAAAAAGGCTGACTGCCCAGTACCAAACACTGGAATGGATGGTGAACAGCAGCCCCTGCCACCAGAGGGAAGCAGACTCTCTGATCTTTTGGCTCTTCAGCATCTCCTCCGACTTGAAGTCCATGAGAAAAATCTATGTGTAACGTGGTTTTACTGGGATATATTTTGCTTCTAACACATTGCCTACATTGCCCTAATCCCTTAATCCCAGTTTAGTTACTTAGGGGAAGGCTTCTAATTTCAGGGGCTGACAAGTCTCCTAGTACAAAAGGCACACTGCTGCTGACACATTTGTAGTCATGATCTGGCCACACAACCTTAGTTTTTTCCCTGGTCTGGTACACAAGTAGTGCCTGCTGGCCAATTGCTGTTAGCATTTAGTATTAACACTGCAGTTAGAGTGAACTTTCCCAGAGCCCATCTATGCTAGGTTCCCAGTTACAGGAATTCAGACCACTTCTGGTCCTTTAATCCTTGTACTCAGCTTTTCTCACGTCCTCTGTGGATGTTCTTCTTTCACCTTCACCACACAGAACTGCAGATAGAAACTGGTTTTCCCACCACTTTGGATATTCAGTCATCTTTTGGTGTATTAATGCTGGTTCTTACAGAAGCCTTGCTGAAGTTTTAGAAAAATCTTCCTTTTCCTTTTGAACTTCTTGATGCTTTATGTGAACTCTTACAACTAAAGCAGATTTTGATCTGTGGCACAATATTTAAATAGAAACTTGCTGCAGGGTATTATTTTGGTTTATTTTGTGCAACAACAAAAAGTATTCTGGCAATTCCCACACTGCAGAATTTGCAGGATGAGACAAAAACTAATTACTCTAAGTAATACAGCCACTGTACACATCGGTTTTATAAAAAGAAGAAATAACCATCAGATTAAGACACTGAGCTCATCTAGAGTTACTGCAGTCAGAGAATTCAATTCAACAGAGACATTTCTCATGCAGCACAACACACACTTTCTGAAAATATAAATCACAACAAATGAACTAGGGAAGGCACAGCACTGACACACATAAAATTACAGAACAAAAGAAATCTCTCTTGGTTTTCTTTGATTACAAAAAGCTGAAAGGCAAAGATTTGTTTATCTCATTGCACAGGGATACAGCAAGATTAATCTATCAGGCCTTTACGCTCAGGGCTGTTTCATGTTTGTGGTCATGGCACACTAAGATTTTAGGCACACTATTATTTCTTATAAATACTTGTTAGGGACCTATGGTTGTACTCTGGTAAGATCAACACACAAGGAACTCGGCAGTGATTGACTTGAACAGTAAATACCTGTGGGGACAACCTCAAAAAAAAAAAGTTCCCATCAGAAGCTGATTTGGAGGCTCAGAAGCTTTTGTAGCTTCTGAAGAAGTCTTGCAGAGTAAGTTTTAAAGCTTTTTTTGGTTCAAGTGGCAATAGTTAGTGGTTCAAAACATGGCTCAAGGCAGCAATTTCATTTCTCTGGATTTCAGCAGGAGAAAAATGTAATAGTTCATGTAGTTGTACTTGACTTGCAATTGAAAAGGAGCTTGCATGCTCTAAATGTATTTCAAATGCCGAGACAAAGCAGATGTGTTCTTATAAACAGCTTTGTAAAGTCAGGTAATCTGTTCTCTGTATGTATTACAACCCTCCTGGTCTCATAAGTCATGAGATATGCATAGAGAGTAGTTTATAATGTGAACATTCAGAACTTATGTGTCAGATATTTACAGGTTGGCACATTTTTTTAAAAAAATTGATGTATTAATTTCTTGTATCTGTTTCAACTCTCTTAATCTGAGAGACAGATTTTAAAGGAATTCCAGATGTAAAGCAAACAGTAAAAACTCTGAAGACTTTTAGGCACCTAACTTTTTATGGAAATGTCCAATGGTATTTCCAAAACACTAGGTCTGTTTGGCACCTAATATACATTACTTCTCAAAATTATATAGTCGTATACCCTGCATAGGCTTTTTTACAAACCTTATTTGATACTTATCTGCACCTTTAAGTATCTAAATGCCTTTGTAAATCTGGGTTCAAACACTTTAATACTATCTCAGAACTTGATAAGGAGAGTTTTGCCTAAGAAAGCATTTCAGTATTCAGCCTTGGAATTAATCAGGTGCAAGCCAGGAAGTTTAGGTTCTAAATAATCCTTCCAAAAATTAATATCTAAATGTACTCTGTGAGTGCTTAGTCCCATATACTGTAATACAACAAGGCAAAGATATACTAGACATCTTTTCAGCAACTCAGTTATTTTTTCTTTTAACAAAGGGAAATAGATCAACTTCAGCCTAAGTCAACTGAGAAACTAGTGTCAGATTTTGTTTAACTGGAGTGAAGTTCCCAAAAATGGCTACATAGAAACATACTTCAAGGAGAAATCTTTTTTATATTACATTTTCTTTCAGACACTTTAGTGAAAGTTTAATGTAAAAATCTTGTACTGCCATCCAGTTTGCTAGAAAGTGCTTTGGAGAGATACTTACTTTTTAGGACTTTTTCTTTGCTCAAAGAAGTACTTGAAAACCAGCACATCTCAAATGCAAAGCTATAGAAAAGTAACCTCAGTTTTCTAAATGAGGAAAAAGATCAGAGTTCTTGCTGTTTATCTTGCTTGCTCTGTAGCATCTAATTTTCTAGTTGATATCAGAAAAAAAGCAAAAACAAAAATCAATTTTAGAAGTGAAGGAAGACGTTGAAAGGAATACTGCAATATGTTAAGACCATAATGACCCCAGATCTCTTTGTCTTTCCAAATGCTATTATTTTCAAAACTACACAGATTGCAGCATGAATTAAAAAAATAAAGTGGGACATACACATGCCTTTATGACCTCTTGCTGTTTTCTACAGAAACAAATAAAGGTCAGAATCTTCTTTTGATACATAAGTTATGGATTAAGTGCCAGACAGGTAGCCTTTATATAATATTTACATGTTTAATGACAGAGATATCTAAAATTAGCCATCTTGCTCTTCCCTGTAGAAACCCACACACTTTCTTCCTGTCTGTAGTATTTACTCCAGTATATAGTCTAGGCTCTTGAAAGATTGCTAATAAATACAGGTGCCCAAGAACAGAAACAGAGAATAAATGAACAAGTCTAATCATGGTTGTGGTGGTGACAGCCTCTAAGTAAAACTGATTTTGCTAGCCCCCAAAAACCAGGGACAAAGAGGAGCACTGTCCAAGAAGGCGGGACCCTACCTGCGCTTAGTTGAGTTTGCATGGTCACAGTGGACAACAGGTAGTTAAAATGAGGAGTTATACCTTCTCGTTTTGTAGAAAACTAACTTGTGAAACAGTGGATTTAACTTTTGACTATGAACTTAGCTAAGGAATATTTTGACATCATACTTAGTGTCTTGAGCATGCTGAACTGGAATGTCATGCAGCTACCTGGTTGCATGTATTAAATCCACTTACCAGCCATTCTTACAGACAAAAATCTATATATATTATCTCACAAACACCACTGCTCCTGTAGAATCCATATTTCCATAGGAGCTCACTGAAATATAGGCACCCAACGACATTTCATAGAAAATAAAAAAATCATCAGGTTAAATAAAAAAACTTTTCTAGTCACTGGACCAAAGCCAGAGGCATTTGCAGTGTGTGGGATAAAATCAGAGCAGCCTGGAAGTTATTCTGTGAGAAATTTGAGGACGAAACTGAAAATGCAAGTTGACCAGCAACTGCTTGTCATGATGGGAAGGGAACTTTGGCATTGTGACATGAATTCAGTCAAAATTAGTGAAGTATTTATAGTAATGATAAAAGTGGTTGTAACTTGACTAGTTGTCTCCTAGGATCATGAAGGATAGTTTTCCCTCCCATTGTGGGTACACATTTTTTTGTTTTGTTTTCCCTGTTCCCCTTCAGGTTCTCATAAAACCTACAATATGTGAATATCAAAATCTTGTTTGTTTCAGCTGGTATAAATGATCTCATTTTTCATCTTGTTTGCTAATAGGCTAGAACTTTCTGCATATGCCACAACAGAGACAATCTTCTTTGTGAAATGAGCAACATTAATTCTGATCATTTCCTGAAGCAGCAGAGCTTTTCACAGGAGCATTATTTTTAAGTGCTGTTACTGGAATTACTCAGGAGAACTTAGTTTAAATTAGTGATGCTTAAATTAATTAAAGAGAGCGGCCTGTGAATTTTCCCATCTGAGTTAGGATTCAAGATTTTATTTGTGAAGGGGGTTTTTTTTGTGTGTTTATTTTCAGCAGCAGCAAATTTGAAGAAAATCTGATTTGAATGTTGTCTGCTGCATAGGAGATTACATTAACATTTCAATTAAAAATTACATGCAGGCAATTGCTCATTTATCCTGAGATTCCATATATCTTAGTCTTGTGTAACTCAGCATAGACCAGCTACAATCAGTGACATTGCAGTACTTGCATGGGCAAGATCCTAGAGAGGACATATTCGGTAGTGAGAAAAGGGCACGGGAAGTTTGGACACCTGCCTCCTTTTTTGAGTAGTGCCCTCATTGCACTGGGCCTTCATGGAACAAAGCAGGAGGAGATGCACTTCATGGAGCAAATGCATGACTGATGAGTCATTTGAAAGTGCATGAGCTAATTCAGCTTCCACTGACTTCAGGTGGATGGGTTAAATGCAAGAATGAAAAGTACAGCATCTATTTTGAAACATTAATTAATTTATCTAAAGTTGTCTGCTGTGTCTGGGTGCAATAGAGATCAGTGGTCTTTAGGTCTCTAGCTAGCATAGGACTTGTAGCTTGGCAGTGGACAAAGTCTTGGTGTCCCCATTGCAATGTCAGCTCTGGGTAACAAACGCAGTATCAGCTGCTTGTACGTTAAGAGAAAATTCTGGTTCCAACAGAAATGGCCATGTAGCCCTCACAGAGTCCAGCAATTGAGAGCGGGCAGAATCCCACCAAGCTTTGTTACCCCTGTTTGCTCTTTCCTTGCTTCAGGCTGTAGCCCAGCCTTGGCTTGGAGCACTCATGCTCTGCTTCCCTCAGGACAGCTGTTGGAGCCTGGGCTAGAGGAAGCTCCTGCCAGCTTGAGCTGTGCTGGCCAGGCAGAGCCACAGGCAGGCTCTTCTCTAAAGAGCACTTGGATTTGGGCTGAGCTATGTCACAGGCACCTTAAGCTCTGGATGCTACATTTATCAAGTTTTCAGCTCAGACTCCTTTGAGCCAGAGCCAGCATGGTCCAAATCTTTGCTCAGAGACCAAGGCAGACTACTGTTGAACAAAAACAAAGTCAACTACATCTCAGATAAATTGTCTTCCCAAAGCAGTAACTCATGAATAGCTTACAGCAAGTCCCGTGTCATGCCCTTTCCTAGCAGCATTTACATTGCTGGACAGGCATGAGATCAAATGGAAGTTCAGGCAGGAGCTGCTAAGGAAGAATATTACTGCAGATGACGTATGGATAGTGAGAGGCAGTTTACAAAATGTTATGGAAATGTTTCCAAACATAAGCTCATGAAATTTTGTTCTGAAATTTGTAAAGCAGCCTTCTAAAAAAAAAGTCATCTTTGCAGTGAAGGTCAAGTTGGCTCGAGCTGACATTTATTTAAATAGCATGAGTTGCTATCCCTTCTCTCTATCTCTCACTCTTTTTTTCCCCTTCTTTTTTTAAATAATCAAATCCCTTTGAGAGAAATGGAGGGGTTAAAATTTTTACTTTAGGGAAGCTGTTGGATTGACAAAGCCTACCCATTAAACCTAATTTATTTAATAGAGATCCCAAAGGCTTTGCAGAATGAAATAAATCAGAAGCTCTTCCAAAGGAATGGTGTTGGACTCCTGGGATGTATGTATGTGTATTAAACATTTTCCATTCATAAGAAACCATTCCTTCTGAAGACTTTGTTTTTTGCTTGCTGACTGTGACATAATTTTCTTTATTAACATAGGTGGTGCAAACCCCTGTGAAAATAATACAGGAATGTTGAAGATGTTAGGCTAGCATGATGAACTAAAAATGGAGTAATCCTGTTTTACGCAATCCCACTGCTCCTCTGAAAAGCAATTAGATTTCTGATTGTAACTGATTTAATGGTAAGATTGTCAGTTTTCAAGTCCAGTTTTTTTGTGATCTCTCCTCTCAGATAAGAACACAAGAAAGAGTGAAGAGGGCTTGCTTCATATAAAGTGTTATCTGTAGAAGCAAAAATAAAACCCACCTCCAACCATTACAGATGTGTTTATTCCTTTGAAATTTCTTTCAGGGGCTTGGCATCTCTGATGAATAAGAAAGGCAGTTTGAACATGTATCTCCACATTTAATTCCTCAGTGCATCCGCTTTAGCAGCAATCATTACAATGGGGTTGACACATCTCTGAACCTGAGAGGTGTTGTCAGAATACGGAGGAAAGAGCACGCAAGATGAAGTCAGAGCATTTGTTCCTTGACAGCTCAGAGACACTGGCAGCCAGATAGGGCTGGGAAAAAAGAGAAGGCACTATAGTTCCTCCTCACTGATCTGAAGCCTGCAAATAGATCTCATTTCAGACATAAACATGCCGAGCAGTATGGTTTCCTCAGAGGTTGTTGCAGGAATGAAGCATACTTATGCCTTCTCTGAAGGTTTATGTTTCATGACCCCATTTTAATGACTGTTTTTTCCTAACACTCGCTCCCTGCAAAGATTCACAGTCAAGTAACCCATTTATGTTATGAATGAGAGGGTTTTTGGGGGGATTCAAACTGAAATTTATCTCCTTATCCTTACAGCTTGAAAAAAATAAAGTTTAATGTCTGAATTGCTACTGAATAATTAGATTTTACATTCATCAAGGAAGGTAAAACCCATTTGACATGCTTACTTTTTAGATTATTAACATATATAACTTCGTGTCTGTAGGTCTTTTATACTACAGCTGAAAGTATGCCTAGATTACTTTCAAGTAACTCGCCTTGTATCAGTATCAAAAATGTCACAATAATGTCACCATCGGAAAATATTTTGAAAGCTCAATATTAGAAGCCCAGTAGTTTCTACTCTCTTTCTTTTTCTTTCTTTTTTTTTTTTTTCCTAGAAATGCAAGGTCAGTGAATTTGAATGTTATAAATATTCAAGCTGTGATGTGTTTATGCTTTTGTATCCAACTACTACAATGGCATGCACAGAGATGCATCCATTCTCAGCTGTTTTCCAAGCCAGAAAGCTTGTGCTATAGTATGACATAGTTAGTCTTTGGAAAAGAGAGATTCCAATATTCAGTGATTAAAATTTTAGAAGTCTTCTTTCTTCTCTGCTATAAACCTAAAAAGGTTGTTCAGGACTGCTCCTTCTGCAGCTGGTATCCCAGTGTCTGTTCTACTTATGGTGCTATTTATAACGAGTAATAGTGTCTTACAGAACCCTACCCCCAAGTTATTGCAGAGAAAAGCATGAAGAAGGGGCAAAGATGAAACCCAGCCACTTGTCTGCCTAATCCAGACAGAACATGTCTTTGCCTGTGAAGAGACATATCAAATAGGACATTGGCTCAGCCAAAACTGGAGAGCTGTGTTGCTGTCACTAGTACACATGGCATAACGTGGACTAAGGTTGTTTGCTGGTAGACCACAGGCTTCTGTGGGTTCAGATTTGTGAAGTGAGTCTTTTCCTTCCACCTCTGGGATGAGGCCAGCTTTTGGATGCAGTTGGTAGCAAGGAGAGATCAATTGCCTGGGTGCCAGGCACCCTGCCATACAGCTGCCCACATGCCAGAGCAATTCTTCACAGCACAGGTCTCCTGAGAGGCAATTCAGCTGGCATCACTGAAGATAGAGACAAGGTGTCCAATCACAACTCTTTGGTATTTTAATTCTGCAGTCCTCATTCTGTCTCCTAATCATACATGGGTATTATTTAGATTCACAGTTTCAAAACACATCTCTATATGTCCAGCTCCAAAAATAGGTCAAAACACCCATCCCAGCACCAGTAATATAAATTCATAGGGTAAGCATAGAAGAAAGGCACCCATAAACATACATCCTGCAGCCCATCCTGCCTGACTTGCAAGAGGGAAAGTGAGTGCAGAGCAGGATGCCTCAAACAGTAACAAAGCTCATGGCTGAGAGCAAGATCTAAACCTACGACAGAGGATTTCGAGCCAGCACCTCCCTTTATGAATCTGCTTGTCTCCCCAGTGGCACTAGGATGTGGAAGAGCAGGGCATTTCTCAAATTCCAAACCATTTAGGGCATACAAGGTTAAAGATGGCCTCTTTAGTCCCATCAAGAAGGTTGTTGGAAACAATCAGTGGTTTTGGAGCATTTGTACAAAGCATTTTCAATAGCTGCTCTGTGTAAGAAAGGGGCTAAGCATCACTTCAACTACACTGGCAAGCTCTAGCCCTGGTGCTGATGGGTGGCACTAATGACTAAAAAAAAAAAGGCTGTTCTATTTGCTCTAAGATTAAGAAAAAGAATCTTTTTGAACAACAGTTCTAAACTCCAGTCTACTTCTTAATACCATGCTCTTATGGTTGGAAGATGATTAGCTAGTATTCCCATGCATTTTATTTAACATTTATTTACTCCCAGACTTGAATAACTTAATCATAATAAAAATAGATTTATTGGTCTGTTTCTCCTTCTAGCCCAGTTAGGGAGAGCTCAGAATTTTATAGAAATTTGAGAAGCAGAAGCTGAATAATAACAGCTAATCTCTGTTCATTGTGATACAGCCCAGAACAGCTTCAAATGATGGCCAAGCTCTGTTATCATCCTAGATTGCATGAAAATTAGAGATTTCTTTGAAGTACCTCCTCTGCAGTACAGACCCATTTTCATTTCCTAGTTAGTCCTCTTCTCCCATATGATCAAACTCCCATGACTTGTTATAGATGCAGAATAGCTATTCCTGGTCCTATGTTCACTTAGAGGGAAAAATTGTGGACTATCACAACATCTCTTTTAACAGGGCCAAAAAAGTCTGAGGTTGCCACAGGTAATTCCAAGTGTTCCTTCATTTATGCTGATTTTACTAAAATGTAAGTTTAAAAAATATGGTATATACAAACCCAATATTAATGACGAGGCCATAAGTGCTTTTTGGGGTTATCTATATAACCGTGTCTATAATTATCAATGAGTCCACAGAGCACAACACGTGTTAAATATGGGGAGTGTCCAGTCTACAGGAGAAATAGTCAAAATGCAATAATCCTTGTTAAACTGGTGGAGGGTCACACTCTTTCAGCAGCCTTTGTGGACTTCATGTCATGTAAGACACTACAGCATAAGGTATTCCTTCCCAGGTCATACACTTGTCCTATGCAAGTGTATCCCCAAGCTACTGTTTCTCAATCATTCTATCTTCTCTCCAACAGTGCATTTTTCTTGTCCCACCACTATCTGCTCTCCTATTCCCAGGAAACTGAAATAAATACAGTTTGAGAGACTAAATTTCAGTAGAAACAGTGCCTGGAAAAATCTCAAGGGTGATACCACCCATCCTGCAAGCGCTGGTAGTAAGTCATGGCAATTAAAGTGTTGCTTCTTAATGAAAGTGATAGATAGTAGCCCTGGTTTTATTACATCCCTTGCTGCTTTTTGAAGGGAATTAGACAACTCTAAAAATAGATATAATTGCCAGGCAATTGCAAAGGAGCCTGTTTGTGAATGCCGAAGAGATTTAAAGGTAGGTGCATTTTGAAAACATTCAGGTGGAGTACCTGAGCTTTCCTTCATCCCACACATTGTTTGGGGGGATGCAAGAGAAGAGAGTGTCCACCCATGATGAAGTACAGTTCTGCCAGCAATCCACAGCAAAAGGGACAGTCAGATATGCAGACAGTAGAAATGGGGCTGTTTCATAAAACATATGCCACCTGTATCAATACAGAATTCTCCTCCAAAACAAAAATTGCAGTGGTTTTGTGCATGTGGTTCAGTGCTTATGAAAGTTACCAGTTGCAGATACTGGTATAGACTGTCACAGCTTTCCTGAAAGTGGCTGAACTTAGACAGTTTAATAATTGCCTATTTTTTCCAGAGAAGTGAAAGAAAATGTGCAGTCTTGCTACCTCATTTTGCTCCAACTTGATCCCAATATTGAGAAGTGACCATCTTGTTCCAAAAGACAAAATGCTTCCCTTGTCCCACTGTGCCTGCTGCCCTTACGACAATCAGCTGCTGATGACTTAGAGGCAACAGACAGGATTTGCTAGACCATGAGGATTAATGAAAGCTTGGGTGCTGCTGATGGCATGGGAGCCAGGGCAGCTCAAGTGCAAAGTCTGCCCAGGAATATTTAGGCAGTTAGCACATGCATACTTTGTAGTAGCCACAAATTATGTCATTTGAAGGGCTGCATAAAGGAGCAATGGATAAGTATGGCTTATGAGAGGGTTACCTGGTGCTCTTCACTGCTCTGCTTTTGTTGGGACTGGGAAAATGATCATGCAATATCCCCCAGATGTGACCACTCACTTGCAATGTGGGGAAGTTTACACTTGGACCCCTGGTCAGACTGGTGACTCCCCTGCAAGGCCTATTTGGTGACCTGAGACCTAGAGCAACTCTAAGCAAGTGTTTCACCACAATTGTGGCTGAGGAGTATATTACCTGTTGGTAATAACTAATGGCCTATTATTATTTTCATGAGTCATCTGCTTATTTGATCCAAAGCCTCTAAATTAAATGTTCAGTTGCAAGACTTTTAGCAGGATACCTCCCAATATACTTCCTTCTCAGTTCTGAAAATGTAGGGAGTAACTGCCACAGGGAAAGAAAAGAAAAGGGGAAAATGCATTCCCAGTCAAGTGTATGCAGTATATGATGCATCTCACATGTATACTGAAACTGCTTTCAAATTCATCTTTCTTGAAATAATTTTAGACTCAAAGTTTTTTTCTGTGACGATCTGTAACAGCCAAAATTGTTTAGTTTTGTAGTGAATTATACCTTTCTTAAACAATAACAATTACATGTAGTAAGGTGTGAAACACGAGTTCTTTGACACATCTCAAAACACCTCACAAAGGAGCACAGAGTGCAATTCATCATCATAGTCCACTATGTCACATGACCCATGTTGTTATCAACAGATATTTAAAACCAAATTCCATGAAATTTCAACTGTTTATTGCACTATCTCTGAACATTATTTTTACCCACTAGTATGTCAGACGTTATTGCAATGTTTCTTGCCTAATTTGGCATGGCTACTACCCCAAATTATGAACTCTCATCTTCTTGAGAAGTTAGCTTTTAAAAAACAAAGATGCCTTGTGCAATCTGAATACAGTTTCTAAAATCTGAAAACCTCCACATGCATTTTTGCTTGTCTTTGAGCTGGGTAAGAGTTGAGCTATTTAATTTTATCAAACTGTCCAAATAAACCATTACTCTTGTACTGGTGGTGTGTGCCAAATAGTAGCCTAGAGCAGGGCTGCTTGGCAGTGTTAAAGTCCTGAACTAATAGGCTCATAATGAAAACAATTCAAACCAACCTGTAAGAAGCATGGAAGGGCCTATGCATCCCTCATTAAAATGAATCTGTTGTTTCATTGCCACTCTGTGGTAACAGGGACCATGTTTTGACTCACCCTCCAAAGTGGACACGGTCTTCGTGCACACAGCCTCTCCACAAGGAGATTCCTCAGTGCATGTAAACATAAGGGACAGGAAACAAGGAACCAGATGTAAATTAGTGCTTGACTTAAGAAAAACAAAGATCTCACTTCAGTTCTGTCTTGAAGGCTTAAATGGCAGAAAATTGCACAGGCCTCCCTCTGCATCAGGGGTGGATGCTGTTCTAAAAGGTAGTGCAGTTTAGCATGCCCAACAGTGAACAGCGGAATGCTGCATAAAAAATCTGCTTCTTTGTAGGTCAGACACAGATACATGTCTTGGCTCATATGATGACTAATAAGAACTTCAAATTCAGCTTTTTTCTTTTCCAGTATACAGTTCCAAATGAATTAAAGGATTCCATTCCACCCTGTTTTTTACTGAATCATATTATTTCCAAGATCATGATCTTCTGATCTCATATATACACAACAATCTTATCATCAAAATGTTTTCAAGCACTCATCTCCCTCAAATTAATTTTTGCACATATTTTCATAATGCTTCTGTATGATCTAGGGAATATTTGTCCTAAAATGGAAAACAGATATACAGCTGACTCTTTCTTTACCTGTTCTCCTTGACTTTTGAAATGGATCTGTCTTTGGTTTTAGACAAACAATGCTATATCAGAAATGTCTCACTAGTAACAACAATAATGTACTTGATGTTTTTGTCCTGAAAACGCAGCATCCTAATATATCCAATATTATTGTGCTCATGCTGCATTTCTACAAGCACAAGCAATGTATCATCACTGGACAATAATTTTGCCAGATGAAGGCTGTGACTTTGTCCTCTGAGGGTTGTCTATAAGCAGATAATACTGTTGAACCAGACAGAGGGATTTACAATGGAACTCTTTTTAGTTTTCATGCATAAGTCCAGGGAGCTTTTGAAAATGGTCCCTCTTTGAGTAATTTTAAAATGTTTCTAAAAGTGATATAGGCTCAGTGTCAGAATAATATGTATGGCTATTTTTAAATGGTAGTGTAAAACCCCAGCTGCACAGCTTTGTCTGTATTCATATTTTATTAATCAGTCTGTTTTAATGCCCTCACTTCTCTCTCTCTCATTATCTTCCTCTAAGTCCCTACCCAGCTACTTCCCAGAGACCATTTTAAAATTAATTCTAATGATTTTAGTCACTTTTAATATGACTTTCATAATAAGACTGTTCTCTTAGTGAACCGAGTTGTTAGCTGGCAGCAGTATTATTTGAGGACCTTGCCTTGCTGTTTCCCCCAAGCTAACAAGAGTCAGGCCAAATCCTTGGTCTAATCTTGTTTACTTATTTACAATTTAAATCAATTTAAATGAATATGCCAAGGATAATTGACTCCCTTAAAATATAATAGGAAAATAAAGAGGGTCTAAGCTCCAGCTGTTTTTCAGAGAGGAAGACAACTCAGACAAATGCTGTGACTGGGCTCATTCCCAGCAACCAGAAAAACCCTGAGCACATGGGGCATTTCTCTAGCCTATTGGGCATCTGGGGCAATTTCTGCCCTCTGGTTAATGATCAGTATGGCTAACAGCTTCAGATACCCCACTGAGCCTGCAAGAGTTCTTGGCAGACCACTGATTTTAAGTGGGATCTAATGTTTCTTTGGGTTATACAGTGGGTGGCAACCTTTAGTGCCTTTCAAGACAATGGTTAATGAGAAGGCTAGCCACAATTTGTGCACTTGACTAGTTAAACAAGAGCAAAAATGTCTGATCTTATTGACATCCAGAAGAAATGAGACAATTATGGTTCAAAGATTTCTGGTTACTTGAACTTCTTTTCTTTTGTTTTACCCTTGTTCTTGTGGATCACTGTGTACCTATCAAGAGTCAGTAACTTCAGCTTTGGCAATTTGCCTAAGATCAGTGCCTTGGAGCAAAAAATCTTAGTGGGCTTCTTTGCAGAAAGTCATGCTTCTCCCATTTCCTAAAAACCAGAAAGACAGTGTCATTTTCTCTGGACTTCTAGTTCTTTTATGGTGCTTCTCTATCTCAGCTGTACTGGCAAAACTTAATTCACTGGCAGGGTTCACACTGGACTGTCTTCTGTGAAATTCTTCAAAAAGGAGACCATTGAAAAGTGTTAATAGGAACCACAAACTGTGTTAAATCTCCACCAGCTTCTTTTCAGAGTTTGATTTATTACTGTGGAGACATGCACATCTTTTTAAGGTTTCAATCTTGGTACTCCCTGATGTTCAGCACCAAAGAAAAATAATAACAAGGGATGGCTGATATCTGACAAGAGAGGGAAACCTTCACACACAGGACATATATATATGTTACTACAGATCATGTCATTTCCCCTGTAATACCTGTTATTACACCATAATATATTTGTCTATATCAGAACACACCTGTTATTACACCATAACATAATTTTTTTGTGAGACAATTTCAAGGAAGGTAAAAGCACTTTTTTCAATGAAGTGGCTGCAGAAGAACAATAGCGATCTCATAGTAATAACTGCTTTTATGGAGCATTTTTCATCTTGTGAGCAAGATCTACCTTGAAAGTAAATTGCACATACATTCCCATTTTATCTAGGTGCCTAAGCATGAGGTATCATTTAACCTACATAGTTTGTTCTCCCAGTGTTTCTGTAGGTATTTTTACAAGTGTCATTCAACAAGACTTAGGCACACAGTTTACTTTAAAGTCTTTAAAGGCTCAGTTGAAGTCAATATCAGTACTCTTGGTACATTATATTGAGCAGATGTGTAAATACCTGCAGGATCAGTATCTTAGGCTGGCAGCTTCTTTGGGGCATGTCATACTTCTACTAATGTACAAGCACCATGTAAATGTGTGGCAAAAGATGCATGTTCAGTAAATATGCACAATATCCTAGTAAACTTTCCATTTCTGTTCCTTTCTTTTTCTGCCTTTGTCGTGGTTCTTCTACTCAGAGTTTGGATTGAAACGCAGGAGATGCAGAGTTGTTCTTTGGACTCAGATGTTTATTATTTCTTATCTATGGCACAGCTGCATGGAATGTGTCTCTAAGTTAACAAGGTGGAAATGGCCCTCGAGTTCTAACTTCCAAGGTCTTTTAAAGCCCAATTTACCCAATTATGGAATGCCAACTAATCTATTTTTACTTATAATCCAGTAACTAATCACTCATGTTCTGCACTGCAGGTTTTTTGAACCAATACCAGATCACCCATACTTGTGGAGAAGAAGTAAAAAGAAAGAAGAGCTAACCGACACCCAAAATCCTCCATCTTGTTACATGTATATTACTATATCCCAGAACTACTTCTATATCCCTAAATTCTCTGAACCTAGGGTTCCAACAATATCCCAGTGAATTTGACTAACAGTTTTCTACATAAAAATAACAGACATAATTTAAAAAATTCAACCTAAAACCAATCAATCAAGCCAATTATTCTGAAAGATTCAAGACAGCAGATCCTGGGTACCATGTGAACTCTTCCAGAGCAATCAAGTTTTATAAATCTTCATGATATTGTACATAAAGAAAGAACTATCTTCAATATCCTCTGAACATATGTACACATCTCAGATGGCTGAACTGAATAGCTGTTATGTTATTGTTAGTTGTTGCTGAACTACATTTTAAAAATATTTTTTTTTCCATTTAAGGAAGATAATAAATCCACCAAAGTTTCTCATTTTCTGCCCAGACACCTTGCAATCTGCTTCTGGGATAGTGCTGGTTGTTTCTTCTATGTCTCATCATAAACAGCGATTCTTTATGGAAACTTCTTTTCCATCTAGCTATTAAAAATGACAGCAAAGATTATGCAATAGAGGAGTTGCTTGGGAAACATCATTTGCAGTCTGTACATACACTCAATGACACAAGCCCATTTCTTAAATAAAATTGTAGTTTAAGAGAAACCTGTGATAAATCTAAACTGAGAAGAATATCTTGAGAGCTGAGGCTATAATGTGTCCTTTTGTCCTACCCTTCAGCAACAAAAAATATCCACTTTCTGTGATGATAAGCATTATATGGAGCTATACCTACTGTGATTTTGTAGGCTTCCAGGTGCAAACATCTTGGGGATCTATAATACCTTTTTTGTTAATAAGTAATTTGCAGTGTCACACTGTTCATCACACTTACTAGTGATATGTACAACACTTATTTTACAGTTATTTTTCAGATGCAGTAAGTAATGAAGATGTGTTTCTACCTTAATTCACCAGTCTGAGTTGGTTTTCTTTCATTCCTTTTCATGACTCTCTGGGTAAGATGTTAAAAAAGTTTCTACTAATTATGTCAGTCTACACAGAGAAACAGCTAATTTATGTTTATTCAGTAATTATTTTCCTGGATGCAGCCACTCGCACCTCCCAACCACACCAAAACACCATGGTGTGTTTATAAATGTTTTGCCAGAAAAGGTGTTAAATATCCAAGTTCTCATGCAGGGATGCTGAGCACCCTCACCTGTCATGAAGACAGAACACCTCATAGTTTAGGGCTGGAAGTCTTCAGAAACCTGCTTTCAATAGGGCTTTTCAACAATCAAGCTGCCACTTTCCTGCAGTTGTGTCCTGTCAGCCCAGGCAGGTTGGGACTACTGATGGCAGAAGCTATGAGGCCAGGCCTCTTCTACAGGCAGGTACTTCTGAGAAGTTCTTCTGATGCTTGCATGGTGAAGAATGGCAAGCAATTGGCCATATTTTGTGCTCACATATTTTTAAATTTTGGTGGGAATTGCTTGGTTTTTGGATTCTCAGTGAGTTTTTCTATCTCTGACCAGTGGTACTGGAGACTATTTGGTGCTTGTGGCTCATGGTGTAACCATGTGCATTCCCGAGAGCCTGGAAATTAGAGGCTGTTGTTATGTACAAGTTTTACATTTCCTTACAATTTAAGGCCAAGAGAGATCATCAGACTGTCTAATCTGTCCTGCATATAGGTGCCTCTTAAATGTTGTACACGTAGGCCAAGCTGAGACAACTACTTTCATTAGCCCATAGTATTTTAGTCCTTGAGAAACCAAACTGTTATGTGTCTAAAACAGTACCTGAGCTTCCTATGATACTTGAGAACTGATAAGGCATGACATGCCCAGACAACCACAGAAAAAAATCCGTGCAAAATATCCACCATCCTTGCCAATCTGAGCTATTAACATTTCTACTGTTCCTGGACTGGGCTTAATTCAAACCAAAGCATCAGATGTCTAAAATAATTTTCTGCATCAGTTTAATCTCTTCCTGGCTACAGCAAGATAAATAATACATGGTTCAAGGGAAGGCAAAAAGTTCTTCTGCAGAATATATGAGACCAAATATCTCTCAGAGGAGTGGTGAAGAGATTCTTCCTCTCTGCTGTACGCAGCCAACTGGAGCTCTCAAGTATGGGATTTGATTATATTTATTACCTTAATGCCAGCCTGAAAATGTCTGAGTGGGCAGGGTGCAATTCAAGCCATCTTTTTCCAGCCATAATGGAAGAAGTTGCACAGATGCATTGTTCTAATGGATATAGGGCCAGAGGGATCACCAGGGGATCTAGCCTGATGTGACCCTCCTTCCCTCCCTGAGCCTGCTCTGTCCATTAGAAGTTCTCCCAGAAGCTGAAGTAAAGCTGTATTTAAGACAGACAGCCTTTTTTAGGACAAGATCAAGCAATGGTGAGTGCACCACCTCCTTTCATAAGTTGTTACAGAGTTTAATTACCTTTACTGCTAGGAAATTGCATCTGATTTCAAGGTTGATTACATCTAACCTTAAACTTCCAGTCACTGGATTTAGTTGTGCTTTTGTCAGCAAGAGTGAAAAACCTCACCATTGCTATCTATTCCCTGTATCCTCTCACTCTTTTCTTGAGTAAGTGGAATATGTCCAGCTCTTTAAGCCTCCCATCTCAAGACTTGCACTAGACATGCAAAATATTTGGATTTTTTCCAACATTTTCTCATCTTCTTGAAGTGCAGGCACCAGAACTGTGCTTGATATCTTGGAAACATGCAAGGACTGTGCTGAGTCCTCTCCTCACCAGTGTACTGATACCTCATGTAAGGGGTGATTAGGATAATCACTTTTTATCATTCCCCGAGTCTCTGCTCTCTGAGACAGTGTCCATTCCTACAAGCTGTTGGACTGTAGCAAAATGAATTTATTGTGCTGCTTGTTGGACAGTGATCATTTAGCCAAATCAAATTACTGCAGAAGTAATATATCTTTTTTATTTATTGTGCTAAAATGCATTGTGCTACATGCAAGCCTTTAAAGCAAACATTCTATCTCACGGTCTGAAGTGCTGAAAACAACAGAAAACAGTATCAGGTGAAGACTGTTTCTGATTCTGCTGGGAAAGATCCTCACATTGAATGAAATCTCCCCATTAAAGGGATATATTTTGAAATTTGTCAGTGAGACACTTCCTAATCCTCCCAATAGGTGACCTGTTAATTCCATGTAATGCAAGACTTGAAATCAAAATGTCATGTGGTATTAAGTTAACTGCCTTGCAGTAATCCAAGTACCTCCTATCAATACAGATGCTTTTCTCATGCAGACCTGTGTGGTGACCTATCTACCCACTGCTTTTCTGACCTCATATTCCGCCCCCCCCCCCCCCCCCCCCCGCTTTTCCTTACCTTAGTCCTGGCCACTCCCTCGGGCTTTCCCTATTGGTTTCTGTACTCCAACTCCGCCCATGTACCGCCCCTGAGCCCCTGAGAAAAAGCCCCTGCACCCGGATCACGAGGTCTCTCTGCCTCTGGGCATTGCTGGGACAAGATGTAACTATTAAAAGATCCTCTTAAACCCTCCTGAGGGGACCCTTCTTCCCTCCTTTGCCATCTCTGGTTGTAACACTGATAGCTACCAGAGCAAAACCGCAGAGCTGTCCAGAATGGACTACGGGAGGGTGACAGTGGTCGCACTGCCCTAAGCAGCTCTGCTGAACTCTCAGGGAAAGCTGCAGCTTGCCAAACTAAACCTAGCATTACAACAGGCCTGTAGTCTTTTATATAAGTCTTCGAAATATCTAAAAATTGCACAAGTGTATCTGACGAGACCTAACTTCCACTAACCTGTTTTGACGAGGATTAAATAGATCTATTCTTTTTTTTTTAATATTTAAGTATCCCAGAAAAACATGCTATTTTGTGAGAAGACCAAAACATCAGTTTCAACTAATGGATGGCAAGTAGCAGAAAAATATACTTCCCTACTTATATTGTTCTCTAAATCAGAGCTAGGTGGAGCATGAGCTGAACAAGTTGAGCTTTTTTACAACCACTGTTTTTCTCTCTCAGTTAATGAATTACTGACAGACTAAGGATCTTCTGTTATTTAAAACAGAAACTTGCACCTAAAAGTCACTTCATCTTTCCTCTATGTAGAAAAGAGACTAAGTACAAGACCAGTAAGAGCTTTCAAATGACAGAATCTGCCAAATACAGGGGCACAGAAACTACTGGTGCTTCTTGAAGAGAGTGTTTAATGCCCAGTCCTCAAAGCCTTGTGAGAGTAGCTGTGCTTAGAAATCAAGATGGTCTCTATACTGCCAGCACAGGGCTTAAGAAAGATTAAGAGACAGAAAGGATTTGTACTGTCCCTCTGTAAAGAGGACTTTGATTCATTACTAATCTTCTCAGGGCAAAACCTCATCACCTATACATGCAATAGCAGTGCCTATGGGCTAAAAGGAGAATGAAGTCTGCTGGTACCATCAAGCCTAGAGAAAGAGCAGAAACAGGTATCCAATTTAGGAATGCAGCTATAGTGTGAACATTGTGATTTGTGTTGCTTTTAGTATTCCCAGGTTGCAAAATTTCATGCTTTTTGCTGTTCTTGTGGCTCAACACAGACTACTGCTCTGGGCCCTGTCTGTGTCCTCCCTTGGAGTACGGAGTAATTCCAGGGAGAATGTGCTGCTGACATGTCTTCGCACTGCTCTCTACGAAAAATCACACTCTGGCCCATGAACAGAATACTCCCCCTAAACTCCTAAGCATGTGCTACTAGAGCTAAAAACATTGTGAGATTTAGCTCTTTAATGTACCTACATCTAGAATATTAATTTCATACTAGTGTTTGCTATGAAAATAATTGATCCTGTAATGAAAGGAATATTAGTCAATGGATAAAGAGAAGGTCACTCAATTTATCTCAGCACTGGAAGAAGTGGTATTCTTTGCTGATTTTTGTAAAAAGCTGTTAATATCTGGGAAGATCAAAGGAATAGATAGTTCCAGATGATTCTTTAATCTAGCCATTGAAATATTTTGTTAATATTTATAAAATTTTAAGGCTCTAGTCCTGTAAAGTCATGTTTATATGAATAATCCTTACTCACAAACAGTCTTGCTGAATTATGTAGGGTTTTTTGCATTAGAAAAAAATAATTTGTGTAAAGACCAGTACTACCGGGCCCTTAAATATTTACAAACACTCATCAAAATTATTTTATGAGGGAAACTGAAGAACCATCTGGTATCCCCTGTTATTTAATGCTCCCTGATTTTCCTAACCATGTGTAGAAGTCAGCAAATACTAGCATTTTCTTTCTTATCTGAGGGCAGCCAAATTACCTTCTCCTTATCCTTTAAACTTACACTCCTTCCTAACAGAGGACTAATCCTTTCACTTCTACTTATGTAAAATGGACAGGTGATGCCAGTAAGCCAGTCAGCAAATCTGCTGCCGGGCTTGTTCAAGGACCAAAGTTTCTTTCACCTAGAATAATAATATAGTCTTTCTTCTGCACACAACCACCATGACATCAGCAGTATTTCAGTCCTTAAAAATCGGCGACATTTTTAACAGCAAGTAGCTGTGCATCCTTTTACAGTAATTTTCCCCAGAAAAAGTACTTTATTCTCCTTTTCAGAGATATACTAAACACCCACTTTTCAACTGAAGTTGTAGATGCTTAGCTGCTCTCGGGAGTGAGTCTTTGAATACAAACCTGCAAACCAGCTACACATGTGCAGCTGGTCAAAAAACTTTTATGAGGTGCAATTTTACAACAAAAACACGTATTTCTGTCATTTTTGTGAGGTTCTGTTTTCCTTGGCAATTACACTTAAATCATTAGGATGAATAACATCATGGCTAATGCAGTAAGTGAAGTTATGCACGCTAAGATCAGTCTTCTCTTATATTGTTGAGATATTTAACAATCCAAATAGTTAATTCCACAAAGTACCAGTAGAGGTTGAATTTTAAAGGGAAAATACTGCATTTTTATCTAATTTTGGTTTCTTGGGTGTTTAGCCAAATGAAAATTAGATCTGCTAACTCTTTTTTTTTTTTCGTTAAAAAATATTTAACAACGGCAAATCACTCCAAGGAAGTTTGCAATGCTGGTAATGTGGTGTATTGCAGCCAATACATTCTGGGTGCTATACCCAGTTGTCAGATATCTATATGTCGAACACTAAAAATATGAACACAAGCTGTACTTGAAGAAAGGGCTGCTGCACATTAGATTTTGGGTTATCAATAATGATTGATATTTTTCTACTTCCTTAAAATGAATCTGAGTTGGTTTCAGCTAAAGGAATAAAACTCACAAAGCCTGAAAATTGTTTCCCATTGCAAATAATACAGGGCTGCAGTGCAGTCATGGCTTCTTCAGTCAGTTTCATCAGCTTTGTGACACAATCAAACACTGCAAAAAGAAATTCATGCTCATGTACTGTTTTTATTTTTAAACTGATTATTTCTTCAAAGCTGGTTGAGTCAGTGTGAGAAATGTGTAAGGAACTCATGAAAGTGATTTTTATCAAGTTTCTTTTTGTATTTGTTATTTTCTCATACTAATAAGAATATAAAATGATAGGCTTACATATAAGTGTTCATGAGCCAATTTGCAAATATTCTTAGGAGAAAAAAAGAGCAGGTTTTGATATAGCACAAAGGCCTGGTCCTGCATTATCTTGCTAATATGATCCAGACAGATTACTCAGGGAGGTAAATATTTACTAGGTAGAAACTCACAGGACTGAGGTTTAATGATGAAAAATGACATTTGGCAATGTATTAGTTGCATGCCTTTCCTTTCTTCCCTCTTCCCTCAAAAGACCACCTGTGGTCTTTTGGCACTGGTGTGTGTCTGTGGCCATGGCACTGGTCCTTCTGAGCTAGAAGGTTTATACTGACAATGGCCTATACGGAGATAAAACAGTTTTGTATAGTTAGAGGCAAAAAAAAGCAGCCCAGAGGAAATCAATGCCAATTCATTTTCTGTTCCACGCAGCATCTTAGGCAGCTTTCACCTTAAAGCAAACCAGCTAAGATGGATCTTTCTAAAACCCATCTACTCAGGTGCTCTCAACTGGAGACAGGCAGCAAAATTCTTTGCTGCATGAAATGAATAGAAAGTTTACTTTGCAGAGCCAGAGTAGAAAAGTGCACAACAGAGAATGTATGTTTGAGTGAGAGAGGCAACCAACTGGTGATGTTTCTTAAAGTCTGGGTTATGACAGTCCATGCAACTGCTGCAACACAGAACATTTTACAGAAACACCTCTTGGAGAATAAAGTCACCCTCACATGAATAATGATAAACCCGAAGCAGGATCTGAATAACTGGATCATCACAAAAGGCTGGTGAGGTTGAGCACAGCCTAAGTTCACCTATTGTAGCAAGTATCATACATTGGCAATGACAGCTGCTCACTCAGATGGGCAAAACAATTAACCTTATTCCTATTTTGCTGGGGAACCTGGTGGGCACTGGGGGGAGCAGAAGCACCCTCTGAAGGCACCCCACGGTGCTCCTGAGAGGCAGGGCTCTCTCTCTCCGTCAGCCCCGGCGCGGGCGGCCACGACCCTGCCCCTAAATCTAGCGGGTGAGAGCCACAGTGAGCCCCGGGAGGGAGACGGGCAGCATCACCTCTCTCGGGCAGCACCTCCCCGCTGTGCGGTGGGAGCGAGAGGGAGGTCTCCTCCTTCTCTCCCTCCCCGCCCCGCTCTCTCCTCCCTCCCTGCCCGCCTGCCTCCGTGCCTGCAGCCGCAGCGCAGGGGCAGGAGGAGCGGCGGCGCGGCAGGCACAGCCTCCCGGCGGGCGCCCGGCGGAGGCAGCAGGGCGGGCGGGCGTTGGCTGCTCCCGGCCCCGCCGCCCCGGCCGCGCCGCCCGCAGGCTCCGCCCGGCGCTCCCATGGCGCGGCGGCCCCGCGCCAGGTGAGCCGCGCTGCCTGTTGCGCCGAGCGGAGCGGAGCGGAGCCGCCGGGGCCACACGCCGAGAAGTTTTGCGGGAAGGCGCCGCGATGTGAGTTGCGGCGCCCCGCGGATGCGCTGGGCGGGGGGCGGCAGCGCCGGGAGGAAACTCGACGGGGAGGGAGCGGGGGGAAGGCGATCAGCGCTGCTGCCTCCGAGGGGCTAGCGCCGTGCCGTGCCACCTTGCCGGGCACCGATCGGCGAAGGCCAGCGGAGATACTCCCTCCCCCGGCCCGTGCTGGCGAACCTCCGGTGTCCGTGAGTGCTGGGGTGTGACGGGGTCGGGATTCCGCCGAGGCAGCGGGAGATGGGGAGGGAATCCGGAGGCGGAGGCTGCGGGAAGGGGGCTGACACCCCCTCGCTTGGGAGCAAACGAGGGATTTGAGACCCGCGGCCCCCGATCCCGTACCGGAGCGACATCAGAAAAGGGGGTGGAAGATAAAGCGCCCCTCCCATCCGTGTGTGTTCCCGGGGTGCGTGGCCGCTGTCCCTCCCCGGCCGTGTGCGGGCGGGCTGCCGGAGGTCGGTCGCGCTGCTCAGCGTGCGGGCGGCGGCCGGGGCGCCGAGCGGGGCTGCCGGGGAAAGGGGGCGGCGGAGGCGGGGACGGGTGGGAAAGCGCCGGGTGTGTTGCCGTGGGATTTTTCCACTTTGAGACCTACCAGAACCAGTTGCTACGGTCCGGGCGGCGGTGGCCGCGATGCGGGGGGAGGGGGGCATCTCTCTCCAAAGGCGAGCAACAAATGGCAGCGGCGGGCGGCAGCCGGGCTGCAGGGCAGCGGCGGTGCCTGCTGCGCCCAGGTGAGATGCGACGCCCCCGCTGCCCGGTGAGGCACCGGGCGGGACCGTAGCGGGTGGCGCTGGAGCTGCCCCGGGGGGGTGTGGCGGGGTGCCCCCGGCCCGGGGCAGGAACGGGGGTTCGGGGGTCCCGGGGCCGCGGGGGGTCCGTGCGACCCGGCGCTCCGAGCGGGGCACGGTAGCGACCTCAGAGCCCGCACAGAAATGTCATGATCTCTTGCAGCAAGCGGGTACTGGGTACTGTGTGTCTGTGGGAACCGCGGGCTCTTCTCTCGCCTTTCTGGCAAGCTACGCGTCCAGAATTTCCCTCGCCAAAAATTTGGAAAATGCCTCAGATGTGCCAGCGAGAATTCTTCTTTCCTTCTTGGCTTCTGCCTTCAAAAATTGGGAGGTTTTAGAGTATCAGTTAGAAAATGTGAAAGTGATTCAGGCTGCAGGTTATCATCCAGTCTTTCTGATTGTCCCTAGACAGCAGAAACGGTGTAATTACAGAATGAAAACAGCCAAATAACGTGAAAAGCATAAATAGACCAACTGCTTAAAGAGTCAGAATGAGAACCAGGCAAACAACATTTAGTGCTCTCCTCAAAAAAGTAATCCTAGAATTATTTACATAGATATGAAAATGACAGAATAAACTAAAGCTTTTGAGATTATTGGAATTATTTAAAATATAATTGCCATGTGAAAATGTTACAGATTTGGCAAGGAAAGGAAAATGACCCTTCTTCAAGCTGAAGACTCTGACTGGGGTAGCCTTTTCTGAATGTTGAAAAAGACCTGTCAAAAATTTCTTCTTGTGGTAACCTGTCTAATAATTTGTACATTTAAATTGGAAAGTGTGCGTCACGCCCTACTGAAAGTGGTAGCTTGAAGGCTTTGATATAGAGCACCACAGTGTTCATATGGCTTACCTATTGATGTTGTTCTTAGTAATTTAGTTAAAAAGGATAAGCTTCTAGTTTGGTTTAGAGGGAAGGAAAATAATCTGTAGAATGAACTAAATTTGCAAAACCTTTGCTACGTTCAGAGTCTCATTTTCTAGTTTAGTTTCTAAATAGCAAATTTGCTCAGAATTAATTATAACCGTGATTGCGGCAGCCCTTACTTGTGCAAGTTGGCTGGGTTTCTGTGGGATTACTTCCACTTCGAGATAGCAGGATCAGGCCCATGGTCAGAAAGTTCCAGTGTGCAGCACTGTGTAGGGTTGTGCCCATTGGCGCTAATGTTTTGGACTTCGGCAAGAGAAGAATGTGAGCTTGAGTCCAGATCTCTTGCATTTATTCAGCTATTGCTGGCGGGGTCATTGAACCCTGATCTTGCCTTCCCCTGAGGTCTGCTGTAAAATTTGCGCTGACTTCAGTCCAACCAAAATGAGCTTCTCCTGTGTGCTTGTAGTTTTCAATTGCCTTAGGGCAGGTTGAAGCTGCTGAGTGTCTTGGAGATCAGGGCCTGCATGAATGAGGACTGTACGTGCAACTATGAAGAATCAATGTGTTTTGCCTCAAATGTGTGATTAATTGAAAAGTATCATTTAATAGGCATATAAGTCTGTGCTCTGGATCCAGTCCTGAGCTCATGAAGTTCATGAGAGCTTTGCCATGTATAAATGGAATAGCAAGACTTAAGGGTATAGGTGTGATTTGTCTTTTCCTTGTGCTTTATGGGTCCGCATTTCAAATATTTTGGGAAGTAGGAAATTCTTCCTGCTCACACTGAAGCAGCGTTAGAGTAACTAGAGTAACAGAGCAAGTGCATGATATGTCAGCTCAAGAAATATCCTCCGGGAAGAGAACTGGAATTTATAAAATTCAGCTGTATTCAGAAGTGCTAACTCAAGTATCTAAAACCAGAGAAAATGTATTGCTTTATTTCAAAAGCACCTTTAGATGTTCAGTTAAATAATAAGGTACTTCTGAGTCTTGCTTTTAAGGATATTTCCTGTCACTTCACTAGGAATATTTATGAGAGTAACACAAGGGATACATGGCTCACTGGCAGGAAGATTTTAAACTTTTTAATGAAGTGGATGATTTAAGCAAGAAGGAATATGGGTAGAAATATTTTTTGTTGCCACTTCAGTTAATCAGAAGATGAACTAAGGAAGGTACTTCCTCTCAGAGTGGTACACTGCATTTGTGATGACTTACAGGATTTGCATGTAACTTCTGTCCTTGTTGTCATCTGCATGCCTGGTCTTTGAATCAGCACTCATTATAGAATGCAAATTAAATTAGTGTTCTGTGGCTAGCAAAATAATACCCCTAATTTTGCTTCATTCAGTAAGCTTTGTTCATAAGCTTAGAGAAAACTCTCGTGAAGCAATTTAGAAACTTACAATAATGTTAAACAGAACCTTATTTCAAAATGGTGGTGTTTTGAGCCAAGAGTAAATTATTTGAGTTCATAGAATATGTAGCATTTGCTTTGGCTTGTTTGGCCAAGCATTTTAAACTAATATTTTATTTACTAAAAGTAATCTCCAGAAAGTGCAGTTTTGATAAAGCACTTCAGTACTGGTATGAATCAAATGTCAGTATATCTACAGAAAGTACAAGCAAAAAGAATATAATAATTTCTCAGCACCTTAAGTAAGTATTTTTAAAGGGATTACAATCTGTGAATACATGCATGAACAAGGTATATCTTCTGCTCTTAAATCCAGTGTGCTGTGGGTGAAGTAGTATCAAATTTAGAGATGTTCTGGTGAATTTAATCTCTGCTTCTAGTTTCAGTCCAGCTCTTTTCATAAGTCGTTTCTGTGCTTCCGTCATTCTGGCACAGTTTGTTGGTCTGGATTTACAGCGGACTTGTGGGTGCATCCCAGAGGGAAAAAGAGTGTGATGTGCTATCGGTTTTACTCACTGCTTCATCAGAGCTCATGGTTCAGATAAACAATTGCTGTGGAACCCACTGTGGAGGAGGATCTCATTAGTTCACATTGCTTAAAGATGCATGATCCTGCTTCATGGAGATTTCTGTGGGTAACTGGTGCCTGTGTCTGTACTTGTCACTGATGACCTGCACTGCTTATCCCTACAGACTCATCAGCACCTGTATCTTGCTTTACACACTTAGTTTGAACTTGGAAATGCAAATGCAATGCTTACTGTTACCGAACAAGAAAGTACCTTTTATTCCTCTCTCCCTGGATGTTTCAATGCTCCATTGAGTATCTTCAGCAAGCAGATCTTTTTTAAAAACAGGTGTGTTTCTGACTGACTTCCACTGAGGAAGTCCTTTTACCCTTTTATCCCCATCCCTACTCCTTGGTTCTGTTTTCCATCAGCAAGGAAAAGGCAATGGTTGCCGAATTAAAATGGTATTTCTTTCTCTGGAGGGTATGAACTTTTGTAGGGATGAAAAAAAGAGGTAGACCAGTGGGAACAGATGAAGAAGGCCAGATGCCATCAAAACAGGGGAGAAGTAGAAGACAACAGGGAGAAAGTAGTGGCTGATCTGAGTAGTTTGGCTCTTGAAGCTGAGGTGATCAGGGCTGTACCATAGCCCTCTGGCTCGGCTCCGTGCTGTTCCATGGATTTGTCATGGGCCTGCCATGGGCCTTCAGAAAAGATGTGGTGGTTGGTTTCATTGTGACTAGAAGCCTTGGTGAGGAATTGAATTTGGCTTTTTTTATCTCAGCTCCACTGACAGAAAGGAGATAAAAAATGCCTCTTGAGGAAATGGTACTGGTAAAAGGCCTTTTCAAAGACACATTGAGCTGGATAATTGGACTTTTTACTTAAACAGAGATGAAAATTAGCACTACAGATCTTGATGTACTTGATTAAAGTTTACCTCTGCTTTTCAGGGTCAATTCAGTTAGCTAGTTGTGTGTGTTTTAAATTAATTTGGCACTTCATTAATAGCAGTTTCATAAAGCTGCTAACCTATCCTTTGAAAAGAAAAGTTATTGTCTGCTTGCCAAATAGCACTATAAAGATATGCTCATAAGAAAAAAATGAAAGGTGATAGAAGTGGGTGACAACACATAAATGGGATGCTACTCTGGCTTGGAAGCAGGAAAGAAAATGGAGACTATTTAATTATTTAAGGAACAATAAATGAAAAGTCCAGTTCTCAAGTGACAGTAAAAGGAGAGACAAACAGAATTTTAAAAGGTTAGGAAAGGGAAACAATGCATAAAGAAAGTAGAAGGTGGACAGGAAGGGACCAAGGGGTCAGGGGATGGACTTAAATTTTCTGTGGAGTTTTCAGCTAGAAAATATTACCTGTATATTGTGGTGCTTACATAATAGCCAGTATTTTACTCAAATTGGGGAAGTTTAACACACAGTGTTCTGGGGGGTCACTTTGTGTTCCCACTTCATCCTTTGGATGCACCACCTCAGTTACAAGGGCATGTACTTTTAAAGACGGCATGTCTTAGGTGTTGGGCTGTCGTTTATGTTGTGGATGTTGTTAGTTTTAATGGTGCTATCATTTCCTTCTGTCAAAGTTGTTTCCTCCACCAAATCATAGCATTGATTTTAAATGGAGTGTTTTTTGCAGTTTACCAAAACTGGGTTACAAACTTCTGCAACTGTACTCACTTAAGATACTTTGTATGTCAGGATCATGAGTATTCAGCATTTCATTCAAAGTGTTTAATATGCGTGCACTGGGAGTTAGTGGGACACATGAAAAGCATGTGAGGGCCATTTCCCTCATGTAGATTACAGATGTGTATTGTTTTGGCAGAATTTGCTTCATTAAAAATATTCTTGTAATACTTACAAAGTATCCATTTTTATATGCATGTGAATAATTTGCAGCGAAAGGGTGAAGCCTTTGGACATTCAAATGAATCTATGCTGTTTGCCATTGTAAAGGCATTATAATTAAAAGAGAAGGAAAAGCTCTGGGTGAACACTGTTGAGTTCCTGCAAGTACTCCCTTGCCTTTAAGAGCAGAGACAAATACTTCTTTCTCTTTAAAGAGGAACTGCAACAAAATTTTGTATGAAATTGCTTGCTAGGTCATCTATAGTTAAGCAAGCAAGGCTGGTTATACATATTAGTGATGAAAGTTCATCTTATCAACCTTAAAACCAAAATAAATTTAAGTTACTGGTGTTTTAATTCTTGGCTTTTTAACCTGTTTCTGTTCTGGGAGTGGAAATAAAAATAGGCAAAATCTCTTTAAACTTTCATTTCAATTATTTTCATTTTTAATTCTTCACATAGCACTGTTTGTACATCATTTTCAGTACACTCTTTTCTTAAAAAAAACAAAACAAAACAAAAACCAGAAAACCTTTTATTACAATTCTAAAAACACTTCTGTAATGCTTTTTTCACTCTGAAGATTTATTTGGAAATGTTGATATTCTGTTATACTTACCTCCATTTAGGCAAAAAATGGTATTTGCCAGGAACAAAAATCATAAAACCAATATGTGCAAATATAGGAGTTGTAGAAAGTCCTCAACGGCAGGAGACTGTTCACAAAACTGGAAATTGGTAAATCCAGGGGTCAGTCTTTATAGTAAATCTTGCTAGAGCTAAGTTTGGTTTTATTGTTTGGGGGTTTTTTTGCCTAGATGTACTGCAAATGCTCTTTAAAATTTATCTCGATTCTTATGTTTTATTAGATGTAATTACTGTTATTAGTGTCAAAAGAGTGACCCTTAGTTCTTTTCTCCTAAAATGAAGTTAACAGGCTAATTCTGCCATTGCAATTTCAAATAGTGATAATGTTTCTAAACGTCCTTTTTGCCCTTGTTTTCAGCTTTGTTGACACCAAGTCATTGAGATGAGAATTGGTGACTTTTGAACAGTCTATTTTTAACGAAGTTTGTAATAGAGTATTACTGCTCGTGAATGTGTGTCAGTCCCACTCTGCACAAGCACTAAAAGGGAAGGTATGTATCATAGGAGATCTGTTTCAAAGTACTCATTTGCAGGTTTTGTTGTTCTCTGGGTGTGCCTGGTCCCATTCTCTAGGTGGGAGTACCAATTTTCACTCTGCTGCTACAAGGACATCTCCTCTATTAAAGCTTAGAGATTCCAAACTAGAATCTTTTCCAGAGGAATGGTCTACATCATGTTACAAAATGAGATACAAGTGGGAAATTTTAGTTTCTAGGATCCTTTAACTTAGAGTGAAACAGCTCCTCAAACTTCAGATCACAGTATTTCTCAGACCTTTAGTTGTTACTTCTAACATACTGCATGTAACCAAAGCACACAATTCAAATAGAATAAGAACGTCTCTGCTTCGACTGAAAAGCAGCACATGGGTGACAGCATGCAATCCAGGTAATCCTTTCTTTCCCTGTATGTTTTGAGGCTGCAGAGCTGACATGTCATGTCCCTATAC
Organism: Aphelocoma coerulescens; assembly: GCF_041296385.1. NCBI lineage: Eukaryota > Metazoa > Chordata > Aves > Passeriformes > Corvidae > Aphelocoma > Aphelocoma coerulescens. Next base: position 48,414,702 of record NC_091015.1, read on the forward strand.
ACCGGATTTGTGATCCCGTTCTTGGTTATAAGCAAGACTGTTGTCATTGAAAAGTTAATAATTTCTGTTCAGAAAACGTATTGGTTGTTTCCTCTTTTAGAGTCTTTCACAGGTTTTGCCCTTTGACAGAAGACACTTTATCTGCATTCTGCTCATCATTTTCATCAATTACTTGGTATGCTCGTTGGCGTCTCTGATGCATAGTGGGTGTTAGGAATAATTTCTTGACCTAAAGGGTTATGAAGCATTGGAACACGTTTGAGTCACCATCCTTGTAGGTGTTTAGAAGATGTATAGATAAGGCACTTGGGGACATGGTTTAGTGGTGGACTTGGCAGTGCTGAGTTAACAGTTGGACTCAAAGATCTTTTCCAACCTAAATGATTCTATGATTCTATAAATACTTATTTTGCTAGAGTAGGACTTGACAGGATTTAGACATGCAAGAAACCTAAATCTTTGGCTCAGGAAACAATCCTGATGGATACAAATGGTATTTCAATAACTTTCGATCCAAAAATGTTTCTTGCAAAGCGACAGGACTGTGCTTCTTGCCAGTCATGGCAGGTACTCCATCTGTACAAATACCACCTAATTTGAATGAGTCAAGCTTAAGGTATTTTTTTTGCACTACCTGCCACATTTTCAACAAATTTCTCTCTGTTCTCTAAACAAGCGTGAGGCAGCAGTGTGGAATGAAATGGACAGAGGCCAAACAATTACTTAATTATAGTAGATTTTTTTTAACACATTGAAAAACAACAGTCAGCTGTGCAGTGTCAGTAGCATTGCAACTTCCCTTGGTTGTGAGCAAAAAGGAGAAAAAATTGCATGAATCTGTTAAAAATTGAAATTTTGTATTGTCTCGTGGTGTTGTATTGTCTAATGCCATCTCAGCCCTTCCCATTGTCATGCTGCGTGAACAACTATGAACATACCAGTTGTGTGCTGTTCTTTCAGCCTGGTTTGTGCAGCAATAATTGATGTACCCTCTTGTATTCAGGCTTTGTTGTCTGAGAGCAGCCCTTTCTCACAAGCTTGCCATGAGGGATATTTGCTGTTACGCCTTTGTCACTGATTTCAGCTCACAGATGTGTATTTATTTTTTCCATGTAAAAAGCTGTCGTGCTAGGGATCTTTCTTGAGATGAAGTCTGACCATAGGTCATATCCAATAAAATACATTTTTCATTACTTTCACGATTAGTTTGTATAAAAGTACCGTTCCAGTCTGGACTTTTGGTGTGACTGTATCACCACAAACATAGTTCTACAGGCCCTGTCCGTTCTCCAAAGAACTTTCCTGAGAGAAACAATCTCTATGCAGTGTCAGCTCCGTGCACTGTCATCTTAGTATTTTTTTTCACTGTGGCATGGCATGACTTGGCAGGCAATGCTTTGATGATAAGTAAATGGATTTAAAAAGCTTATGGTCATTTGAGTTAACTGGAAAATCATTAGAAAAACATAAGGTGAGTGAGGACATTGCAGGTTGCACAGGTCCTTTATTTCCCCCATGCTGTGGGGTTGCAGAGCAGGTGTTCTGTGGGCTCCCAAAAGGAGTCTTGTTGACTGGAATTAGTGTGTCTTGGTTCTTGTTTCATTGAAGCAATTTTTAATCTGTGAGCTAAGACTGCTAGTTTTAAATTCTGATTCTTGAAGCTGTGGAGTGCAGCTTTGAATACCGAGTAAATGCTTGGGCAGCTGCAAAGGGAGACTAGAATACTATCAGGCTTGCAGAGCAGTTCTTCATTAATGTAAAGCCTTGGTGAGCTAGGAGCTGATTCTTTGACCTCATGTGTTTTTCCATTTCCATTTACTTGGAAGTAGCCTCCTCCATTTCCTATGCATCCAGTTTCCCCAAATTATTTTTTTTGAAGGTATATTGTTGCCTTTCTTCTAAAAATATTTAAGGCAAGGAGTTAGACTGTTGAATTTAACAAATAATGGTATTGTAGTAGAATTGACATTCTTGTAGATGTGATGTGTGTAGGAGGAGCTAATGTGACTCTAAAAGCATTTGATTTCAGCCCTTCCGACATTGTTTCTGCATTTTGGACCAGTCAGCTGCAGGTGAAGGGCACTGACAGGGTAACATTTTAGTGACTTTAAATACCACAGCTGACAGAGAGAGATTGAATTTTTAAGGATCAGCTCTCAGGGAAGTGCGCTTCAGTATTGCCATCTAGAAAAGAAAACCCAACATGTTTGTTTTTAATTACAGATACTGAGCTTATTGTGGTCAGTTGATGAAGAGGTAGGCTGACTGCAGAAGTGAAAAGTTTGTGGTAGTAAAAATTGGAGATTGGTGAGAGGTGGGCTTCCTGCTGTCACTGACACTACTCGGATTCACTGTTTTCTCTTACATGCCTGACTGTTCTTGGAATCACCTAGCAGCATTTTGCATGGAAGAGTTACTCCTGGAAACAGTTTCAATCTGAGAAATTAGTCATAAACTTTGACCCTTTTCTGGTATAACTTAGACTAGATGGTTTTATTTGACAACTTAATAGTTGTACCTAAGCTGCCGCTAAAAACATTTTGCACTTGAACTTTATTAGTCTTGAATATATTACTTTTTCAGATGAATTTTTATAGTTCTTACTAAAGGATGAACCTGGAAAAAGGAAATTAAAAGCGAGTGATCTGTGTCTTCATTTCCAAAACAAATACAATATAAATAATTACATTCTTTTCAACATTTTCACACCAGGATGGGAAAAAAGAAAAATCCTGTCTGTGTAAACCTTCTGAAACCTGTTTCCTGTGCCATTGCCTGTACTTCATCGGGTTGGAGAGAAACACTGTATTCCTCAGATGCTGTAAGGAGAATATCGCCATTCAGTGATTGTGGCAACAAGCAAAGAAAACACTGGGCTGAGTTCCAGGTGCCCTGCCCTGAGTCTCAGTGCCAGTGTTGCAGAAGGACATGGGTGTTCACAGGCTCTCTGTGAACCTCCTCACCACAAGGACAGGGTGTACCTATGGCTACATCAGACCACAGCTTTGGGGTACCCCTCTTTTCTTTAGGGTCTCTGCAGGACATTGCAAAGTTCACCTTGCATCCTTATGCTGTGTTGTAGTTCCCCATAATGGTGAAAGCCTTGAATTTTTCATTAGGGATATGACCCTTGGTTCATTTGAAGGGTGAACTTGATTTCCTTGCCCCTAGAGAAAAAAACCCCAAATAAACAAACTAAGCAAAAGCACCAGCCACTGTCAGTACTAATTCATCAGCTGGGATGGGGTTGGTGTTCTTCCGCTTGGTTTTGCGTGTCAGGATTTAGGGAAGATGGAATGAGAGGGAAGTGCTGTCTATAAGGAGCTGGCAGGGATGTACCAGGTAAAATACCTATATAAGAAAGCTCATCTGAAGAGATGAAAGGCAGAAAATCAGAACACACTGAAACGTTTCCTTTAAGGTTTGTACTGGTGAGAGGTAAAAGATAAAACACTCCACTAATACTACAGCATGTCCTTGCTAGGCCTGCAGCTGCTTTCTTGGCAGCCCCTATGGAGGCATTTTGCTGGGCCCTGAGAAAACAAGTGTTTTGGACATGCATAGGTCATGAGGATTTGTCAAGGCTGAGACATGAACACTGATACAAAGGGCAAGGCACGGAGCTCTTTATGCATCCAGGGAGGCATCTTAGGCAGGAGCTCACAGTCTCCGGGCTCACAGACGTGTGGTGGGCTCACAGCTGTCAGCAGTGCTGGGTGTCCCTTAAGTCTGTTCAAGAGCTGAGCTTTTCTACAAAAGTGGAGTTTCTTTGTAGGTTGTGTGGCTGGTCCAGGGTGAAAAAGGAATGATGGCAAGTTTAGTTATGCTGCTGCTGCCAAATTTAGTTATGCTTACTGCACTCTAAAATACCAGTTTGCCTGTTAACATGAATATTGTCAGCGTAAGTTGATGGTGTTTTTAATTTGTATTGTTTGATAAGGCGTTCAAGGTTGTGATTGAGGACTACAGGAGGGCTTTTCCAAAACCTTACTGAGGAAAAGTGCTCAATTCTTTTTCCTTAATCAGTGGCATGGTGTAGGGGAGGATGGTTAGGTGAGATTTCAGTGTTCTCAGCACTGGGTGGAAGGGAGTCCCCATGTGATGTTTTGCAATATGGGTTTATATTTTCTAACTTACCGGGCATTTCTCCTTTATTTTGTTTTGCTTCCTCAGTACTCTTAAAACCTTGTTCTAATTTTCCTCTGAACCAAAGTGATGTTTAAATAACAAAGTCCATGAGAGATGTTGGTACAATAAAGAAAAAAATTCTTAGAAGAGGCTTAGGAAGTCTGAAATGGGAGGTGAATAGTTCTTTTCCTTTCTCAGGGGAAAATGGTCATTCTAAGTAAGAAGGTAAAGTGTTCTCAGATGACAGAAGAGTCTTCAAAACGCTCAAACAAGTACAACATCTCTGCATTTCCCGATCACGGGAGGAAAGATGTTTTATTGTAACATAGAACTGTAGTAAGTTAATAAAAGATAAATTTTGTGTAATTTTCCTTGAAAGTATTTCAATACTAATGGAAATCCTTACAGTCTCTAAACTTTCTAGTGTTTTCTTTTTATCCTGCTGTCTTCCCTTTTCGTTGCTGCTGCTCTCAGAAAAAGCTGTTTTCTCCTCTTTTTGAGGTGTCAGCTACACAGGACTCTTCCCATGCACCAACTTGACACTTTATGTGGGCTAAGGCTTGCATGAAGCAGGACAGCAAAAATCTTTCAGTGCAGGTGCCTGGAGCTGGCCTTCCTGTACTGTTGCTGGAACTGATGGATGGGTCTGCTGGGGAAGAAGCTGGTTTTTATGAGGAGAGGAAACCACAGGAATGTGCCTAGGTTCAGTCCTGAGACTGGGGTTGTACAGAGGTTGTGATTAAATTGGTATTTGGTTTGGAAACATCAGTATTGTGGATTTATTTTTCTTTTTTTGCTTGAGAATCACTCATATTTAAATATTTCAGGTAAACCTGCATCTGAGCTTGGTGGAATTGCTTTGATTTATGTGGGTGTAAGGCATAGTAGATTTATGTCCATAATGTGTGTGCTGTCCCAGTTTTTTACAGACTTATGCAAAATCATAATGAAAACATCATGCGAATGGATGTTATTTATACTGATTTGAACACAGCATATTTCCAGATGGGAAGTGAGGTATTGTTCCTAACTTGCAATATAAAAATACTTGAAATAACTGTTTCTGGGACTTTGATATTATCTATTGAATTCACATCTACCCTTGTCATCTGACAGGCTACTAAAACAAGATTCTGCTCAAAATGATAGAAGGGACAGTCATACAATGCATTTCATTCCTGCTGAGCCCTGTTATATGGTTAGTCTGGGGAGATTTGGATCTTGCTTCAGTCATTCAAGGGCAGTCCTTTGGAAGCGATTTGCAGAATATGTAATTGTGCCCATAAATCCCTCACTGCCCCCTGCAAATAGGTAACATTTCTGTTGCATCCCTACTGTGTGGAGGAGGCAGCACTTTTCTTTGGTTTTTTTTTTTTTTTTTGGCTTGTTCCCTCCTTTTTCAAACCCCAGCAGTTGCAGTGAAGTCCCTCTGCCACTGGCTGTGCTTTCCTTCCTCTGCAGTGTTGTTATGTAGAATTGCTTCTGTGTTCTGTCAGTATTTGACCCCTTCCAGCTGGCAGTGAATTGAAGAAATCGTATGTATGGACCCAAACTCTGCCCTCAGCTACACTTGTGGAAGCCTGTGGCATTAAACGGTTGGCTTGGAAAGGCTTAAGAAATCCCCTGAGATCCACTCTGTTGAAAGTTGCTCTGTAAATGTTAGACAGGGCTGTTGTTTTTGTTCTAGTACATTTTACTTTAAAGCTGTATTTGAGCTGCAGTCGATGATACTGTTTCATAACGTTGGAAAAGAGGGACGGATTTGGAGTATGAGATGTGCTGTCAGTGGAGTTTGTCACTGAAACTGTCGTAGCTGGGCACCACGGCAGTGTCTGTGCTGCGAGGAGGACATGCTCAGTGGCCTTCTGGTTCCTGGCAGCGTTCAAGCCACTGGTCACCATGCACCCATCCTCCTCAAAAGCCCGATCTCCTTTGGGAAAGAACCAGGGCCATCTGCTAGCGGGGCTGGCAGCAGTGATGCCCAGCACCCTGAGGCATCTTGGTGGATGCTGACCTTGCGCAAGAGTGAGTCCCAGGCAGCAGAGGATGTTTCTTCTGGGCCAAGAAAACTGTGTTTAGGTCTGACATGTTCCTAGCATCATCCAGTATGGAGGCAGCACAAGGCTGAGGAACCCCTTTGGTCTTCAGGCTCTGGGGAAACTCTGGGGAGTGGCCTGTGGTGGTGTAGCTGAGCACCCTGCGACTGTGAAACACAGTGTACATGGAGATGTATGTTGGTGTATGGATGGGCCCATATGATCCTTTTGCTTCATGTTTAGTGCAGAACCACAGGAAATAATGTTCAGCCTGGAGGCAGATACTGTATGAACACAGCATCTTTGACTCATGCTGGTCTTTGCCAGTGTGGAGGATACTTCATGCAGCTGGTCCACAGATAACCAAAGAGCTTGAATAGTTGTATAATTCTTCTTTTAAAAAGTGTTACAGTGATAGACCCGAGCAGACTGAAGTTGCAGTCAAAAAAGCCCTGCCCTGAGTCTTTACTTTAATTCTTGGTTTCTGTGTCTTGGGATCCTATGGAGACAAGGAAACAAATTATGAGATGTGAGGGAGGTAAGCAGAAGATACAATGACAGATATTATACACACCTCCAGGACTGTCGTTGGGTATTTTTAATCTACTTCTAATTTTTGAGAAATTTTCAAAAAGAAGAGTTCTATGTATTTTTTTCCAGACTGAATAGAAATTTTGCCATTGGTTAATATAGAAAGGAAGTCGGAAATGTCAGAATTACATGTGAATTATTTATGTGTCCAATTTGCTGTTGTGAACAGAGGAACAAGGGTCTTAAATGCTGTTAATAAATACTTAACAGTACTTAAATACTGTGGTTTTTATTTTACTGGCTGTGGTTGTAGCTGCAGGCCACGTAGCCTCCAGAGGTGACGTGGTGCCATGCAGTTTAAGGGCACTTCTGGAAGGGTGGAGGGAATGTGCAAAATGTTCATTGCTGGGTAGTCAGGTGACATCTGGATGTTTTATCATGTTAGCAGAGAAAAGTGATATTTTTCCTTCAAGTCCTAAAGATGAACAGCTTTATTTATGTTTCCTCTGGTGTGTCCAGAACAGAAAAAATAATAGAAAAAAAGTTACAATTCTGTACTACAGCATCTTCACATTTTTATTCTGTGCTTCCTATATTCAAGGGATTTCCTAGCAAGAATAGAAACATCTGCAATAGCAGCTCCTATTTATGTTAATCTTTTCCAATCAGCATGCAGCCTGAAATAATTACAATAAATGCACTGTCTGCTCCAAACACTCACAACTTCCATTTATTTCAGGCTTCTTTGCTTCGGAAGTCTGAGAACATAATCCTTCATTCTGCTCTGCTTCATCTCCTTTTCATGAATTTATCCAACAGTATCTTTTGTGAGCTTCATTAACAATGGTCATGCCATAATAAATTACATAAATTGAGAAGTTTTTAATTAAATCAGTTAATAAAACAGCCCCACAAAGCATAATAAATTTAATTAGGTAATATTTTCCTGTAACAAGTTTGCACACAAGGTGTATAATGAAGTAGGCCAGAGTAAAATCTGTAATCTGAAGGTTTTTAGACTTCATAGCTGCAGAAATACTTTCCTTTCTTTTTAAAAAAGGTATTTTTAAAAGACCATGTGCTAAACATACCTTGTTGTGCAAAGGATTATGCAAACTTGGCAGAAAAACAGTAGTTACTGACAAAGGCATGACTAAGAGTATATTTGAACAGAAGAAGGCACATCTTCCAGTTTTTCCCCCTCTGTTTCTGCCAGAGCTGCTCCCCAAGTAAGGGTCATTTTCTCCAGCTTGGCAGTGGTGCTTTGGGTCTGTTTGGTTTGGGTCTTTTGGTGCTGGGCAGAATTGACAGGTATTTTTGGTCAAATTGGCCAATGTAATTAGTATAAAGAGCACATTCAGAGCTGAGTCTCCTTGCTGGTGCTGTGTGTGTTTAGCTGGGCTGCTTGCCTAGGTATGTGGGAAGGAAAAGTAAGATCAGCCTTGGCTCATGTGTGGAGGGCTGTCGAGCGACTTCTCAGGTGTCCTCTGCAGCTAACAGCATCTGTCTTTGCTTTCTATTTCCTGAACTTGCATCCAGAAATACTAAGATTGTTATCCCCCACCTCCTACCCTCTTACACAGCCCAGCCAGGCTGCTTTCGCTTGGGCAATGCTCTTGTCTAAGGAATTTGGTTCAGAAAGAAGAGCTTTGTTTTTCCTTTATGTCCAGGACAGCTTTGTGACAGTAAATGGTGCTCTGATTTTTGATGGTAAAACCACAAAGGAATTAAACAAAAACCAGTGGGAGAGGACATAGAAAGGAAGTATTTAAAATGATGAATATTGGTTTGCGTTTTTCCCAGACTCTTCTGTAGTCACAAAGAGCAGTGCAAAGGGAGTACACTGGTACATCACATTTACTGTTTTGGTTTGGTGATGCATGAAGTCAGAGTCATGTTTTGTAATTGTCTTTCACAAGTGCAAATGAGTGTGTATTGAAGGTTGTGAAAAATAGTTACCAGTATTTGTTATCTCTGTGAAGCATCCTTTTGATATTTTAATTTGGGGCTGATTTAGAGAGACAAGTTTGATGTCAGCAACATCAGTTTACAGTTTGGAGTGGATCTCTGGTTTTTTGAGCCCACTCATATTGTTTACCATCAAACGCTGAAACCAGGGATCAGGACTTTTGGACATTCTGTGAAAAATACATAGCACTATGTCATCTGATTTGTGTGTGCATATAGTTATTCTGCTATCTCCAAGAGATATGTAGTATTTGACCAGGTGAGGTCTTTTGTGAAGATGGAATGGCAACTTACCTGAGCTTGTGTATAACTCCTAAAACTCACCAGAAATGTCACAAAGTTGTGAGCAGGTGGATCTCTTACAGTTTTCTGACTCACAGAGTACAGTTAATTGTCCACCAGAAGACATTATAAAGCATTTCAGTGTGTCTATATATCCTATCTCTCTCTGTTCCTGCCTTTTTACAATTGAGAGTGAAGCAGCTGTAATTCTAGAGAAGGTAGGAGGGCATAAAGTTTATGTAGCAGAAGCACATCTATTTTACAGAAAATGTCACACTTAAATTTTAGGGTTCTACCTGAACAGTTTGAACAGATGCCAGACAGCACTCCTAGGCTTGTAGGGTATTGCACAGAAATCATGACTGTACTCCTTTGCAGAATTTGAGATAACTTGTAGCATATGTGGTAGTCTGGTGGTAAAGAGGGACACACAAGTCTGGAGAGCAAAACAAGGTGAAAGGAAAGAGTTACTAGGAACAAAAAGTAGAGAGGAAATTAATGCACAGAAACAGGGGGGAAATCAGTGAAGGAGTTACAGGAATTAAAATGCGAAGTGTTGGCTGAGAAAAGCAGCTCACTAGCAGTCACTTGCTAGGGTGAGAACATTGTATGTTCAAGAAGAGATTCAAGCAGATCTTCCACAGAGGTTTGTAAATCTTCCATGTGAGGGACCTCGGGATGAGCAGGAAGACACTTTGCCTCCTGAAGTGTTACAAGTTAGGTAGCTGCGGCAGAGGAATTTTCTAATAGTATCTGGAAAAGAAGATATTAGAAATTAAGGTCTTGATGACAGGAGTATGTCAAATTAATGCATGATGTATTTTTGGAATTATACAATGTGTCATAAGCCAATTTTGTTCGAGGGGAAATGTGACATCTTCTCCCTTGTGAGTGAGGTTTCCAAAGGGCTGAAAAGCAAGGAAAATGGAAAGCAAAAAGTGAAGTTGTCAGGTGGAGAAGAAAAGCATCGCCTGTGCTGTTTAAATTGTATAAATTGGTGTTGATGTATCCTGCTCCTCAACCCCTTCTGATAGCTCTGTGTGTTTCAGCTACTAGACCTGTTTTCCATTTTCGGTCTGTTTCAGGACAATAGATTTTACCTTGACCTGTGAAACCAGTCTTACCCTTTTGCATAGCAGTGACTTCCCAGGAAGCAGAAACATAAATCTGTACTGTTGCCATGAAATACATGCTGTGCCTCACAGCAGATCTGTTTTTTAACTCACAAGAATGTGTGCAAGAGGATTTTGCTGGGCTGCTGAAAATATCTGAGCTGCAGTTTTACATACTGTATTCTTGTTTCTTCTGTTTTCAGGATCTGGACTGTGTAGAAAGGAAATATAGAGTTAAAATCTGCAATCTGACATGGTCTCCCTTTTCAGAAAAACACTTTTTCTGGCATTCATGTTGGGAAAGAGGAGCCATCCTTTCCAAGACTTTCGGTATAGGTATGAAAATGTTCAAAGAGCTGACAGTTAGTAATTATTATTCATTGGTGCTCCTTTGCTTCTAGTACAGTGAACATATTTTTGAAGTAGAATTAAATCCAAGTCTCTCCAGGGGCTGTTGGTATTTTGCTAATGCTAAATTAAAGCGTGCCATGTGCTGTGCACTAGAGGTGGTCAGTGGTGGCTTGACAGAACTTAATTGTGTGTGTGTCAGGGGTGCTCTGAGTCACTGCGTGGTAGGTGTGATGCAGCCACAGTCTGGTACGAAGTCAGTCTTTCAGAGCCCCTTGTGCTGTCATGAGCAGGAAGGAGACATTCCCAAGCTGCTTTCCATCCTGCCTGCAGGTCAGGTGATCCATCTCCTGGAGTGGTTATCCTGCCTCGCCAATTTTTGTTCTTCCTGCTTGTCACTTATCCCTTTGCTTTTTCAACTCCCAAGCTGTAAATACTTAAAATGAGAAACTAATTAGAAGCCATGAAACAGAGATGGAAGCTGAGCTATCTTAAAAAATGAGTAAGTGAAGAAGCAGGTCCAGATTGGAGATGAAGGGATGTAGTCTTTATAATCTTCAAAATTATCTTCTTATTGAGATGTTGAATCATGGGTTTGGAGGTATCAATATAAAAATTTAGTAGTATTCAGTCTTTGGGACATGTTGGTATATGTTGGAAGTTCTTAAATGGCACTGCCCTTTTTTAAGCACTCAGCCCCTTAATACATTGGTAATATTTTTCTTGATGAGGTCCTCACCCTTCTCAGCCAGACACTTGGAGCATGTTCACACTGCCCAGATGATGCACTCAGTGCACAGAATGGTGCACCATGACTGGGCTGAAGTGTTAGCAGGAAGAGAACCACCACAATGAAACCTGTGAGTGGTGCACCTGAGCCAGCGGAGTCACTGTGGGGGGAAGTTTCCTGAAGAGCTGAGCTGAAGGTCCTGTGCCCAAGCTCTCCTTCTTCCCACTCTGATTTCATTCTCATTGGGGGCTAAACTAGCTCAGGCAATCTTGCAGCAGATGTGGATAAGGTTCCCTGGAGACGGTAGATACGATCTCTTGTAGCATGCAGTAACTAAAGGGGAAATAAATGGGATGCAGTGCTCAGTGAGGTACAGGTGCAGGTGAAGGACTGGGGGGAAAATCCCCCTAATGTGTACTGCACCCACAGTGATCCTCACTGGTGCCTTGGAGTAGGGAAGGAGAAGGAGCTGTGGCTGCCACTTGGTGCGGGTGCTGTGGTTGGTTAAATGGAGACAGAGCAGAAGAGTTCAGGAGGAGAAAAAACATCTGAAGATTCTTAGGGCTAGCATATTTGGGTATTGCTTTGTGGAATGGTGGCATTTTGTTAATTTATTTTGTAATCTGTGATGACAGTAAGCTGAATATTGAACAGCTTAAATCTAAGCAACTGTCATTTCATGCTTTAGTGAAGAGGGAGTGGGTGAGTGAGATAGTAGGGGTAAATTGTTAATAGGAATGAAACCAATATGTGCAGCTTTCTCTGAACCTGCCTACCTCTTTTTTTTGTGTAATATTGAGCAGCTGGGGCTGTGCTATCTCAGCTTATCATCACTAATCATGCTATAGATCTCTAGGGATATGCTTTACTCTCAGTTGATCTGGTAGAAATTTAAACTTATTACCTAGATTACTTGCATATAGACCAGAAAAACCACATAAACAGATTTTGAGCCTTTTTTGTCAGTGTGGTTCACGAGATGTACTCTCATTTTTGAGAGTGCTATCTTTAGTCAAAGAAGAAACCACTTGCACTCAAAATGAGAGAGCATTTGCACTATTGCCTTTTTTTTCTTCATCAAGAAAAATTGTACTGCTTTTATTAGAATTTAATGGAGTTCACTGGAAATTAATTAAAATTATTTACTTTGTTTAAAAATGACATTTTCCTAGTCCATAGTCTTTATGCCTACCTGTAAGAACTTAGGATACAACACTTGACCAACTCAGTTACAGAAGTGTATGCTGCTGTAATTGAATTTCTTAAGCTATTTCAAACATTTTTCAGGGAGATTTTCCCCCTTCCTTGAATTCCATGGAGTTTTTCTCTCAAGTATCCCACTGGTGACCCTATATATGCTTTATAATGCTAGGTTAGGTAGGTCTGTTTATGAGTTGCCGTTCTAGGCTGCCCTCTCCAGAGATGTAATTTAGAACCTGGTGTTTCATTCATTACTATGCTTACCTTGGTCTGAATCTATGATTCTGTCTGTTGCTTAACTTTCAGACTGATGACTCATTCCTTTGCTTCATGGGATTGCTGCATGTGATCTTACCCCAATCTGAGATGAGCTTTGGGAGTGAGCTAACAAGAAATGTTTACAGCATTCAGCATAAATCACAAATCCACAGAGAAACTTACTTTACAGGAAAAAAAATAAAAGGGTTTCTGTAACTTGGAGGTGAATCTATACCTAAGGAACTCGGTGTGTTCTCCCAGGTGGTCAGTGACAGGACCAGAGAAGATGGCTGTGGCATGCTGTGGCATGTGATGGCTTGGGGACATGCTTTAGTGGTGGACATGGATGTGGCCAGGTTAACGGTTGGACATGATGATCTTAGAGGTCTTTTCCAGCTTCAATGATTCTGGGATTTTAAACCAGTATTTTAATAATTTATCTGTTTCATTATGACTCCCTTGAGTCTTGGTATATGCTAGAAGATGCTCTCTGCCCCTTTCTAGCCTTCATGAGAAGGTGTGCAGAAGCAGACTGGTGCTTCCATTCAGGAGCAGGGTGTAGCAAAACCACCTGTGGGAATCCATGTAAAGAAAGAAATCTTAGTGGGATGTCCATTGTATTTGCAGGAGTTTTCTGCAGAAGAGCAGTTCCCTGCATGCCATGTCCCCGCATGACTTAGCAGCATCCTGTAGGTGTGAATGCCTGTCTCTTCAGAGCAGGATATGCAAAAGATGAAGAGATGGGTGGTGGAGGTAGACATGGTGACTAACTCTTTATTCCTGGAAGTGCACCCTCTGCGTGGAGGACGGCATTAAGTGTGTCCCAGATAGGCTTCTCACACTGCGTCATTGCTGGGGAGCAAGCCATTTTCCCCATGGATTCTGTACTTGGCAGAAAGCTCTGCAGGAAGTGGTAGTGTGCCTCCAGATTCAAACATATCAATGCTTGCATAATAGGTTTGTTCTTTATTATCCACCTTTTCTTTTTCTGTTCTGTGGCACGGACTTCGGATACTGCACATGATGACTTTGCTCCTGCTGCCATGTGGTCCTACCACATGGTGAAGGAAGGATGTTCAGACTTGAATTATTTTATCTCACAGAATCTGTCAGTTTTACATTGCCACTTCACTTTGGTTTCTTCCTGGTACCTCTTCTGGTATTTTTATTTCATTTTTAAAAAATCAAACACTGAGTTTAGGTTGTTACCATGAAACTGGTTGTTCTTGTTTCCTACTAAAAGATAATTAGTGAACTGAAAGAATTATCAGAGTGTAATTTTGCCTTTTTGGGGAGGCTGGAGAATTTGCTTACATCAATCTTTCTGCTTTGCTAGGTCTATGAAGACCACAAGGTTTCACTTCTCTAGGTGATTCTAGGTGATTCTAACTTGTTCATGCTGATTTTCATGCAATAAAGACTTGTCATGAAATTTGAGGAGTAAGTACCTTTATGCTCAAGGTAAATAAATAATCTCTTTCCATATTTAGGTGCAAGTCTCAGCCAGCTCTCTTCCTGATGGTATCCTTTAGAACTAACCTGGGTTATTGTATGTGCAGAGTGCAAACAATGAAATGATACCAGGCAATGTTTTTGTGGTTATCATTTTTAAGGGGTGTCATGGTAGCTAAAGGCAGCATAGAGTTTACATTGGGCACGTTCAAACTGTCTTCCAAATGCTGTGTTCATACCCCTTTGGTACCAGCCACCTGGGACCTGTTTTCACCTAGTAAATGCTTCTTGTGGCCATTTGGAGGGTCTGCATGACCACAGTCCACAAGATCTTTCTTCAGCCTGGCTGCCAAACCATCTTTGCACAAGTCAGTAGCTAGGTGCTCAGGGTCAAAACTGGGACTTCTTTAAGGTCTGTGTATTAGTTTCCTTCAGAGAACAGGAAAAACACGAAAGAGGAGCGTGGACTAATTCTGTTTAACAGCTTGTGCAAAATATATGTAGGAGTGTAAAGAGGAAACTGTCACTACTGAGTCTCAGAAGAAGTAAATGTAAGAAAAATGTTTAGAATTTAGGGAGGAAGGAGAAGATGATGTGCACAGATATAATGTGAAGCATCAAGTTCTTGTTAATGTCCTGGGGTGACGTTATGAAGCCGCTTTATTCCTTACCCGCCCGCTCAATGCCCAAGGACGCGGTGCCTCTAAGATGGACCCGGGGGCGGGGCCGGAGCCAGGGCCTGGAGGGGGCGGTTGAACGGTTCAGCCCAAGGGCTCCAGGGGCTCGGCGGGGCTCGGCAGGGAGTGCGCCGGGAGCGCTGTGCTGCTTTTTGGGTTCCTTTGTGTGCCGGATAGCTGGGAAAAGGTTCTGTTGGTTTCTTTTCTTGTTCTTTTTTCCCTTTCCTTCCCCTTGCCTCACTGCCTCCCTTCCCTCCTCGCTGGTCCGGGGAACCTGGTGGGCCTGCAGGGTGGTCCCAGCTGGTCCGAGCCCATGTGTCTGTTCCCTCTCTGGGAATTTGTTGTATTTTGAGGGGGCTTTTTAACCTGTTCTACCCTGTTTTGTTCATGTGTTAATAAACAGTTTGGTTTCTTTTTCCCACTTTCACTCCTTGTGACCCATTTGTCTCATTGACGGAGGAAAAGGGGAGGAACACTCATTCTGGAGTGTTTCCTCCTGAAGTTCTGTCTCAAAAAGCGAGACATAAATTTGGCGCCCAATGTGAGGCACGTAAAAGTGGGAAAAAAAACCCCAACAACATTTTGGTTTGAAGCGCTTCATATTGAGGTACAGCAGTTAAGACCATGCTGTTTGATTTATTAATTTTTCTGTGGAACCTAGCCATAAGTACATGTCCACAGCTATGGGCAGTCGAGTCCCTGGCTTACACTTTTTGTAAGTCAGGAATAAGAATCAGGACTGCCATTTTGATATGCCTGGTGCTAGTGATTTCTCAAAGTTTGATGGAACTAATGGAAACCATCAAGAATGTGTATGTCATGTTGTTTTTACATTTTGGCCTTGGTAGTTTCCTTTTGGAATGTATTAGCAATTATACCCAGTTTGTTAGGGGAAAAGCAGAGGATGATAATTCCCAGCCTTTCATCTCCTTCTTCCCTTCAGCTCTGGCACGTCACCTTTTGAAAGTGTCCAGTTTCCCCTGGATGTTAAAGATACCACTGTCTTACTATGTTATCTAGCAGGGTTTCTCTGTGTGGTCTTCAGCTTGTCTAAAATAAGGGCTGAGATTTCCAGAGGGGTTGCCCAGACACCTGCCCCAGTTGTAGAAAATCCTAAGTGGTGTGGGGTATGGGAGGACACAGGCCAGACCCTGAAGCAGTTTTCTGACCTAGTAGCCTGGAACTTCCCCCCTGAAGAAATTCAGAATCCAGCTGAGGTGGGGAAGTATCTGAAGGAAAACTGCAATAACAACGTGGATGAAAAGAAAAAGCTCATTGCCATGTGCTGGGTCCTGGCTAACACTTACTGCACGCTGTTAGATACTGTAGGGCAGACGATACAGCCAGAGGAGCAAGAGAATAAGCCTGCAGACACCCCAGTCACTCCAGCTGCAGAGTGGAGCCTAAACCAATAACAATTGCCCCTGTCCAGAGAAAGAAACACAAAGCCAAATCCATTCTCCCAGTGGATGATGATGGGCAGCCAAGACCTTCACAGCCAGATTGGAACCTGAAATCATTACCAAGTCCCTATCCATAGAAAGCCTTCGTACCCTGAGGAAGGATTACACCCGACAGCCTGATGAAACTATATTAAGTTGGATGGTCCCAATCTGGGACACTGCAGGCGATGGTACAATTCTGGATGGCACTGAAGGGAGGCATTTGGGATCCCTGTCACGTGATCTAAGTATTGACCAAGGGATGACAAGGGGGCCTGAAGCTCTCAGTCTCTGGACATGGCTCTTAAGAAGTGTGAAGGAAAGACACCTGTGTAGAGAAGATCTCCAGCTGCAGCTAAACCCCTGGAAAAACATGGAACAAGAGATTCAATGCCTGAGAGAACTGGCAGTGATAGAGGTCATATTCTCAGGTGACCAAGCAATTAGTATTGCTAATGACACGGTAAAATGTACACCAGTGATATGGCTGAAACTTGCACAACATACACCACCAGAATACATCCCTGCTTTAGCAATGATGACATGGAATGATGGGGACAAGACAGTGAATTCTACAGTGAGGAGGCTCTGGGTGTATGCAGACACTGTGCACGGCCCAACACAAGCAAGAATTGCAGCTGTCGAAAAGAGTCTGTCAGAGACCATAGAGAAGATGGAAGACAGGATGGACAAGACTCATCAGAAACTCAGGAAGGAGCTGAAAGAGGGCCTTCTCCAAATCACATCAGTGCAGACCAGAGCCCCTGTTACCAGAAGCAGACATCCCATGGCTAGGGAGAGAGAGTACACCCCAAGAGCTGAACTATGGTTCTTCCTGTGTGACAGTGGGGAAGACATGAGGAGGTGGGATGGAAAACCAACTTCTGTCCTGGCAGCATGGGTGCATGAATTGAAGGATGGTAATTCTGAGAGAGGGAGTTCTACCAGAAGGGAAGTAGCTCGAGTTTCAAATGATAACCAGGACTAGAGGGGCCCTGCCTCTAGCCAGGGAGAGGCCAGGGAAAATCGCGTCTTTTGAGCAGTGTGGGTCTAATGGGCTGGCACATCAGAACCACAGAAATATGAAGCCTTGGTTGACCCGGGCGTGCAGTGCACCTTGATTCAATCGAGACATGTGGGGGCAGAACCTGTTTCTATTCCTGGAGTGACAGGGGGATCGCAGCAGTTGGCACTGCTTGAAGCCAATGTGAGCCTAACTGGACAAGAGTGGAAGAAACATCCTATCGTGACTGGCCCAGAGGCCCCGTGTATTCTGGGCATAGACTTTCTCCAGAATGGGTATTTCAAAGACCCGAAGGGACTCAGGTGGGCCTTTGGAATAGCTGCTGTGGAGGCAGAGGGCATTCGGCAATTGAACACCTTGCCTGGGCTGACCGAGAATCCTTCTGCAGTTGGGCTCCTGAAAGTGGAAGAGCAGCGAGTGCCAATTGCCACCTCAACAGTGCACCACTGGCAGTATTGGACAAATCGAGATGCTGTGATTCCCATCCACACAATGATTCGTGAGCTGGAGAGCCAAGGGGTGGTCAGCAAGACCCACTCACCCTTCAACAGCCCCATTTGGCCTGTGCGCAAATCTGACGGGGAATGGAGATTGACTGTGGACTATCGTGCCTTGAATGAAGTGACTCCACCACTGAGTGCTGCTGTGCCGGACATGTTGGAGCTCCAATACGAGCTAGAGTCCAAAGCAACAAAATGGTACACCACTATTGACATTGCAAATGCATTTTTCTCCATTCCTCTGGCAGCAGAGTGCAGGCCTCAGTTTGCTTTCACCTGGAGGGGTGTGCAGTACACCTGGAACTGACTGCCCCAGGGGTGGAAGCATAGTCCCACCTTTTGTCATGGACTAATCCAGATGGCACTGGAAAAGGGTGAGGCTCCAGAACATCTCATGTACATTGATGATATCATTGTGTGGGGGACCACAGCATCGGAGGTATTTGGGAAAGGAGAGAAGATCATCCAGATTCTCCTGGAAGCTGTCTTTGCCATCAAAAAGAACAAAGTCAAGGGACTTGCCCGAGAAATTCAATTCCTGGGGGTGAAGTGGCAAGATGGACGACGTCAGATCCCCACTGAGGTCATCAATAAAATCACCGTGATGTCTCCACTGACCAACAAAAAAGAAACACAAGCTTTCCTAGGCACCATAGGCTTTTGGAGGATGCACATTCCTGAATATAGTCAAATTGTGAGCCCTCTCTATCTGGTTACCCGTAAGAAGAATGATTTCTACTGGGGCCCTGAACAGCAGCAAGCCTTCGTCCAGATCAAACAGGAAATCGCTCACGCTGTAGCCCTTGGCCCAGTCAGGACAGGACCAGAGGTAAAAAATGTGCTCTACTCTGCAGACGGGAACAATGGTCTGTCCTGGAGCCTCTGGCAGAAGATGCCTGGTGAGACTTGGGGTCGGCCACTGGGATTTCTGGAGCAGAAGCTACAGAGGGTCCAAAGACAACTACACTCCAACAGAGAAGGAAATCCTGGCAGCCTATGAAGGAATCCAAGCCAGCTCAGAGGTCATTGGCACTGAAGTCCAGCTCTTCCTTGCACCCTGACTACCGGTGCTGGGGTGGATGTTTAAAGGAAAAGTTCCCTCTGCCCACTGTGCCACTGATGCCACAGGGAGCAAGTGGATTGCCCTCATAACACAACACATCTGTATTGGAAACCCGAATCACCCTGGGATCTTAGAAATAATCACGAGTTGGCCTGAAGGTGAAAACTTTGGTTTCACTGATGAAGAGGAACAAGTGACACGTGCTGAAGAAGCTCCACCATACAACCAGCTGCCATCAGAAGACACAAGCTGTGCTCTTTTCACGAACGGTTCCTGTCGCATTGTAGGGATGAACTGGAAGTGGAAAGCAGCCGTATGGAGCCCCACTCAACAGGTTGCAGAAGCCACTGAGGGAGAAGGTGGATCAAGCCAACCTGCTGAACTCAAAGCCATCCAGTTGGCTCTAGACATTGCTGAGAGAGAGAGGTGGCCAAAGCTCTACCTTTACACCGATTCGTGGATGGTAGCCAATGCTCTGTGGGGGTGGGTGGGAAGGAGGAGAAAGGCCAACTGGCAGCGTAAGGGAAAACCAGTCTGTGCTGCTGAGGAGTGGACAGATATTGCCACTCGGGTAGAGAAGGTGCCTGTTAAAGTCCGTCATGTAGATGCCCATGTCCCCAAGAATCGGGCTGATCTGGAACACCGAAACAACGAACAGGTAGATCAGGCTGCGAAGATAGAGGTGTCAAAGATAGATTTGGATTGGCAGCACGAGGGAGAGTTGTTCCTAGCTCAATGGACCCATGATACCTCAGGCCATCGGGGCAGAGATGCCACCTACAAGTGGGCACGAGATGGAGGGGTGGATCTAATCATGGACAGTATCTCCCAGGTGGTCCATGATTGTGAGACATGCACAGCGATCAAGCAGGCCAAGCGGGTGAAGCCCCTGTGGTATGGTGGGCGATGGTCCAAATACAAGTATGGGGAGGCCTGGCAGATTGATTACATCACACTGCCTCAAACCCGCCAAGGCAAGCGCCATGTGCTCACAATGGTAGAAGCCACCACAGGATGGCTGGAGACTTACCCTGTGCCTCATGGTACAGCCTGGAACACCATCCTGGGCCTTGAAAAGCAAGTCCTTTGGAGGCATGGTACCCCTGAGAGGATTGAATCTGACAATGGGACTCATTTCAAGAACAGCCTTATCAACACTGGGGCTAGAGAACGTGGTGTTGAATGGCTTTACCATATCCCTTACCATGCACCAGCAGCGGGCAAAGTGGAATGGTGCAATGGCCTGCTCAAAACAACCTTGAAGGCACTGGGTGGGAGAGCTTTTTAAAACTGGGAGATGCATTTAGCTAAGGCCACATGGTTGGTGAACACCTGAGGCTCCACCAACCGAGCAGGGCCTGCCCAATCCAAACCCCTGCATGTAGTAGATGGACACAAAGTCCCAGCAGTGTACATCAGGGGACTCTTGGGAAAATCTGTTTGGATTACTTCTGCATCGAGTAAAGACACACCCATCCATGGGGTTGTCTTTGCTCAGGGGCCAGGTTGCACATGGTGAAGGGATGGAGAGACACGTTGTGTACCGCAGGGAGATTTGATGGTGGGTGAGCACTGCTTGTAATGTTGGAATGCCTATATATATGTTTGTTGAATGTTGCTGCCACTGTTTGTATATAGTTATGTATATATGTATAAACGTGTGTGTTTCAAGTTGAAATGTATTAATTTGGGCATTGAGCAGACAGTATGGAATAAGGGGTGGAATGTCCTGGGGTGATGTTATGAAGCCGCTTTATTCCTTACCCGCCCGCTCAATGCCCAAGGACGCGGTGCCTCTAAGATGGACCCGGGGGCGGGGCCGGAGCCAGGGCCTGGAGGGGGCGGTTGAACGGATCAGCCCAAGGGCTCCAGGGGCTCGGCGGGGCTCGGCAGGGAGTGCGCTGGGAGCGCTGTGCTGCTTTTTGGGTTTCTTTTGTGTTCTGGATAGCTGAGAAAAGGCTCTGTTGGGGTTTTTTTCTTGTTGTTTTTCCCCTTTCCTTCCCCTTGCCTCACTGCCTCCCTTCCCTCCTCGCCAGTCCGAGGAGCCTGCAGGGGCAGCCCCAGTGGGCCCGCGGGGTGGTCCCGGCTGGTCTGAGCCCATGTATCTGTTCCCTCTCTGGGAATTTGTTGTATTTTGAGGTGGGTTTTTTAAATCTGTTCTACCCTGTTTTGTTTGTGTGTTAATAAACAGTTTGGTTTATTTTTCCCACTTTCACTCCTTGTGACCCATTTGTCTCATTGACGGAGGAAAAGGGGAGGAACACTCATTCTGGAGTGTTTCCTCCTGAAGTTTTGTCTCAAAAACCACGACAGTTCAAAAAGGGAAGCTATTCAGAGGCAGTTTGGGAAATTTGGGTTGTTTTCAGTGGGCATATTCTGTTGTATCTTGCTACCAATTAACAAGTCTCTTAAATTTTGGTGCATGTTATAGTTTTACCACATACCACTGCAGCTTGCTGACTAAGGCTAGTGAAATTTGTTTTTACTGAGGATGGGTATCCTCATAGGACATGCATAAAGAGGTTGGCTGATTGTATTTTCACCTTTTGAGAGAGCTGAAATGTTCATTACAAACAACTTGTAAAAAAGCGAAGAGCATTTCATTGATAGTGTTATGTGAACACAAATTTCTTGTATGATTTTATATGAAGCAAACAGAAAAAAGCGCAGCAATTTACCCCACACATTTGGCTTCCATCAATATAGAAAAATATTTGCTTAAATGAATGCGACTTCCGTTTGGTGTTGTAAGGGAAAATATGTTTACACTTGTTCTCTTTGCCATACTGTTTACTCTTGCTTACTTAATGTAGCCATGTTTGAATATACCATATGAAGTAGTATTTTTGTGACTTATCTGGACATTTGAACTTCCTATGCATGGCCCTTTTCCACCACCAGAAAAGCTGTAAGCAGTGGTTTCCAGTGCTCAAAATTAATGACTGTGGGCAATTATGTGGTGGGCTTCCATTTTTAGGCTTAGTACCTAAGGGAGCTTCTCTTCAGTGTAAAACAGAAGTAGAAATTAAACTTGTTGTCTTGACACGTAAAACCAAATTGTTCAGGGTGTTTAAAAGGAATTTGTCTGCTATCAGTGCTATTAGTACATGAATTTCAAAAGTATTTCTGTTACCGTGAACTTGAAAATTCAGATGGTGTTTTGTTTTGTTTTGTTTTTTTTTTCCCAAGGCAGGAACTGCATGACTGTGTGATGCAGCTCCTTTGCTTATGTGTGGAGGTTATCTTCATGGATGACTCCCTCTGTGGCTTTGGAAAATATCTGGTCAGCAGAGGTGCCCCGCTTCTCACCTGCAGATTATCTGGATGTGTAGAAGTATTGAGCAGAGGTGGTATGCCTTGCTTCTCCAGTGTCTTGTGGTGCTTGAACTTTCCTCCAGAGCTTGGACTCCTGGGAGGCCCTGGGATTTCCAGGTTAAGCAAATGGCCTGATAGAGTGTTTGAGTGATACCAGGAGATGAAAACAGCAGTGCTGGCTCTGCTGGAAGATAGCAAGAGAAGAGCACACAGAATCCCTGAGTGAGTGCAGTGACAGATACCAAGCAGACCTAGGGGCTCTTTGTTTGGCAAGCTGGGGACCAGCATAATAAAAGCCTTTTTTCCTTTTAAGGCTACAAAACCCAACAGGAGGCTTCAGGGAAAACCTTGGTGGCTTGTTCCTTCAGAGCTGTTTTTTTTCTCTTGGCAAATGTCATATCCCTGTAGAGGGATGTGAATTGAACTCAGATGTTCTAAGAGAGTATTGTAAATGAAGGATGGAAAAATGTATTTCCTATTACAATCCATCTGACTGACATCCTAAAATTAATAACAAATGGTGGAATTTTAGAAAGCTTGTTCAGTGGGTTTGTTTTGTTTTGAAGCTTTCTAGCTACACTTTGAGGACTTTCTTCTGTAATTTGTGTACAGAAAACAGAATGAAAGTTTCCCCTTGTTTTCTTGCCAGCTTGACAGTCATTTTGGAGCCCAAAAGCATTTTAAAAAAAGGCTCAGACTTTTTTTTCTCTCTCTCTGTTTTTGTTTGATTTCTTTAAGGGCAGTATTTATAAAACAGCTTGTATGAGAGTAAGCACCCAAGTTAGTGTTTGATGCATTGAATTCAGTTAATCACTTAATTGGTCCATTAGGTTCTTAGGAATTTATTTACCTAAATAAATGGACTGTGCGTGACTTGTTGTCATATAAAAATCTTTGCCTTTCAAGATTTTCCAGATAAGTTTATGCATATTTATTGGGGATATTGTCATGCTATCAATTCAGTAACTCAATTTGTTGATTTCAGTTACAAAAATGAATAAATATTTGCAGTTTTGGTCCTTTGCTTTTGGATTTGATATGAGTTAAAAAAGAATACTACTTTGATTTAGTGTCACAGAGCAACACAGTAATTGTGTCTCTTGAATGTTAGCTAGCTAATATAACCATTTCTCAGGAAGTGCTCTTCTTGTGGAAAGAAACATAATTTCGATTAATGCTTTACACTACAGAACATCTGTAATTGGATCTGTTTACTTGCTGTAGTCACAGTGGAAACTATACTCAGTGGTAAGATATTTCATAAAATCTAAGGGATAGAAACATCTACAGCCAAATTCTGGTTTGGGGTATAACACATATCCCTGCTTCACATGAAGTACCCCATGAAATGCCTCTCTTCTTTACAGACAACACAGATTGTACAGTCATGTATAACATAAAGAGGGAATAAAAATGTGCTTCAGTAGGATTTAAGCATTATGCTGCAAAGCCTAGAATTACCTCTGTCTTAAGTTATGCTGCTTTCAAGTATTTTCTTCTTGAACTGTAGTTCTTTCAGCTGTTCTGTTTAACTCGATTGGAAGTAATCATGGAATGGCTGAGGCTGGAAAGCATCTCTGGATATTACTTAGTTCACTCCCATGCTCAAGCAGGTTGCTCAGTTATATTCAGCAGGCTTGGATGGAGATGCCACAACCTCTCTCAGTAACTTGTTCCAGGTGTGACCACCCTCACAGTAGGGAGAGAGTAAAAAAGAAGAAGAAATTATTTTCTTACTTTCAGATGGAATTCCCTGTATTTCAATTTGTGCCCATTGCCTCCTGTCCTTTTGCTGGGCACAACTGGGAAGAGTCTCTTCATTATTGTCTCCCATCAGTTGTTTATACATACTGGTGAGTCCTGCCCTGAGCTTTCTCCAGGCTGAACAGTCCCTGCAATCTCAGCCTCTCATAGATCAGATCTTTCACTTCTTTTATCAGCTTGTGGCCTTTGCTGACTTGTTTCAGTCCATGCTTTGTGTACACCAGGAGGCCCAGGACTAACCCAGCTCTGTGCAGGTGTGTCACCAGGGCTGAGTGGAGGGGGAGGATCACCCTTAACTTGCTCGTGATGCTCTTTCGAATGCAGCCCATGATGCTGTTACCCACCCTTTCCCCAGGGGTACACACTTTGTGTCTGTCAGGACCCTGATGTTGCTCTCTGCAAGCCTGCTTTCCAGCTGATCATGCCCCAGCATGCATGCTGCATGCATGGAGTTAACCATACTCAGGTGCAGAACTCGGAATTCACCTTTGTTGAACTTCATGAGGTTCCTGTCAGCATGTTCTCCAGCCAGTCCAGGTCCTTCTGGATGGCAGCACACCCACCTGGTCTAACAATTGCTCTTCCCAGTTTTGTATTATCAGCCAACTTGCAGAGATTCTCTCCCACCCTCCAGGTTGGTTGTGAAAATGTTAAATGATGCTCATCCCAGTACTGATGCCTGGAGTACTCGACTAGTGATGGGCCTCTAGCTGGACTTTGTGCTGCTGTGCACAGCCTTTTGAGCCAAGCAGTTCAGCCAGTGTTCTCTCCACCTCACCGTTTACTTGTTTAGTCTGTACTTCATCAGTATGTCAATGAGGATGTTATGGGAGACAGCATCAAAAGCTCTGCTGAAGTAAAGCTAAATAACATCCACTTCTCTCTCATCTCAGCAGGATGAGCCAGGCACCTCATTGCAGAAAACTCTCAGGTTGGTCAGATGTGATTTCTACCTTCATAAATCTATGCTGACTACTCCCAGTCATTGAATTTTACTCCATATGTTAAGGGAATTGTTCCCAGATTTATTTGCTCATCACCTCCCCAGGGTTGGAGGTGAAACTGACCTGCCTGTAGCTCATGGGATCCTCTTTCTTGAAAATAGGACTGGCTTTCATGCAGTCCCCAAGAAATTCCTCTGATCTCTCTGATCTTTGAAAGATAGTTTAGAGTAGCCTTCTGTAAACTTCAGCCAGCTCCCTCATGGATGCACCCCCTTTGGATCCATGGGCTTGTGTATGTCCAGTGTGGTTAAATGTCCCTTAACTGGATCCTCCTCTGCTGACAACAAGTGTTTATGGCTCCAGATTTTCTCACTGCTTTCAGGGGGCTGGGATTTCTGAGCATGGAATATTGAAGAAATAAGTAGCTTTTAAATTTATGGCCTTTTTCCTGATAGTAGTCTGTCTTTCCCAATATCAGAGGTACACTTAATGTCCTTTAGACACAAAGCAGTTCTGTGCAGAGTGTGTGTATTAAAAAAATTTAGTCTGTTGATAGACCTGTATTTAAATAAAGCTAAAATGTCTTTCCATGATTACATTAAAAAGAAGAATTCTGCACAAAGCAGTAGGAATCTACCAAAAAGGTGTGGATTTTTCCTGTGTGCTTCTTTCCTGTGTTGGCTTGGCTGAGTGCTGACTGTGCAGAGATGTGTAACAGGAGTGACTACAGACAGTGCAGGGATTTCAGAGGCTTTTCGTGTGTCAGAACAACAAGGTGAATTAGTCTGCAGTCACATTCGTGTTGCCATCGGGAGCTGTCATCTGTGCCTAAGCAAAGTTGTTTTAAGCTTGTAGGGGTGTAAGAGTCCCAATCTACAAGTGTTTATGTACAGTTGTCAAATGGGGAAAAAGAAGGAGAAAAAAAAATTGAAGCTTTTATTTCCAGCTCAGCAGGAACCTGACAGCTCCTGAGCTCAGCAGGACCATAAACTGCTGCTTCTTGGGTGGAGCCACCAGTGGGAGGCAGGATTCTGGCTCCTGGCTTCTTGTGAGCTCCAAATTCAGCAGCAGCTTGTGCTAATAGGGGTGCAAAGCACAGATCATCCCTTTCTGCTGAGCATGTGCCACTGATGGGGAGCATAGTTTAGTCAGCCCTGCCCTTGAAAGAGATATTGGACATCTGCACTGACTGAGAGCTGAGGAGCCACTCATCCTCAGCAGTGTTCATCTACCTTTCCAGCATGGCTCCATCAGATTTAAGTTCATAATAACTTTTTTAAAGCCTTTCCATTCCTTAGATTCCATAAACAGCCAGTGATTCTCAGGGGGTTGCACAGCACTTAGGGCTCAGCCTAGCATCACGTGGAGGTCTGCTGGAGTTGCTCCTCATCCTGCATGTAAGCAGGAATGGCTCTGCATGGGAACTGTGGCACTACCTCAAAGCCAGTGGGAGGCTGCAAGTGTTGCAGTAATTATTCCCAAGAGTACCTGTACCCGCTTTTGGGATGCTTTCTGCTGGCACTGTTACACAAAAAAGGTTGTTTATTTTCCTCAGCATTTCTGCTGTTGTCATCACATCTTGTGAAGTCAGAATTGCAATGTGTGTGTCTGTTCATGGTAGGCCTTTCATAACATAGCCCACATCGGGTGTCTTGTCTGAAAAACGCATTGCACGATCTCACCACCACCATTTGACCTTCTGCTTCAGATCATTGCTAAGTTCCTGAGTGTGAGCCCAGCCAAGCAGCATTCAGTGGGGCCACCTTGTTCATCTGTTCATAAGGAGCTGCAACCTTTAGTGCACTGAAGAAGTACCTTCTCTGTTTCGCAGAGAGCTGACTGAAAGCTCCAGGAAGAGGAACTGCTGAAGAAAAAGTAGTCTTTTTGGAAAGACAGAAAGATGCCAGTATTGTTTAAATTCTGTCTTTTGATTGAAATTTTTCATATTGTATAACATTTTATATACATTTTAAATTTTTTCAAGTTTTTAAAAATTCATATTTAATAAAGAAAACATGTATGTTCCAATAACACTAAAATATCCATCAAAATTTTAGTAGCAGTATTGATACAAATGCTATGAAAAATGCAGAAGAAATAAGAAACTACCTAACTGAAAGAATGCCACTGTATAGGGAAATATATTAAATTATTTTTTTCCTCTTCATCAAACTTTGAGCCATGTCCTATTTTAATGAGTAAAGGTAGGATGTAGCATTTTTCCTGGGAAATACTTGGATAACTTTAAATAAAATATGTACTAACATTAAATAGAGTCTTCTTTTCCCTCTCATTTTACTACTAAAATGGATTTTAAGAGAAGCCTAGTTATTTATTTTATTATTAATAAATGATTGCCTTACTAAGGTAGATGTTGCAGTCATTGATGGAGAACTAATCATCCATTCTTAATGGAGCTTTTTGTACAGCCATGAAAATAACTTTATAATATGAAATGATGATCTGGTGGGTTAATATTGTAGATAAACCTGTAAGAAACCTCCTGGATTGATGGTTGACTTGCCCACTCCTCCCTGTTTGCAGAGGTCTTTGCCAAAGTACACTTCTGTGTGCAACTTTGAAGAATTCTAGGGTGGTTATTGCAAAATGACAGCTTTTTGGTGGAAAGAGAAAGGACTGGTTTAATATCCTAATGAAAAGTAAAGCAGACCCATCATTGTATCTTTCAAGGGCTATTGAGGCTCGTGCCCCAAGGAACCAGTGTGTGTGGCACCACTTCATTACAGAAGCTTAATTTGTTTTGTTGTGCTTGAGCTAGTCTGTTATCCTTATTGTCCAGTGAGGAAGGGCAGGATGGAGCTGGAGGACACCTTTGCCAGACTGAAAGCAAGAAGGGAAGCAGTCAGGAGTGCAAGAGTGCTCAGATCTGAACCAGCTTATGAAGATGGCTGCCTGTTGCTGCAGCACTGTGGCACTGCATCTATGGCAACTAAGGAAAGGAGAATAAGATAATGTTTCCTGTGATGGGAAGCATGAGGAAAAAGATTTGAAAATGCTACTCTCAAGTGATACAGTTTGGTTTACTCTTTGTTTTGCTGTTCTTCATAGTATGTAGCCTGGGACAACAGCGTTGTTTAGGCCATTCGGACTTCTTTGGATGTCCTGGATTCTTGACTTGTATTTAGATGTGGGAATGGAATGCGTAAGAGGTAAAGGTGCCTTTGAAAAAAGGAGGACAGTTAACAGGGTGCTATTTATTATTGACTCCTCTGTGAAGATGTGCAAATATGGGGAAAGATGACGTTTAGTTCACCATACCACTGCATCTCTCTCTATTACGTTACTCAGTAGAACGTTGATGCTGCTGCTGGTGGGCTGTTTCATGCTTTGTCGTGTAGCTCCCAGAAAGATGGTATAATTTATAGAACTTGCTAAGGCTTGGCAGTTTCACTGGGCTCCAGGTTGTAAGGAGTTCACCCATCGGCTTGTGAGCCAATGTGGTCTCTCATGTGAAACTCCCACATCTGGCTTCCTCCCTTCATGGTGAGTGCACAGCCCTGAGAGTAACTTCTGGTTCTCTGTCTTCTTTGCTCTTCCTGCAATTCCACAGGCTCATCTGTCAGCCTTAAACTTTCCTGTAGGTACCACTGCTCTTCTAGTCTCTGTCTTTTTGTCCTTGAATTAGTAGTCCTCCCAGTGAGACAAAGACTTTCTTTGTAGCTGGGCCATCTCTATAAAGAGTCCCTAAATCCTAATGTTTGCTTCTGACAGAGGAGAAAAGTGAGTGAGTTGCTTTGAATTCATATGCTTTTATTTGGAGTAAACAAAAGGGCAAACCAAAGAAACAAACAAAAAAGAGGCAAGTGACAAATAAAGCAAACAGATAAAAAATGTCTTAATTTCAAAAGAATATCCATTATGTTTTGCCATTATGTTTCATTACTTCTCCATTACTCTTTTTTTTTTTAAGAAATTGTTTCAGGAGAGTAAATAGAAGTCTTGTTTTACCAACCAGTGCCCAGACCATTTTAGGAAAGTGTGACACAAGTGATGCTTACTGGCAGATAAAGCCACCATCATAGTTGTGCTCAACACACCTCACTGAGAGTAGCTGTTACTTCAGGAACTCGAGGAGAAGCAGGGAAGAAGGAGGGTGTATGTGTGCCATGTGCCAGGCCCAGATTCCCTTTGCTTTGATTTGACTTTTATACATTTTACTAGAAATGAGTGGGTTAGTGACTGGGCAGGGATCACAGATGACACACTGGGGCTTGGCACACCAAGGAAAACCTGAGGCCACTTGGACTCCTGTACTGAGTGAAAAAATTCAGCTTTATGGCTCTCCTGGAGTCTGACTGAAATAAGACTGGTAGTAAACAACTTATGTGCTAATAGCAGGGTGCCTTAGCGTGCAGGTGGTTTGGAACAGAAGTGAATGCCTTTAAGCATTGTTTTATGGTGTTGTGCATTTCAGACTGAAAAATGGCCACAAGCTTTATTACTTTAATATTAACACTTTTTCATTACTCTCTCCCTCCTTGCTCCTGCAAACTGCTGCACTCATCCATTATAGTGACTTTTTTCCCTTTCACCTGGTGTTTTTCACAGCGTGAGAGACATGGGTGGTAGGAGGGACAGTTGAGGACGTAATGGCACCTCATCTGTTGCCGAGTGAAGCCAAAGCCCAGGCTGCCGCCGGATAACCTGTTGAGGTAACTTGCAGAGCCCTCAACGATGACAGCATCCCTCCTGCCTTTGCTGCTGCTTTCCAGTGACCTACAAGGGGACTGCACCTCCTGTGAGACCTTTTCCCATTAGTTTTTCCATCCTCCCTCCTGCTCCTTGGTGGCAGAGCCTTTGCAGTGCAGATGTTGTTATCCATCCTTTCCCAACCCTTGCAATCAGCTATTTTCACTGCATTTGCCGCTGAGGGCTGTGTGCCAGGATGTTTTAAAATTGGGAAACAAGCAGCAGTGATTCACAGGATCGAATTTGCCCTGTTTTCTCCTGCAATGTGGAAAAATGGTGTTAAAAAGTTTTTTTAAAAATCCTATTCTTATATTCTCTTTCCCATTCCAAGTATGTCAAGTTTATCTCAGTGCCAGTACCAACTGTAACCAGAGTTAAATAAGCCTTCCTGTTAGCTCTGCTTGAGTTTCACTTTTCAACAAGCCTTAGTAAAATAAATCATGTCCCACACATCTTTAAATTTCATTATCATGACCTAACTTAATTTGCTAGAAATTATTTCTACCTGAGCTTCTTCAACTGTGAACTTGCAGCCTTGAGTGTCTTGCTTATTGGATCATTGCCCAGGTAATCAAGATTTTTTTTTCCTTCACAACTCCTGCTTTTTGTATCAGCTAGGTCTGCCAAAGTCAGCTTGGCTGTATAACCTCAGAGGGGACACACAAAGACCTGATGTGTTCAAGAACGGTTTTATTGAACCAAGTTTCGGTCTGTTCCTGTTGTGCTCTAATGCTGCTGATAAAGACCTCTTTTCCCTTAGAATAAATGTGAGACCTCAAGGGTTTGTTCTCCTCTTGGAGGTAGTCATTGCAACACTTTCTTTTGGCTCTTCCTTTTGTTTTCTGCTTGGGAAAAGCAACTGACTGACTGGAAAATCTCTGCACACTCAGTGACAAGCAGCTGTGCCTTGTTTTTTGGTTTTTTTGCACATCTGGATTCCATGTCTGATAAAGGCTGGTATTTATTTCCACTGAGAAAAGCAGATTTCTTTTTTCTTTAGAGCTGTTCCTTTCATTTAGCAATTGGTGATAACTTTCATTTCAGCACCGTGAACACTGAAGGGTTGCTTGCCTCTCAGCAAGCTGATGAGTTGCAAACAGGCTGAAGATTTTTGCTGAGTAAGGGTCAGAGAACCCTTAAAGAATTTCAGCCTGCAACCTCAAGTTGTAATAATGACTTGCTATCGTTGTATGTCCTCAGAAGAGAAACTTACACAGCAAATTTTTTATTACTTTGGAAAAGTACTACATGGTTTAAAAAAATTAAATAAATAAATTACCTGACTTCCTGGGAAGCCTTGGGGATGCTCCAGAGCACTTATTTCAAAATGAAAACATGCTGATTGTTGCTTAGATGTAACACATGTAATTTCAAAAGTTCTTTAATGGCAGCTGAGGGCCTGATGTAACTCACCAGCAGATTAGAAAATAGCCAGTTTGTCTGACTTTCATTTGGAGAAGTGGTAACATGCAACTGTTTATGATGAACAGTGGAACAGTGTCTTTCAGTATAGCCTTTCTTTTGAAAACAGACGATCTTGCTTGGTGGCTGGATCGTGGTGGAGCAGATATGTCTGCTAGAGTAGTTTGACTCTTATGGTGGATGTTGATACAGGATGGTGAAAGAACAGTGGCACAAAAGGTAATGTCCTGGGCACACAGAAGTCTTCTCAGTTCAGACTTACTTCAGTCTGACCTAAATTTTTTGGGTTCAATATGAGGTTTACTGGTAAAATGACACGTCATGTGGTAGGCAGGGGGTCAGATTAGATGATCTAATGGCTCCATCTGGCCTTAAATTCTTAATTAGGGAAGTGCTGCCAGCACAAAATGGCACTGAAGCTTTACACTGCTAGATTTTGCTTGCTCCGGAGATCCTCACCTGAAACAGGGCTAGAGAAGATGTACTTAGGGTAGTTTTTTTGCTCAGCTTCTAATGGTAGTAGCTGCCAGCAGAGCTAAAAGTGGGGGTCCTGATGGGAACCCGGTGATCTTGCTTTTCATGGAAGTACAAAAGCCCTGTGTCTTACTATTCCAGAATACCACATGTTGAGCTTTTAGAGTTATAATGATATCTAAATATAGAAAGAAAATCTATTATTAGGATTTAAAAAAAAATAAAAGAGGTAAGTTTCTCTGGCAAGCTGATGAAAAAGAAATTACAGTTATTTGAAGCTGCTCATGGATTGAAATATTAAAAGTGGGGATGTGTTTTTTGTGGTGGGTGGTTTGATACAGTAGACATTTATGATACCTTTGCTTGACACCTTTGGTGCAGAAATGGGAAGTACATTTTGTGTACGTCTGGTGTTGTAGATGTGCTCTTGGCTCTCTCATTATGCAAGTGGCAGTGTGCAGGTGTAATACCCACTGGCACAGCAAAACCAGCATCACTGATCAGCCAGTTTCTTTGGCAAGCCTAAATGGCTTGTAGTTAACTCAGTGTGTCGCTTGATTCTGGAAGGTCACTTGAATGTCTTTTAGAGTTGCTTAATTGCTTATTGATCTCATAATTATTCTATACTTGTCTCTTTTGCTATTTTCTAAATTGTGCTGATAGGTCACAATTTCATTTGTGGAAGGTTGTGGTTTTGTGGTGTTAAACATTCACTTTTAAGTTTAGAGCTTTTAA
Organism: Aphelocoma coerulescens; assembly: GCF_041296385.1. Taxonomy (NCBI): domain Eukaryota; kingdom Metazoa; phylum Chordata; class Aves; order Passeriformes; family Corvidae; genus Aphelocoma; species Aphelocoma coerulescens. The sequence goes on from NC_091015.1 coordinate 48,446,817, forward strand.
TTGGAAGTTTCAAACTTGATTGGTTTCTTTTATATGCTGGTACACATTCTATTTTTCTTTCATTTTTCTAAATGAGTTCTCTACTTCTGCATGCTTCTTTAAGGTCCTGTTAATATACAGCTAGTGTATTTCAAAGCACAAGGAGCTGAATTAAAAACTGCTGAGGTACTATATTTTAACTGCTGTCCCCTTTTGCTAGTTTATTGTCAGCGATTGAATCTCCGACCCAGACCGCCAGGGAATCTGAATCGTTTATTCAAAGGAGTGAGTTGGTTTTATACACTTTTCTAAGGCACAGCATTTCCTTGTATGGCGTGACCTATCCCGTGTTGCCACATCAGCAGCACACTTTCTCAGTGTCCTTCTATGGGGTGGTCACTCGCTGCTCACCCATCTGTCAGCTCCCGGCAGGCTCCTCAAAGTAGGGCTCTGCCACATGAGACCTCCTCCCCCCAGGGTCTGGTGGAGACAAGCCTCTGTGTGCTGCCATGTGCTCCTTTGTGCTGCCATGTGCCTCTGCAGGCAGGTTTTACAGCTCACAACCCAATTCTACCTTATAATTCCCCATAGTTTATTTTGTGGGGTTTTTCTCCTCTTTAAGATTATTTCAGAGTAATTGCTCTGGAATTATGTTCTTTTTCTTTCTCATCTCATCTTGTGTATTACTATCATTCAGGTTGCTTCATTTTAGTAATAGCTTCTACTGGCGTCTTTCCTTGCAAATTCCTTGTGCAATGGATTACTGCTCTATGTTTGTGTCACTGGGCAGTTGTGCAGGGAGAGAAACAGCCTTGGTTTCCTGGGGTTTAACACAACAGGGTAATCTAGACCCACTTAAAAGCAAGAGTTTGTGAAACCGGGTGCTGAACTGTCACTGTGGCCCTTCCTCTGCTCAGATCTGTATTTTCTGTTGAACTGTCTAACCTAAGAAATGGTTTCATCTGTGGTGACCCGTTGTAGTTCCTGGGAACCTCCTCTGTGACAGAGCGTCAGCTGGATAAAGCAACTTTCAGCCATGCTCTGCTTCGTTCTCCTTCTCCCCATGTTACTTTGGAGTCTGCAGCACCTCTGTTGCAGGACTCCCTGGTGCCCAAGTGTCTGCTGCCAGCAGCTGTCTTGCTGCTGCTTTGGGCAACTGATGGCAGCTTTGCAGAGCTCCAAGTATGCTCCTTGCTGAACGGTCCCCTCAGGTTTGCATGCTTATTTCTGCCCTGCTGACTTTATTCTCAGCACAGCCTCCGCAGCCTAATTACAGCTTCTCTCCTCTACTAACTTGCAGGAGCATTTGGATGAACCTCAAATGACCCTAAGGATCACAGTACACAGAACCAAATAAGCGCCCTTAAAAGTGGAAGAAAGGTCTCTAAGTAGTCCTAATCTTGCTTATCTTTGCAAGGTGGTTCCTTAAAGGCCTATCAGTTTCTGATAACACAGTTTTGTTACCAGGGGTTAGATTTACACTTTGCAAAAATAGAATGAGATTTTCAACTGGGCAAGGACACCATCTGCAGTCACCAGATGCAGTTATCAAGATTAAATTGCAAGACTTGCCACTGATTATGCTGGTAATCATTGAGGTAATCAGTGTAATTATCTTGAGATCAAGACAACATTTTCTCTGATCTGATAGATTCTGCCAAATGAAGTTGAAGGAGCATCCATCATTAGCTACTGGAAAGAGTATGGCTCCAACTGGGCACTTGTCTGTTTCACTTTGATCATGTTATTTTATAATATGGGAGAAAAATAAATCGGCAAATATTGTGAAATTGACGTTTTATGTTGAAAACATTGTCCATTGGATTATATCCGATTTCTTGAAAATCTACTGCATTGCTTATTCATGAAAGGCTCCTAGGTATTCTCTTCATAACCAGACTTCAGAAAACACTTTAGTCTTGATCTCTTTACCCAAGGAAGATGAAGTATTTCCACTTCAGGTTATTTTAAGCTTTCAGAGTATATATTTTTTTCTACTATAGATCATATGGAGGATTGACTCAGCTGCAATTGGAAAGGATTTTCTTGCCAAACAGAATGGTTGTTGATGTTTTCTCAGAAAATGTGACTGAGACTTGGTAGAATGTAATCCCAAACTCTTAAAAATGTTTTTTACTCTAAAGCACACTATAATCTAAAAACAAATGATGTGGCTTTGGAGAACTCTTCACAAGTAGTCATTTGTGTGTGTTGGAGCATTTTCCTTTAGCATCTGTACTGTGGTTCTTCATGTTCTTATATAGTGGTAAAAAAATCTTTTTGCAGATGTGTTTGCTGAGCAGTAACTGGCATAGCTTGAGCCTTTGTTCATTTCTTCTATAGGTTGTCAAGACAATTTCCTCCAAATATAGTGATAAATGAAGTCAAAGATTATAATGTATCTTATATCTTATGCCTTTCATTTTTAACCTGCTTTATGTTGCCACTACTTATGCACTGTAAGTGTATGTAATGTTTTCTTTGCTTTTTCAAATGGCATAGATGTGCATACAAAATGCTGTTTATATTTCCCATCAGGGTATTGCTCAGGGAAGGGACGAGAACCTTCTGTAGTCTGTGTCAGATGAAGAGGATGCAGGAGATAACAAGGAAAATTAGGCAGTACTGAATACCTTCTAAAAAGCAAGTGATTCAATCTTTGTTAAGGCTCAAAAGAAGGAGGTCTAACAGCATCCCCAACAGCTGTTTCTTTAATTTCCAGCCAGTTGCCAAATTTCATTCCAAGAAATGTGTTGCCACAGAAGACTTCCAAGAGCAAAGCATCATAGGAAAGTTAGGAGATGATTGGTAATATTTTTCTGTCATTATATCTGCTAAGCTTCACACGATTATTTATCAGCTGAGAGTTATGAAATCATTCCTGACTTGACGTGAAAAGGATAAAAAGTCAAATACATTTTTTAACATGAACCCAACCCATCAGTCTTAAAGTGCTGATTCATTTGCCCACACAGTATAATTAAGATGTTAATCTGTAATAAGGAGTGATACATTCAGTGATCTCACAATCAGAAAGTAATTATAGCTTAAAATGTTCATTTGGCTCTCCTCAACCATTTTATTACTCTGTGACAGTTAAGGGAGGCCATTCATAGCTCAGGATCTATAAACCTTTACCTACACACTTTGCTTCTACAACTGGAAGTGGTTTGCCATGAGCAGTTATATATAGATGCCTATACTCGAAGTTTTTTGGGAACAAAATGTTGATTGGCATTCTGAGAATAGGGGAGGATATTATAGGTTGAGTACATTTGATGTTTTATTAGATAATGAATCCATTATGTAGTGTAAGTTCAGGCTCACACTGATTAATCACGACATTTCAATTATTCATAGAATCAGTGTTCTTTTGCACCCCTTTTTTTCAACCTCATTTGCCATTGGCTTCTATTAATTTCTCTTTTTACTGCTTTAGGATTTTTCATCTTGCCATGTTCTGAAATCCTGGAACTTTTCCACTGGTGCAGATTTTCATCTGGGAATTTAAATCAGTGGGCACCTTGCAAGCAGCTCGTGGCACCTCTCTGGTTTGGTGCTTCATAGTGTGTTAACTGCCTACCTTCAAGGTAGCTGAGCTGTGAAGCAGCCAGGCCTCCACGACTGAGGAGTGACAGGGAGAGATGCATGAAAGACACAGGTTGTCCTGGGACTCCAAACCAGGTTCTTGTTTCATCTGCTAAATGGAATTTCCTCATGTTGTCCTGGAGCCATGGAGAAGGTTGAATTGCCTGGCTCAGAGTCCGTCTGTGCAGCTAGTGAGATTGCCCTTGGCCGTGGTGTGCTGACAGTACACAAGTGGCATTGTTTTAAAGGATTGTACTGTTTGTTTGGAGGAATTCACTTGGTACCCGTGAAATTTGTTGTTCTGTAGTGCACAGACAGCACAGGGGTCAGAAGTGGCTGTTGTGTTCTCCTTTGGGTCCTGCAGCTCCTGCCCAGCTCCAGGTTGCAGGTGTCATCACTTTGCAGCTCAGTACCCACTCAGTCAGTCACATTACCGTACTGTAGTTTTATTATATATCCATAGGGAAGTGAAAAAAACCTGCAACTTCTTATTTTTACATCAATCTTCTTGAGTTTTTAAAATGTGTGGGCTGATTCAGCCTGCAGATGTTGGTGGAGCCGGCAGGATTTCGTGGAGGTTTTTCCCCAATGTGCACAGACTCTGTTGGCCTCCAGAGGTTCAGCTGCTCTCAAACCTGGCACACAGGTGCACAGGACAGTTCAGTGTGCAGCTTACTGGGAGGTCTGTGTTTACCAGTAGTGTAAGATTCATCAAGGGTAGGATATATAAAAATAGTTTTTTCTCTACATATCTTCTCTGATTTAACTCTTCTTAAATATGCCATTAGCAATTGTTTGGGAGGAGTGGTGGCAAATCTCTTTGTTCGGGTTCAGGTAAAATTGTCCTGTCCTAAGTCCTCCAGCAAACTGGATTTTTCAAGTTGGATAATCACCTGTTAATTTTAGCCTATAATCTCCATCTGATGGCCGTCTTGTCAATACTAATTGCAAGGTAATATTTTTAGAGACAAAGTAGTATGTGTTTTTTTATGACAATGGGGAAAAAAAGAGGAGTAAAAAGTCATAAAATACAGCTCTATGGATGGGGAATAGTAAGGTGGGGGGTGTGTGTGCGTTTTGTAACAAGCAGACTGGCATTACAGGAAGTGGAACTCATGGGAAACAATGTATTAGAAAGGAGCGTATTTTCTATTTCAATGGTTACTTTGCTAAACCTGATGTAAGCCAAAAATACTCAATATGGCAAAGTTAAGACCTGTTTTAATAGAAAATAGAAAACTAGATTTATCAATGAGCATCTTTTCTATAAACCAACATAGTCAATGTCTTAAAGGAGGGAAAAAAGTTATAATAATGTCAGGTCTTTCAAAACTATAAAACATCTCAGTAATTTTCTGGAAGTCAGTTAAAATAATGATCTTTTTACAGTGCTCCATTTAATGGATTTTTAGTTATAAAATTTTAATGTTTATTCAAAGTGCAAGTTTGCTTTAAAGATGTCTAAAAAAAGAGCCCTGTAGGAGTCTTATTTCCTGGACTTTTCTAATTCTGTATCAAAATTCCGATGCTGGCATGCAAGAAAGTTGTTACTCTGAAGGGTAGGACTTTACTTAGACCAGGCTTGAAAAGTTGAGCTGATTTTCAGGGATCTCTTGAGGGCTTACTGGGAGCTTATAGCTTCTTTTGAAGGCGGTAGAGCTGCTCACAGAAATAGGAGCTGTCTCTGAGTTCATATATGAGTTGTATGGGCTGTACAGGAGGAGGATGGGAGGCACCCTGACATGTGCAGTGCATCTCTGATGTGGAGGGTCAGCAGTTTTTCTGAGGAATGCCTTCAGTGTTGACGGAGGACCCAGTGATGTTTGTTGTGGACTCTGTGATTCCAAGGAGTGTGGAGCTCTGCGGTGCCATTTGGGATCCATTTTGAAATGGGGGCTTCTCTGGGTACTGTGCCTAAAGCTAGTAGCGAGGTCACTTAAGCTTTACAGTGGTACATCCTCAGAAACATGGTAGGCCTTGGCAGGTGAATTGTGCATAAGTCCCTATGATCCACATTCTTGGGAAGGTGGGTTGTACATAATTTTTTCCAATTTTTCTGGTGGTTGAAAAGTGACAGACCAGACAGATTGAGTACAGTCATGATGCAGCCAACAGCTCACCCCCTGTGGTTGATCCGTTGGCTTCTTCCTTTTCCCTGTTCTGATCTTGCCTCCTTGTTTGAGCGCATAAGCGACAATAACAAGAAATTCCTTTCTTATCATGGAGCCTTCAGTAACCTTAAGTACAAACTGTGTGTGCAGTTGCCGAGTATTAGTAGTTAGCTGTAACCCCTTTGACATTGCTGGAGTAATAGATGCAATCTTTTTCATCAGTGGATCCAGCTTTGAAGAGGAGACATTTTTCTAGTACCTTATGTTATTGGTAGGGAAAATGGAGTTGCTGTCACTGCATTTCCTTCACAGTGAGACGTCTGTGCTGTGTGCAGCCTTTTTGCACGTGCTAGAGGATGGTGTAGTTGCTCAAATGCCAGTGAAGACATAATTTATTATTATTATTAATTGTGGGATCTGCACCAGTGATCATGTATGAGATGGAAGTATCACTTGACATAAGAGATCAGCAGTAAAAACCCTTTGTAGCCAGACTTTCTGACCCTAGAAGCCACATAAAACTCTATAGGTTTATCGGCTGCTAGCTATCCTCTCTCACTTTCAGGACTGTGCTTTAGCTGCAGCTTGATGCCACAGCACCTTCAGTCTTTTTTTCCTCAGCATCCCATAATACTGTATCCCACAGAAAGAGCAAAAGAACATCTTCCAAAATATCTGCAATGTTTATCCAGTTGTTATTGCTAGGAGGGTGTGTTCTGCACAATGCCTGTACTTGTCAGCTTATGGAATGAAGATGCTTTTAGGATGAGATCTTTTTCCATTTTCCCATTTTTTCTTGTTTGTGAATTATAACTACAACTCTCTTGTCACTGAGGAATCCTTACAGCCTGTGATCCAGTGAAGGCCAGGGTGCTACTGACAGCAGAGAGCTGCTGCTTCTTCTTCCCATCAGTGTTTGACAAGCAGGCAAAACGAATGAGGATGCTGTGTGTGAGTCTGGTGGCTCTTATGCTGTTGGACCCAGTTCTACAGACTTAATTTGTGGCCTTCATTCTGTGATTTACAACAGGAATCTTCCCATAAAGACTTCCATATTAAATACTTTGGATCATGGCTTTGTCTTTATCGTGTGAGATCTCGCTTGATGAAGAGCTGTCTGGAGAAGGGTGGTGGTCTTGATTTTTCCTCAACAGAAATGTTTGGGAGTTCACCTGACACTGTCTGAGAACTCAGTTGAAATTCCACTTAGAAGCGTTGTCATATTGGAGCGACTTGAACAAAGATACTTGACTGTCACAGGTAATGTTTGTAATGCTAGAAGGTAATCTTTGAAGTACCCTAATAAAATGTAGATACACAATGTGTGGAGAGGGCATCTGATGAACAAAGAGGGAGTAAATCCCTTTCTCACACCTGAAAGATACAAATTTGCAGGAAGTGTGTCATCAACAAGTGGCTCTGCTGATGTCACCTGAGGGCTGAGGTGGTTGTGTGTGTGTTCAAAATACTATAGGCAGAAAACCTCTCAAGGCTGGTTGTAGTCTCTGCTTTTGACTCATCTGAGAGAAGTGGCTGGCCCTCAAGTGCAAGGATTTGGTAGCTGTTCCATTCTCACATTTTATGGAGGGAGGGGATGTATGAATACTTGGGTAATGACCAAAGCTGCCATGTGGACTCTGAAAGTCTCTACACCACAGTAGAAACCCCTTCCCCTAGTCAGACATCTTTAACTATACGTATGTGATCGATTCTCTTTTTATGCACCTTTTATTGTCTTAGTATTGTTCTAAACAACAAAACTTCTCAGTCTGTGTCATTTTTCAGCTGTTCTGTGTGATGGTTATAGGATTTCCTATCCTCCTATATCTTTCTCTGAAGACAAAACAGCATAAATTAATATTGCAGGCAGTCTTGTCCTGGGCTTTCTGTGTGACTTTGGGCCCGCTTTCTGTATCGGTAGTTGGAAGCACTAATGCTTCCTTCCATCACTAGTTTCTTGTGGGGAGAAGTTATTAATCAAATAGATAATTTAGTAGTGTTGCATTCAGGAGCTAAGTCTCTGCACCTTGTTTGCAGTAAAGACAAACACTTGCAAGTACCTGATACCTGAAGCTCAGTAGAAATCTCACTGTGTATTAAAAGCAATGTGCTTTCCCTGGGGATTTCAGGATTTGTACATTTTCTTACATCATTGGATGTTAGCACTGAGTGAATGGTCTTGGGGGAGCTTGAGAAGAGGAAGCCTTGGAAACCTGTTTAAATTGCAAGACTGTAAAGAGCTCTTCTGTGCAATCTTCCGTATTATTCCCCTGCAATATTTGACTTGGCGTTAGGTATTCTATGTTTGTACTTGTGTTTTAGAAATGTACACAAAAAGCCTTTTTATACCATGCTGCTACCAGTGTTCCTGGTATTGCTGTCATTTCCCTGTGCCTTCATTCACTTTTTAATTTATTTTTTTTTCTTTATTTGCAGATTTATAATTAATTCATATATTTATTTTAATTCTGTGTCTTTCATCCCTTTGTCTGTAATCATTGGTGTTTCTGTCTGGTATATCTCTCTTATGTTTGTTCCAACTTTGACACCTTCTTTATTTATTGTGTTCCAAGCAGCGGAAATTAGATACAGCTCAAGAAGCCACAGATCTTCCTATATGCATTAGAAATATGTAGATCCTAGTTTTCTTTTCTTTTTTTGCAGTCATTAGAAGTAAAGAAAGTTCTTGTTATAAGTTTATTGTTGAAACCTAAATCTCAGATATCCCTTGGATTGGATATTCTGAAGCAAACAAAGCTCTGTTTACCCTGACTGATGCTCAGTCCCATTGGGTTTCTTCTGGTTGATTTACTGGGAATTTGCTGAGCTTTGTTCTTATTCAGACAAGTTTTGTTGACTGGGTTGTTAATTACAGGTTTAAATTTGTATTTGCTCTATCTAACATCTTAAAACATTGTGAGATTTTCTCCTCTCTATGTTCATTGACTTAGTTAGGCCTTTAGAAGAGGCATTGCTTCATTACACACTATCCTGCTTAGTCTGTAATGGGTCTACTTCTTCCACTCTAAACACATTAATACACTAAATAGTTTCATTTGTCTTCAGTGGGATGAGGTTGTTCCACATTGTCTTTGGTGCTTGGGGCGTCTTTGATACATGATCTTTGGTGGCATAACAGTATTGTGGAGGACTGGGCAGAGTCCATGCTGTAATTACAGGTTGACAGGGTTTTTTAAGCCTGTAATGAAGCAAATTTGATACTTATTTGTCACACTGTGATGAGAACAGTATGAATTTTATGCTTCTATAAAATTAAGCACCCGAGACTACTTCAGGTCTTTGCTCTTCCCCCCCCCCGTCTCTTCCTGCAGTAGGACTCCAGCGTCGGTGGTGGGAAGCCACTGCGTACAAGAAGTAGGTGATGAGATGATGCTCATTCTGTGGTGATGAGCTGGACCCCTCCTCTACTCTTTTGGTGCAGCAGCACAGTAGTGAGAACACGTGAACATGAAGGGAAAAGAAAATAGGTGTCTGTTTTTCCAAGGGACAGGCTGTCCTGCCACAGCACCCAGGGCTGCTGGAGGGAGCAGCAGATTGCCAGCACCGAGTGCCAGGGGGAGCAGCTGCCAGCTCCAGCTTGGCCTCTGAATGGGCTGCACATTTTAGCAAGTACTTAGCGCTTCTGGGCAGGCTGGGAAAAAACAACTTCTGGAGCTTATCTCCTTTGATAGCCGATTTCTGTCTGGTCTGAAGAGCAGGCACTGCAATGAACAAAGAGCCAAAGGGAGAAATGGGAAGGCTGCACCCACTGCAACAGGTCTCTTTCATGTAAACCTTGTTTTTTCCAGAGGTCATGAAGGATTTTGTTGACTTTGGAGGTGCTACCTCACTTCTCTCTCCTCAAAGGGAGCTTTTCATGATCTGCTTGGTTCCCTTCTAAATAGTTTCATGTTTCCAGGATTAACTTCATAATACCTCATTGCTAACAATTACATTTCATTTTAATTTCAGAGTAGAAGTTTTATGGAATCCAAGTGTAAGCTTTCTGTTTAGGTTCTTGGGCAATCACTGATTTGAACAATAGGTAAGTTGAAGATTAGTGGTGATACACTACTCTCTGCAGTAGTTGCAGTGAGAGTATGCGGAGCTTCTGCCATTCCCAAGCCGTGGAGTAATCACAAGTAATGTACATGCTGTTAAGTCTGGTTTGAGTTGTTTTATTTTTCTTTTCCTATGGGGTTACTGACATACTGAGCCTCAGCAAAAAGGGTTAAATATAACTTGAGCTATGAGTTTGAAATTATTGCTTGACACATCTGATCTATATTATATCTGTAGTGTGTCAGCAGCTGCAGTCGGTATGTCAGTTTTGCAAGCAAAAAAGTGATTGCAATGCAATTTCTTCCTTTTCATGTAAAATCACACATATCCTCTGTGCAGAGATTTTCTTGTTCAGTGGACTACAGTGTGGATTTAGAAAAAAACATAATTCATTTATATGTAAATACAACCTGAAGGCTACACATATCTGAGCTTCTACAAAGACAGAGAGCATGTACATGAAAACAAATGGACCTGTTGTTGTTAGAAATTCATAGTTTACCATAATTGGGGGGGCGGGAAGGGTTGTCTTTGAAACCAAATAGGTCAGCATTTCAGACTTCTGTATTTGTGTTCCAGTTAAAGGAGAAAATGGAAAAGCTTCTGGATGTTTGCTATTTTAAAGCCAGCTTGAGGGGGGAGAAGCAGAAACAGTATTTTTCATGTGTGCTATTAGCCAATGACATGCCGTGAATAAGACATTTTAATGTTTGGCTCCTATATAGGTTTCATGAGTTTTACTTGTTTTGGAGGGTGGGGTATGTGAGTTTTTGGCAATTTTTCCATTTCTTTTTCTCTTTGTTACATGAAAACAAAATTTTCAAAAAAACTGGAAGTCAAAATTACATCTGTGGGTCTCACAAAATGCTGGGATGTACAAGAAATCCAGCATCCTAAAGCAAAAGAGAAGGAGGGGGAGACAGACAAGGAGATGGATGACTGTGGTGTCTTGCAGTAGCATTTGGTTTACCTGATTTTTGTTCCTTGATAGAGTAAAAATATTTCCTTGCTGAGGTACTTTGACTTGGACTTAAAATAGCATAAATTATTTTGAGAGAAATTCACATTAACCACCACAAACTCCTCACTTAACCTGTCATTGTTGCTGGAGATACAAGTCTTAGCTCCTGTCAATGCATCTTCTACTCCAGCAAGGAAAGATGCAATTTAGTTTTATAGCTGTTTTAGAAGAATCTGTGATAAAAGCAAACCAGTGCCTTCTCTAATAAGTATTAAAGACCAAACCTCTGCAATTTGTTGTAAGTGTAGTCTGTCCTCTTAAAAATGTCCTGGGGATTTATGCACTAAACTCAGATTAATGCTAATAGGAGTTACCTAAGATAATAGATCATTTAATTAGTGTGGCATTTCCCTTTAACATCTTTTTATTTCTATTTTTTTAATGAAAACAGAGTTAGGATTGGAGTTTATGGTATAAAGAACTTTTTTTCCTTCTTCTCTGTAGGCATGCTTCTAAGAAGTGTATTGACCATGAGGAAGCCCACGTGTTAGTAACCAGTTTTTACTAATCCCACCGAAGAAAATGAAGCCATGTTTCAGCTTTGCCGAGCCTTTTCCCACCCTGTTGGCTGAATGAGAAATGGTCGTGTGATTATGCTGACAGCCCAGCATGCATTTGGTAGACCTGTGGTTAACTCGTTCCCTCTCCATGTGTTTGCTCTTACAAAGTTTTGTCCTCATGATACTGTGCTTTCATTCTGCCAGTATGTGCCCAAAAGGCTGCATCTGTTCCCACTCCGGAGGTCTGAACGTCAGCTGTAGCAATGCAAGCCTCAAGGAAATACCCAGAGATCTTCCTCCAGAAACAGTCTTACTTTATTTGGACTCTAATCAGATAACATCTATCCCCAACGAAATTTTTAAGGACTTGCACCAACTGAGAGTCCTCAATTTGTCAAAAAATGGGATTGAGTTTATAGATGAACATGCCTTTAAAGGGGTGGCAGAAACCTTGCAGACTCTGGATTTGTCCGACAACCGGATTAAAAGCGTGCACAAAAACGCTTTCAACAACCTAAAGGCCAGGGCCAGAATCGCCAACAACCCCTGGCACTGTGACTGCACGCTGCAGCAGGTGCTGCGGAGCATGGCCTCCAACCACGAGACGGCCAACAACGTCATCTGCAAGACCTCTGTGCTGGACGAGCACGCGGGGAGACCCTTCCTCAACGCTGCCAACGATGCCGACCTCTGCAACCTCCCTAAAAAGACTACTGACTACGCCATGCTGGTCACCATGTTTGGCTGGTTCACCATGGTGATCTCATACGTAGTTTACTACGTCCGGCAGAACCAGGAGGATGCAAGGAGGCACCTTGAGTACTTGAAATCCCTGCCAAGCAGGCAAAAGAAACCAGACGAAGCCGATGACATTAGCACTGTGGTATAGTATTCTGAATACAATGACTGCCTTTGTGATGGAAACTAGAGTCGGATGACGCTAAAACCAGAGGTTTACTTCTAACATTCATTGTAAACATTAAGACTTTTGGGGCTTTTTTTTTCCTGTTTAACTGAATTACGCCACTGTTGAGCTTTCTGACAGAAAGTTTTGTCCAGGTGGTATACTTCAATTATTTCTCTGGTGGTACACTAAAGCAAGTGAATTAATATGTAAACATTAGTTTAGACCCATTCCACTATTTAATAACGAAATTTATTTTTTTAATTTAAAAACCAAATAAAAGCTTAAATTTGAACCATGTAAAGCAGAGTAATTTATTGATAAGAATTCTGTCCAGTGCCGAAGCACTCTTGGTTTGTTCAGTGCTCGCGATGTAGAAGAGAGGAGCGATGATGAAGTGGGCTGTGAGAGGTCCAGGAGTGGAGGGTCCCTGAAGGGCATGTCTCACCCATGGGTGCAAGGTGAGCAGCTGGTGGGCTGCCTGCCACGATGGGAAGGGGGCACAGTGTGGGCAGAGTGTAAGGGACTGATGCTTGGTTAACCTCTTGGAGGGCGTTCCGGCAGTGCTTGGGAGGAGGCAACCTGGAGGAACTACTCCTCAGGACATCGAAGAGAGGTAAGCTGGGGGCATGTGGTGGGTTTTCATCTTAACACCACTTACTGCCTTGTATGAGCTCCAGGTAGGTGACCTTGGCACTGGGGAGTACAGCAAGAAGGCACCACCAAGCTTAGTATGCTGTTCAAACTAGAGTACCAGTAGTGATAATTAATAAATAAATCTGGTGGGTTTAAGCTGTATATTAGTTCATAACTAAATGTAACATCTGTTTTTTAGGGAGCAGCCTTTAAAAAAAAGTGAAGGAAATAAATGAATGTATAGGCTAGGTATATTCTACTGTGTGTTAGGATATATGTGTTTTTTATGATTTTGTGGCTAAGCGTTTGGGAAAATAGAAAGTCCACATGTGGTTAAACTCAGCCTTGCATATGAAATGGATATTTTAAATCTCTGCTGTCTTTAAAAACACAGTGTTTTTCTCTTTTCATAGATAAAGTTTTCAAAGGGAACAAATTCACAAGAATGTATTCCTCTTGTCCTTTATTACCATAATAAAATGATGCTTGTCTCTGGGTCCCCATAAATCCAGTCTAACTGACATTGGAATATGTGTTACAGAAGGGTGGATTAAAAAATGTATAAAATGCTGCTTTGCAAGAAAAAGTGCTAAAGGTCAGCCTTAAAAAATTTTTAAAACCCTCCAGATTAATCTCTCCCATTAGTTTATCCATTATTTCTGTTACAGTTCTGTTACTAGGGCAGAAGCTTGTTTATCTTGCTTTTTTCAGCACACTGTGAAAAAATAGCTAAAATTTGTTTCAAAGCAAGTGAGAGAACAGGAAAAAAAAAAAAAGACTTTTTTTTTAAATGGACATAGAGTCAACTTTTTATGTCATCTTTGCACTTTTATGTCCTCTTTGTAGGGTGAGTCCTTGTGACCAACTTAGCTGTTTGCATATCTCCATGAGCAGTTTTTGGCCAATTGAGACAATGTTAATGTTTGTAAAGGGCACAGTCTGTCCATAAAATATCCACTGTCTGATATTTCCGTCCCTGCCACCAACTCCCTTAATAAAAGTTTTATTTTCTAAGGAGAGGCAGTTGTTGATTACACATCCTCCTTAGTTGGCACTTTGTACTTTCCTGTTTCCAAGCTCTATGTGAATACCTACCCCAGCCTCCCAAGCTCTGTATGGCCTCGTGCAGGACCCAAAAGCAGTAGGGTTAAATACACATCTGAATCTGAAGACAGCAGATAAAATGTTATACTGTACTGGCAATGTAACAAACTACTTAACAAGACATGTAGTGTCTCTGTGTAGGCTGAGCAAAATTACTTCCTGATGTAATTCCCCTAATTTCTCTAAAATTTCCTTTAGAGTAAAATTGGTCTCATTTCTATTGCTGTGTTCCCCAAGCAATACTTAGCATCCCAGTCAATATGCTGCTTTTGGAAAAAAGCAGGGGAAACTAGCTAAAAGATGGCTCTAAGCTAGAGGTACTAACAATCAAGAATTTGGTGTTGTTTATTCACAGCTGAATGCAGGAATTTTATCAGAACATTTGGACAAAATTATTTACACAACATTTAAGAAATTCTGATCAGTTTTAAAACACTTTAAAAACACTTGGCAGGTTTTAAAAATTTGATTTGAAGCAACATTTTCAAAAATAACCCCTTTTTCCAGAACTAACTAACAAAAATATAAATAATTTATCTTTAGATTTTCTGGTTTTCTATTTTATTACTTGATACATGAGACAGGATCTAGAGCTGGTGCAGTTTTACCACAGCTGAACTTCTGGCTCTACATCTTTAAATTCTGACCCAAACAAATTTAAACTAATTTAAGCATTACTCTGTAGAAATGCTTTGGAGGGATGGTTCCAAGAAGATAAGAAGATGCTTGTTTTTATTGTGTTTACTTCACACCTTTCTTTCCAAAACTACTGTCTCTAGAAAAGCCTAACTGCTGCCCTTTGAAGTCAATGGCACAAACTTTTAAACTTTGATGAACAAGGAGTTATTTCATTTACAAAACCAATTTTGCTGAGAAATGAGTAATTTGGTATATTTTTATCTGTGATACTTTAAGCATGTAAATACAGATGAGAGGAAATGGGTGTTTCCTTATTCACAGGAGATAGCATATGATAGAAAATAAAAAGGGACATACATAACAGTGATTTTTTTTTTTTCAGTTAAGATGTTTCAGGAAAAGTAGAGCTGGGGCTTAATAGCTTAAATGTGATTAATTTCTCTACCCTGATTTTCTTATAGAAAACATCCCTATTTTTGTTTCTAAGTGGTGAAGGATAACTCTCTCAACATTAGTTTTTTCTTAAAACTAAGGGTGATTTTTCTCTGCTAATTTTCTAGTGTTATTATGCTCTGTGGGTAAGAGCTGTGGTAGTGCATTTGGTCTGTGTGTATTAAGGCTTAGGCTCTATGTTTTAATTTATTCTCAGTTTGGTACACTATTAGATACAAATATCTTCACTGTTAATGTACATTATATTCTTAAGTCTTTGGTAGCAAGATTTTGCACTGCAATTTCAATAAATTTCAGGGGTTGAGTATGAAGATATGGTGATCCATTTTCCGGTCTTCCCAGGGAGAAAAGAACAGAATTTTTGTTTACCAAATAGATGCCATGCAGAAAATCTACCACATTTGTTTTTCAGCTTGAAAGGGGCAAATCGTAAGCATTAGAAAGCAAAAAAAGGAAAGGAAAAGGAGCAGCTGGAGGCCTAAACACTTGAAGGTGTCATGGAGTCTTGCAGCATGTTTAGATGTGCAGTGGAGTCTTGGAATGAATCTAAATCGATTTTAAAAAGGGTGTCCCTCTACTTCCACACCTGGAAAAAGAGTTAAACAAGCTAAACAAGAGTAAATGAGATTTGTTTTAAAAATGGTCTTTAAACTTTAGGAGGGAAGTCTAAAGAAGGAAAATATAGGAGGATATAAATTCTGGTGAGATTGCATGTAAAGCCATAGTATGGGCAAAACAAATGGGAGCATTTTTTTCCTAAGCAAGTGAGAAACAGGAGTCCCACTTTAGCAAGAGCCTAGAGTTAATAGGGATCACTGTGATTAGATAAGGCAAATGTTTTGAAAGAAACTGGGCTAGCATTTGAGAAGGGGAAAAATGCATCCTATCAATTAGTTGCTGGTTAAAAGATAAGAAACAAAAGTAAGAAGAAATCATGTGTTGGCTTGAAGGAGAATGGTTACTGAAATTTTTGAGGTGTCCCACAGAAATCAGAATGGGAGCAATGCTGTACAGTGTATTCCTGGGTGATGTACAGAAGGGAGTTGATAGTGAGCTGATAACATTTGTGGGTTATAGACAGTTATGGAGGGCAGTCCAGCCTACAGCTAACTGTGAAGAAATACAGAAGGTTCTCACATTTCTAAGTTGGCAGATGATGATATAAAAAAGTTCAGATTTGGTGTGAATAATTACAAAGTGCTGCAGATGGCACATCTGAACATGAGGATATTCTCTAAATTGGCTGTAATCAAATGGAAAAAAACATCTTGGAGGCACAGTGGGAAGCTCTTCAATGACAAACACCAAAAATTATTAGGAGGGAAATAATCACACAGCATGTTGGAATGGCATGATAAACCACTGAATAAAATCTGCAATGAACACACATCTGGAGTATTCCATTTCAGTTCAGGTTCTCCTTGTCTTCAAGAAAAATAAACTTACCTCTGAAGTACTGAATATGTAGAAGAAGATAATAAGATAATCAAGGCTATGAAGTTGTTTCCATAGGAGAAGACATATAACATCCCCAGCCATGGAGGTCAGATGCCATTAGAACTCATTATGGTAACTGGAGTAGTAAACAAAAGA
This sequence comes from Aphelocoma coerulescens, assembly GCF_041296385.1. Lineage (NCBI taxonomy): Eukaryota > Metazoa > Chordata > Aves > Passeriformes > Corvidae > Aphelocoma > Aphelocoma coerulescens. Next base: position 48,463,407 of record NC_091015.1, read on the forward strand.
GAAATTCAGAAGACCTGATCTGTGTTTCTTGCATCAGAAAACAGCAGTCTGGTTAGACAGTATCCGGCAATGAATGCTGGGGGTTTTTTAGACATTTTTGTAGAGTACATGCATTTAAATGATAAAGTACAGGTTACTGTAGAGAAGAAAACATATTCAAAGGTAAGACTGCACAAATTCTTGGAAGTTAAGCTTGTTAGCAGTTAACAGTGCTAACATTCTATAGATACAATTCTCCACAGGGAAAGTCCTTGCTCATCCCAGGAAGCAGGGGTGGTTTCCCTAGGAAAGGCTTACAGGTTTGTGGTCCTCTTACTCTCTGAGGTGCTGCTGTGGGTGTTTGTTGAGGAAGGGAAGGTGAGCTTGATTTGTATGGCACCGATGCTCTCTATATGTCCGGTGGGATGCAAATCAAGCTGCCTCCCTGAGAAGCAGGAGAAGGCATTTGTAGTGCAGAGGAGGAGATTTCCCATGCATGGAGTGGGAATGAAGTCCAGGAAAGGCAAAATCCCACTTAAATGTTGGTGTCTACTCACTGTGAATTGCAGCACTAGCTGCTGGACAAGGTTCGAGCACTCTGTGCTGAGTTGTGCCAAGACTGTGTTAACTAAAGGAGTGACAGCTTTCCACTGGGAATCTGTGGAAAAATTAATTCAAAGACCTTGCCTGACATATCAAGGCAAATTGATACTACTCTTACAGCTCACCTGGTGGTCCATCTAAAAAGGATCAGAATTTCTCTGCAGGTTCTTCATTAAAACAAGTCTAAGGACTTGTTTTTCATGAAGAAATCCCTTCATCGTTGTTTCAAGTGAAAACTGGTGTGATGTCTTCTTGAAAGTGTAAGTACTTCAACAGTGCCACTTAAGACAGGGAAATGCCCTGGAAGCTTTGGTTTTGTTTTGCCCAAGTCAATCTGAGGAGTGAAACCCACCGAAAAGCCTCAAACACAGCATATCCGTGCTGAACCATAGCAATATGTGGAGGAGGTGTTTTTTGCATGCCAGTACATCCATGAGTATGTACATGTGCCCAGCATCCATACATCTCTCAAGTTCACTCATATTTCCCTGTGGTTAGTTGTATGCATGACTGTGTCAGCTGTACATACACATGCATGCAAATAAAACAGGATCTCCCTTGGATGCTTTCATTTGCCCTATTTAATCATGAAAAAGGTTGCTTTGTTGCTTTGAAGCCATGATTCATGCTGCATTTAAGCCAAGTACACCTCCATCCTCAGCCTTTCACAATGCTTCCTGATCCCAGTACCAGCTACACAGAATGTGGAAGAAAATGAGCTGACACTGGCACAGCTCATCCTCTTTCTGAGATCCTTAGTCACATCCATTGGCTACCATATAAAGCTATTACAGACCTTTGTGAACATCCTTTTGTTTTCCTGCTGACTCAGAAAGCAATACAACTTCCTAGAGAGCAAGATATTTAGGTGGATGATGTAATGCCTTCTAGCTCATAAGGAACAGCCCCGTTTGTGAAAAACAGAGGATGCAAGTGCAGCTCATGTTCCTGGATCAGTTCTCCTCTTCTGCACTTGCAAATGAGTAGGTTCTTGGCAGTACAAGTGTGTTTGGCTGTGTTTTTCTCCTAGGAGATAGTTATGGCCCTTGGAGGAGATTCCTTGAGATGGCTGTGAGTCTGAATACAGCTGCTAATTCCAAAAGCAACTCCAGAATGAAAAATGAGATGGTTTTAAGCTTTCCCTGTTGCAAGGAAACTTGAGAAGCAGTTAAGTATTTGGGAAATCAAACATCTGTATTATTTTTAATGCTGTTGTGAGGTTTTAAAAGTACATCCTGAGCATCCTGCTGCTTTGGTGGGGCAGTCTGCAAGCATATTTCATAACAAAGCAGCAATCTCCATATCCTGTTAGTGGCAGATTAAACTGGACATTGAGGAAAAAACCCCAAAACCAAAACAACACAACAACAACACTAACCACAACAACAAAACCCAAATAAGCAAAAAAACCAACCAAACAAAAAGTCCATATGTTAAGCCATCTGTTTAGGTATCTTCATCCTTCACAATTAGTAGTCACTGCCTCATAAACAAAGAGTTTGTGATCTCCTGAATTCTTCATAGCTCCGTCTTAATTTGGAAGAATAGGTCTGCTTAAATACATCTGCCCTAACACTGGTAGTGTATGACCTGACACTACTCATATTTAAATGGAGATGGAAGTTGAACGTATTAGCTAAACCTTGTCTGCACTGAGGTCTGTTTGTATGCCTGTCTGCACATCTGTAAAAAATCCCTTTAGGTATATATTAGAAAAATACACATTTTATTTACATATATGTGGTTATAAAATTATGCTCTTTCAGATATGATTTGGAAGTCTTTAATATATAAAAGCAAGGAAAAAATTGAGAAGGAAAAACAGACTCCAGAACTTTCAGGTTGCCTTCAGACATCAAAGCTGGACAAAAAGAAGAGAAAAAAAACCCTCTCAAAACCTATTCTTTTTTTCTTCCTTTGAGGATTAGCTTTATGCTCAATGCTGCATTTCATGGTTTACCAATTTTTTTTTTTCTGTACCTAAGCCAGATTAACATTCACTTTCAGCAAAGTTTCCTATAAATGGAGTTCTTAGCTACAAAGAATACTGAGACATCATGTTGTCTGAAAAAAAAAAGCTGTGACTGCAACAAATAAGCCCTCTAGGCAATACCTGTATATCCTGTTAATTAAATTTAGTGGCAAAGAATTGTTGAATTAAGGTAATACTAGAGGGATTTCAGGTTCTCGAGTAGATGCTGGCTTTTATGTTCTTAACGTGACTGTATATGGGGCAACCAACACACCTTTTCGTTATTCTGTTTCAGAAGTGATGGGTCTGGTTGCTGTTACAGAACACAAAACCCATTGACCCTTTCTTTGTGTAGCCTCTAAGGACAAGAGCTTTGGGGAACGCCGTATCTGGGAAATGCCACCCTGAGAGCAGTTTGTTCAGAGTCTCACCTCAGCTGTGTTGGTTTAGGCCACCTGTAAAAGGAGGGATCCTGCTGTTTGGATGACATCTGTGAACCCTCTCCCTCCTGAAGTGACTTGGCTTACCGCTAGTAGCAGATACATCACAGGTCAGGATCCCAGACTGCTCATCCTTTAAAACCATAGGGAGCTTCTTTCCTTCAGAATGATACAAGTTCAGTTTGGTACATCAAACTCTCCGGTGCTATAAACTGAAAACCACCAGCACAGCCCATTTGATTTTCAAGGCAAGGGTGTCTAACCACGTTGCAGCTGTACTCAAACTAGAATATTTTACCCTGTCTTTAGTCTTTTTTTGTTTAGTATTACATTTGTGGTTGAATAAACTTCATGGCTCTTCAGACTGAATCTTCAAGCAAGCTTGTTTTCACTTATCAAAAATTACTTCCTTTTGCTATCAGTGGTCAACCTGACTGGGAAATGTATGCACGGGCCAGCAGAGATTTGTTCTTTTCTCATGTTTTTTGCAAGATTCATGAACTGATTAATATATTAGAGATTTTTACAAAGTAAATTAGATACGATATGTATGCACAAGCTTTTTGTTAAAAAAGGGGCTAATAAATAAATGAAAAAAGTTAAATTTACTGATTCTGTTCTGTGGATGCTAAAATGCTTCAGCAGCTGGAAAATTCCTCTGCTTCTGCCTTTTAGCATCCACACTGTTCTGAAGCTCTGAAGTAGAAAAAGATGATCTTTTTAGGAAAGCTGGGTAAAGTATAAAGGCATTCCTTCAAACAACAAGCCCTGAAGTACATGGAAACATCTATTTCTTTTCAAAAGCTGTGGCAACCCTGGAACAATAGTTGCACGATAGTAGATGCAGAATGCAATGCTGAAAATAATTTATTTTTAGATTATTAAAGAAAATCAATCTCTCTCTTGGGTTCTCATGTTGTAATGTACCAAAATTCCTGGCTGAACTTGAAATTGTGCTTTCTTTGTTAGCAAACTTTCTTCCCAAGTCCAGGAATGTCCTTCGGACTTTATGTGAAACAGAAGTTTTGATACTGCCTTCAGTGGGATCAGCATTTCTGCAGTCAGTGTTACTGATTCAGGGTGAACTGAGCGACCATACTGGCAATTGCTTTTGTACTTTCGAAAGGGTTAATTTGGGTTTAACATCTAAGTAATGACATCACACAGCTCTGCAGTGGTGCACCCTCAGACTTCCAGCATGGCAATGAGGAGCTAGCCTTTCCTTATCTTGGTGGCAGATAGCCATGACAATTGCCTTAATTTTTTATTGCTTATATGACAAGAGACATGTAGTGTCTTTTTGAATTTGGCTGTACACAGACCTCTGGAATTTCTTAAGTACGTATGTATGAGGACAGCCTTTTAGAGTGAAGAAAAAAAGGTATTTAAGAGGGTTGACTGCATGCTATTAGCTTCCAGTAACGAGTCACAGTTCAGGCAGCATCACCCACAAAGTTACTTTATAGCAAAATCACTGGAGTCAGCAGGCTTCTGGAAAATACCCACCACTATTGTTTAAATGCTTGTGTTCTAGTATTTTTCCACAATTAGTTTTGTTTCTGCAGCATTGTGTTCTCTGTGAACACCACTGTGGAGGTGACTGTTTTGGGAGGAACGAGCTCTGAATTTCCAAGCTGTCCTGAGGGTGTGGAAGAAAGGTCTTTCATGGAAACTACCTCAGTCAAAAATATGACAGTACATAATTGTGGACCTGAGGAGACCTGACACACATTTCATGCCTGGCCCCTGACTACCTGAGTAAATAGATGCCGTACTTAGCGCAGAGAACAAATGGTTTGGGCTGAGAAGGGTGAGTCATTCAAAGCCGAGTTGCTTTTCCTGAAAGCACACGGAAATGCAATGATTAAATAGGCTTTACATTTGGAAAATCCTGCAGGCATGTCTTTAATCAGTCTTGAAATGCTTTTCCTTGTGCTGCCAGTAGGTTTGTTTTGACACAGTGTGGTGATGACTCTAGGTATGGCAGTCAGTTTTAGCTGGTAGAGGCGTATGGGTGACGACTGCTCACGTTACGTGAGCACAGTGTTGGGTGTCTGACGAGTGTGCTCCTTCTGCTGCAGGTGCTGGATTGAGCTCAACGGAGGACCAGCTTTTCCACACAAACTGAGAAGATGCCTGTGCTGCGTGGGCTGCCTGAATTCAGGGAGAGTGAGCAGATGGCATCCTTCACTGCAGGCCTGATGATGCTATTGCTGATGAACTTAGTTTGAAACACCGGTTCTCACCCCTTGTGGAAAACCACAGTGGTTCATGACACATGGACCTCAGCAGTCCCAGCTTCCTGCTCCCATACACGTGTGTGTGCACTTGCATGGGTGCTGCAACATTTGACTCAGATAGGTCTTGCTGGTGGTAGAGCAGGAATTTCTGTGCTGGATGTTGTGGATTACTGTGTATACAGATGATGAACTTGGGTGGCAACAATATCCCAGGGAAACTATCTGCACACTTGTTGGAGAGTGGGTGGGAGAGGGTCAGGGGGTACTTGCCATGATCATGTGCTATTGCAGTATTCATATAAGTGGTTCATATTTATTTTGTTTTTTCTTACTGGTCTAATACTGGAACCTTTTCTGTAAAAATGAACGGGTAATTAAATAATTACTTATTAGTAATGCCATAATGTTTCTGCCATAATGAAGAAGTGCTTAATTACTGTGTGCTACATGTCACATCAGAGCCTGTCATGTTGCTTTTCTCTGGGAGACTCCCCGGGGAAGGAGTCAGCCAAGTTCTTGGTACATCCCTGCCTGACTGCAGGGCACACGACTCTGAGCGAAAAACACCTTGTTCACCTGGCAGCTACACTCAGGGGGGTTCTCTGTGTCTGTCAGAGGCAAACTATCTACTTGTGTCTCTAACATTGTGCAGTTCCACATGTAAACTTAATTTCTTGTTGGAGAAAATATGTCATTCAGAGGAGATGGGTGAAGGGTGATGAGAATCTTCGACTTGTGCTCCCAGGGAGAAAAGAGTGGCTGGAGTGGATGAGTGAGGACACCTGACTTGAGGCAAGGGGTTACAGGAGTGCCTGGAAAAGCCAATAAACCCCAGAAATTTGGCAATCTATGTATGGGAGAAGCCCTGAAGCCCTCTCTGCAGAGAGGGGAGGAAGAGGAGAAAGAAGCTGAGGTAAGACACCTAGCTGGAGAGGATGCTCTTCATGGAGATAGGCCTTCATTCAGACAGGTGCTGGGGAGGGAGAGGGAGATGCAGAGAGAATTCCCCTGTTCAGTTGCCCCAACCCTTGCTGGTACTGTGACTTGTTTTCCACCTTCCATGACACCACTGATCCTGCTCTCTGCTCCAGAAAGGCTGTCTGGGGGCAAAGCTGAGCTAGGAGAGAGAGGTATTAGGATGTTTATGCTTCTGATTGTCAGTTCCCCAATCCCGCCTGGGCTGGCCAGAGTGTTTCTCCCTGGCCACCTGCAGCTACTGAGACCTGGATTGGTGGAGGACATCCCACTGCTGGTGCTGCTCCTGCTGTGAGGCTGTTTCCCACTGAGTGGGGTGGGGGAGAAAAGGTTCCAGCCTCTGGTGGCTGCTGAGTTGATCTGCCTGTGCCATATTGCTACCCCACAGCTTGGCTCTTCAAGCTAGTATTTAGCTCTTCTGGGCCCAGCCCTCATCAAGGGCTGAAGAGGAAAGATATTTTTCTTTCTCGGAAGTGAATTATAAATAATGTCCATGCTCTGCTTTCCCACTGAAAGGTGTTTAACCCAGCTGCATGTGCCTTTTGAAACACAGGGAAGATGTAGTGTATATAATCAAGTCATCCCTTGCATGCTTCTATCTGCTCTGTATGTATTTTTAAAAATTTTTAAGATGGGACACCACCTATCCTGCTGTAATATTTTCCTGGGTGAAATCCAAAAATGTAGAGGATCAGAGCCTTACCTGCAGTAAGGTAAGGTAATGTAATTCCATTAAAATCAAAGGAGCAGTTCTCATTTATCACAGTGAAGGTCCTCTTGCAGAAAGGATTTTTAACTGCTGGCATCCTCACTGAGCACGAGGGAAAGAAATCCATGGTAATCTGGGGGGAATCTTTAGCCAGTCTACTTTAAAGGTTCTCCCATTTCAGTTGTGCCTATCAGAGAAAAAGATACTGATAAAGGGGATGGTTTGGCACAAGTTTAACTCAACATTGACTTAAGCTGTCAGGGCTAAGTAGATCAAGAAGAATAGCACTCAAATTACAACAGCTTCAAGGCTTTGTAGATAAGAAAGAGAATCTAATTTTAATTACGATCTTCACTGAATTTTGAAAAGATCATATTCTTTCATCAGTGCTTAGAAGGACAAGAAGCATATACATGAACTCTTCCACCTTAAGGGTAGGAGCAAACCTGTCTTTTGTTTTAGCCCAAAGCCTGTGAAGGCCAATGTAACTTTTGTTCCTTTTCCTGGAATTGTATGGTATAATATTATTGTTGCAAGGTTATTACTATACCGCAAATGTTGTTGCTATACTGCAAGGACAGTAAAGCAGACTTTGCTAAAAGCAAGTATTTTCTTTAGTTGACTCAAGACACGCCTCCTTCCCAGTTTAGAGGTACCTCCTTCACCCAGTAAGATTTTAAAAAATTAAGCTACTTTTAAAATATGTCTCAGGCTTTGTCTAAAGTGAAAAACTTATAAACCAGAGGTTTATTAAGTTTAGTGGTTATAACGCTAGTATTATGTCCCCTGCTTTTATGAGGAATTTATGAGGAAATATTTTACAAGCAGGCATCCTGCATTTAAAAATAACCTTGTTTTGCCGGTTTATATAACTCGTTTTAGATACAGTTGCTGTCTCTACCTAAGATCCTTATCATTGTCAAGGAAATGAGAATTTCTCAGGTCTATTATCACTCTTAATTCCATTAAAGATACTCAAGTATCATGAATGTAAACCCTTGTCTGCTGCCAGCCTTTTCTAGGACCTCACCATTCTTAGATGGGAATGGTATGGATGGGAGACCGATCTGCTGGGGTGCTTGATATCAACAAAGGCTGAGAAACTCCAGTTGAAATAGAGGACTAGTGTTCAACTTTTAGACAAATATACCTGGGTGAAGGTCGCCTGTGAAGGAAAGAATCTATGGAGCATGCATGGAAAGGTGTTCAGAAAACAGTTCACTTTTGAAATTGAAGTCCTACCCGGCCTGTACAATTTTACAGTGATTGGAGAAATAGCACAGTAGTGAATTGCCACAGCCAAATGAGAGGATGTTTAATAGGACAAAGGAACAGGGTTTTTTAAGTCAGATTGCCTTAGACTCTGCTAGCATGTAATTTTTTTTTTCAGTGGCTAATTAACTTCAGATAAAAGAGATTGTAAAGTCTTTAATATCAATTTCAGTTCTTCATGAAGATGCAAGAACTCAAACATCCCTGATGCGTCCTTTATCAAGCCATGGAAAGTGTGAAAGACTAAACTCTTGATCTTTCAAATAGATCTAAAGTAAAAGTAAAAGAAAACCAAGAAGGTTTTAGCTTTATTCTCTTTATCTGCCCTTCACCCAGAAGCTGTAATTTAGCCACCAAACTGATGGGGATGACAAGCTTCATACAAAATATATATGTTCTCTCATGTCAGTTACAATGGAAGGAATATTTGGTGTAGAGGTTTTAATTTCTTTTAATTTCCCAAGGTTTCAAACTGATCTGTGCAGCTCTAAGTATACAGATACTTTGAACCAAATTTGCAAAACCTCAAGCAAAAGTCTGATTGAGTTTATAAATCTGGCCTTAATGAGGAGACTTAAGGCTGGATTATTCAGATTGTTTTGAAAGTCAAGGTGATTAAAAATTTCTCCTAAAGAAGAAAGCTTCTTCAGCATCTTCTTAATGAAGACCCTAAGTTTGGAAGTGCCTGTTTAGGGAGATGGTAAAAGTCAGAAACCAAAGCATCTTTCTCTAATAAAAACAGTTCTTCATTCAAAAGTGCAGGGTAGCCTGGGAGAAAGCAGTCAAGCCCAGGACCCCTCTTTTTGGGCTGAGCTATGGTATTCACAGATGCTGAGTGAGGGTGTGTGGGGATACTGCTGCCAGTGGGGTGGGAATCAAGCGGATAAGAGCTGTTCTTTCTGGCTCTACCTGGGGCAAGGGCAGGGTGTGGCTTAGCCAGTTTGGTGGGTTGTCAACCTGGTCATCAGCAAGAGTTTGCACTGCTCCTGCCTCCATGCCTTGAACGTTCCCTGCCATGCATGGCACTGGTATGGTGCTCACCCAGATAATCTCCCATATGACCCCCCAGGTGTGGGGATGTTTGTGACAAATGTTTCTTCCCTTTCCACTTTGCTTTTTTCCCTCCTGTCAGTTACTGAAGGCAAGATTCAGTCCTCTGTGTCAATACAGAACCTGACATACCCCAGCAGGGCCTAAGGGCTGGGAAGTGATCTCCAGATATATCCAAATCCAAGCCCTGCAGAACAGTTTGTCTTCCCCACTCGTGATTCCCATAATGGGAGGAAGTGTTTTTAGAAAAGGAGTTTCATGTTTTGAGAGTGCCGTTTTCTACGTGCAGTGTGCTAACTGTATCGCTTGAGCACAGGGTTAGAGGGGCTCTGGCATTGTGAGAACAAAGCCTAAAGACCTCCTCTAAAACACATGCAGCTTACTAATAACCACTTTTAAAGAGACGTCATTGCTTTTATATCCTGTTTTCTAAGACTGTCTCCAGAGGAAAACTGCATTTACTTCAGTGTCTCGAATGAGGATGAAGGGCTCGGAGTATCCAAATTCCTGGCCACTTGTTAGAACTAAAGGTCTTGGTGTCAGACATCATATCCTAATGGAGTATGAATTAATCATCTGGCTGGGAAAGTCTGGCTTTAGAAGTACGTCACATACTGAAGTGCTTCCACTTTTACTCATCAAATTCAGCATGAAGATCAATTTGTGCATCTGTAACCTCTTCAAAAGTAGCTGACAACAGAATGGCTTGTTTGCTCAGAGACAAATTTCTGTGGCTTGTTACATGGTATGGAGTATCTGAGTTTACCCTCCTGTCTTGTTTTTGCAGTTATGCTAGAAAAAGGGGTTGGGGAAATAACAGAAAACCTTGAGGCGGAGCAGGATAAAAAATATATACTCTGTGACAGAATTTTAGGATTGAAATAAGCTATGTTTTATGTCATGCCCCCATCTGTCTAAACTATTTTTGCTCACCTGAGACCTGTTCCACTGCTGGTGTTGGATATGACATTCAGCAAAGCAGTTGGAAAATTTTATATATAGGGTAATGCAATATGTTTTCCCTGATCATCTCTATTTACCATTAAAAAACACTAAAGTTCACACAAGGATTTCCAGTTGGCTGGTTTTGAATTAAATTAACAAAGACCTTACATTTCTCTTGAATTCTCTAGCACATTTGCACTTGCTCGCCCTTGCTTAATGTACTTGTTATAAAAGTGAAAAGGTACTGTCTTTTCTTAGACTTGTGAATATAGCTGAGAAAAATGGGGGTAACCCAACAGACAAGAGCTTTTAAACTGCAGAAACTGAAAAAATTCTTGTTTGGTTTTTTTTCTCCCAATTATGTCAGTTGGCTACAAAAACATGTCAGCTTCTCCCACGTATCTTGCCAGAGGCCTTATGACAGTAAAACAATACCATTGCTGTTTAAATGGATGCAGTGTTTTCAACTGTTGAGAACAAATAATATTCATCATCCCACTAATACTGATAGAATCCATAGAAGAGACCACTGGTTTACCAATTAACTGCTTATTTTACAAGCCTGTCTCAAAACAGCCCAACACCACTGTCCACTTTCCAATATAATCTTGTTCTAGCCTGCTGACAACATTTGAGACTGAGTTTTCTGTCAAATTGGAGAAAACACGGACTGGTAAATATGGAATAAATGGGATTTCAAACAATCCAAATGTAATGATTTTCACTAGCTGATGAGAAAGAGTTTGCCTATTATTAAACAAAGTTTGGACAGATTTGCTAATCACATCTTGCATTGCTGCAGACTTGGTCTGCAATTTGTGTCACCACAGAGCCTGAGACACCCTTGTCTCTGCTGGGAGAGTGTGAACACACAGTGAGGTTTCCTTAGCATTTCAGTGCCACTGCACCATCCTAAGCATATATCTCATGACCACTTGCAAGGCTAATGTCAGAATTTCCAGTGAGGAACAAGAATACTCTTGTGCACAGAAGGCAGAGTATACTCATGTACCAAATGCACAGACTCACTCTAGAAAAGACTTGAACAAAGTCTACATTAATAGGATGTAATAAAAGAAGAGTGGTGAAACAGTGTGCGACTGGTTGCACAGTTTCTGATATTTTGGAAGTGATTAAATATAAAAATCATGAGAAAAATATAAAAACCATGAGAACTTTTTTGCTGAACAGAGCACATCAGCAACAGATTAGTATTTCAAGCAAAACAGAACTAATGAAAAAAGAGTCTTTGGGACACTTCTGGGCAAAAGAAACTACGGGGAAAATATTAAGAGAACAAGAAGAGTTATATTATCCTACTGAACTGTATTTTGTGATGTTGCAGCACAGAATTGAAGTTGGTGCCAATTCTCTTCTTGTTTCTTAGAAGAGATTTCTAAGCATTTGAGAAGAGTTGGTTCAAACTGATGTGAAAAAGTTGACTTTTTCCTTTTTTGGAAGTTGTTGACATTTTGCAAACAGGTCCCAGTAGTGTTTAAATTTTCCTGCTTTTTTTTGTTTTGTTATGTTTTGTTTTGTTGTTTTTATTCCTCTGTTTGAAAAAAGGTGTGTCTTACTTTACTACTCCATAGAAAAATTATCTTTTAACCTTGAGGCATTATTTAATTTTAGCCTATTCAGCTGCAAAGCAAGTAGAGTGAATCAAAGCTGTTGGTTTAGATGTTTTATAATTTGTTGGCTTCTATCTAAAGCCAATAACCCTAACACTTCCATAACACTTTCTGGCTGTGCTAGTTCTCAAAGAAATAACACACTCATGCTGCTTTCATTGATCTTTGGGAAGGCTGTAACGATATTCTGTTAATTTTAAAAGCTGTTAAAAGTTGTGCTATCAAATTAAGCCTTAACCTTATTGATACAGATAAGAGAGCCCTTTCTGCCAGTTGTCATTCCTCTGTTGTGTTGAGGTGCACCATTCTGAAATGGTTCATAGGAGGCTGCTCAGCTATGAATGTGTGAAATGGATGCAATGACCCAGCAGTGCGTCTGGGGAGCTGGCTCTGCTACAGGGCTTTGCATTTAGCCACCGTGGGAGAAAACCGCTTCTGGATGCAATTATCCCAGTGCTGCGTGAAGTCTCAGCAGTCAGACAGTCCTGCTTCTACAGGAGCCACAGTCTCTGGAGGTTTAAATCAGTGTAGTACCATGCTACACTGATTTACAACGACAAGGGTATCGCTCCTCACGAGCCTGGCAAGGGTACCGCTTGGCTTCCTGGAGCCCAACAGCATTGGAAGGAGGCAATCTGGCCTCAGCTCTCCAGGAATGAAGTTGTTCCTTCAGTGGATGGGAACAGTTAAGCTCACTTGCACAAAACATATGTTGCTTGCATAAGATACATTTTGGGTGAAAACTCTGCTTTTAATTATAGACGATTGCATAAAATGTCAGTGATTAAAGCCCAGATTTAGCAGTATTCTTGGCCTGAAGGATACCAGCCAGAAAGCGTGTTTCTCCTCCTGTTTACTCCTCTTGGAGCAGAATTTTTCCAACTTTATGAAAGTTTTCTATTTAAGTGAAAAAAAAAAATCAACCAAAGAGGAAAGTAGCTTTTCCTCATCTATTCTGTCTCTCAAGTTTTCTCAACAGTGAAATTTTTCAGGGGCTGAGCAGGGCGGTTTTGAAACAGGGAAGATTGGAGATCTAATATCTCATTTCAAAGCCAGAAGTCTAAAAGTCAGGTTTATGTTGTCTGAGGCAATCTCAGCCTTTGGTTTCCTTTTGTCCACAGGCTGATGGGGAATGCCCATCCTTTAAAATCACCAGTTGCCTCTGGTAAGTAAAATTCCTTCAGTAATTCTCCAGAGTCTGAGATAATTATATCCAAGGCAAAACTGGCAAGGTCTGAAATGTGATCAGATATATACCCAGCTGAGCAGGATCCACTTAAGTATTTGTTCTGACTTAGCCATTGTCATTCCAAAAATACTGCCATGGAGGAAAATATAAATATGATCCCTTCTTTTTTAGGATTGTTACCATCTGTATCATAGTTACCAAATGTTTATTGCTTAACTTGCATTTAAAATTAACTGAGTCTATGCATTGCCTGCCTTTACTGTAATCATAATATAGTAATCACAGCTCTGTTCACAGAATGTGGTCTACTTCGATAAGCATTTTGCTTCAGCTTTGAGTACTGTTTTTTGACAAGTGCTATTTTTGCCACTTCTTCTATAAATATATAGGTTATTATTATTCTGCTGTAGTGATTCACTTCTGCACTCATTTCTCTGGAAGTACATTGAATTACACCAGCTGAGATTATGGCCTCTACTGTGCTTTTCAGAATGTTTTCTTTTAGTCTCCTCTATTTTTAGGTCAATTACTGAGTTCAAATCACATTACATGACTGAAGATAGCACCTGTCCTTTTATTTATATCCTCATATTTTCTGAGTTCCTGTTGCTGCTTTTTTTGATCTCCCTTCTCCATATAACTGCTTCTCATTATGCTATTTCCTGACTTAACCTAGATTACACAATATCTGTGTAGATTCAATAATCCCTTTGAAAGAACTAATTGGGCAGAAAATGCTAACGGGAGACCTGTGGGTTAACCCCAACAAAGGCAAAATCCTCAAGCACATGAGGAGGATACTTTCCTTTTTAAATGAGGTGATTAATGCTAAGATCCTATTTTACTCTGAATGCTGCACATTAATTACTTTGACAACCTTTGCTGAGAGCAAAATCATGCTTTAAGGAGTACTTCCTGGAAAGCCAGGTTCTGGCAGATTCTAAGAAGGATCCTTATCACCAGGAGGGAACACAAAAGGCTGCCTTCCCTTCCTAACCTCCAGTTTCTGCATTTCTTGAAAAGTCTGACAGAAGTCATTTGATTCACAAGGTGGTTGCCAGCTAAGCGTTGCCAAGTGTTGGGGAAGTGGGGAAGAGCCACGCATGTGGCTCTGGTCTCTGTCTGCAGTCAGACTGGCTGCTTCTGACAAATGTGGAAAGCGAACCAAAGCAGCAACCATCTGACCCTCAAAGAGCACTCACTTAGAGTTACCAAGTTTGTACTGTCAGATGTAATGGCCAAGAGCCAAGGCTCTTCTGTGTGAAGTGCCCAATTAATAGCTGAACGACTATTTGGAGATCTTGGCATACAGTTAGGCTTTGTTATCATCTGACCTTTTCAAATCTAATTTGTTATATGTCATACATAACTTTCTTTGTGTAGTGTATTTTTTGTCTTTAATAATTATACTTTATCCTTAAAAATAAGCAGTACTGATATATTTATGGCAATAAACTAGATAAACTATGGGTGAAACTGGAATTACTCACAAGTGTGGCAGGTTTTAAGCGTATTTCCAACATGATTTATAGAGATAACTTCACATGCCCAAAGAAACTTAAATTTCAAGAAAGGACAGCCCTAACCAAAAATCTGCTCTTGCACTAGGATGGGCTGCAGTTTGATTTAGGTAATTTCAGGCTACTCAAGCATCAGAGTTCTCCACATCAGTATTCAGTCTATATTTTAAAATGATCAAAATAAGGCTATCAGTTTCTTGTGCTCTATCTTTCATTCTGCATCACTTTACATATACAATGCCATTCCTGTGGGTTTCGAGCTGAAATTTGAGCCATGCCAGACTTAGCATAACTTCTTGGATCCCACAATGAAATGGCTATTTTCCCTGAGAGGAAAATAGGAACAAAACAGTAAGTAGTAGGTGAAGAATTTATCAGTAATAGGCGAAGTATTTTTCCCAAATATGGCACTGAATTTACACATTAGGAACATTGACTCCAATTGCCTATTTCTCAACAACATTAGCAGCTACAGTTTTGGTTATGAAGATGTGTCTAACATTACACAATGAGAGTAAGGTTGGAGGGAGTTATGTGGCAAGAGTTAACAGTTCAGTATGAGTTTCTGAAGAAGTGCACTGCTCTCATTTTCCAGTCAGTTTGAACTAAAACAGCACCTGAAGAACATTTATGATTATGGTGTTTTGAGCTCCCAGCTCTGGTGTTGCTGGTACTGCTGTTAATTGCGTACTTGGGTTTCTTTTCACTTAGTGCTGATTCTTGGCCCTGGTAGACTGACTCACTGTAAATTTACTGAGAAAGAATTATTTCTTTGTCCTCAGCAAATCTGAATAATTAATTTTTATTTTAATCATTATGCTCCTTAGCCGACAGCCTCTTCGTGAAAGAAGGAAAGAAAGGGACATGTTTAATTAAAACAAGAAAGTGCTGAAGTTAAACAACATGTCAGTCACTCTGATAGTTGAATAGCATGCTATTTTTTCAGGGTTACACACTTGCCTTATCAGCACTATTTACTGTACCACTAATGCTCCCAGAACTTCTTTTTACAGCAATGATCTGCCAAAAGCTAAATAATTTGCAATTAGCAGAGAGGAGGCTTTATATTTGCACCTTGAAAATATTGGTAATAATTCCCTGGCCTGGGAAGTGCCAGGAATGGAGGCCAAGGGAACACCCAGAGCAGGGGTCAGAGCTGTGCCCTGGGCAGCCACGTTCCCCACACAGGTGTTCCCAGTGCAGGAGACTGAAATCTCCAGTTCAGCAAGGTGGTGCATTATCAGCACCTCATTAGCTGCTGTCCTGCAGGGGACCTGCAGTACTTGTGTGGGTGTTATGACCAGTGCCAAACACGATGTAGTTTGTAGTTGCTTCAAGGTGCAACAAAGGTGCGTGCAGAGGAATTCACTGTGCTGTTTATAAATGAGCATATTTTTTCTCCCTGCTTGGCATTTCCTTGGTCTAACAGTTTGGCCTTTGTGACTAAGATGCTCCAGAACATTGTCTTTATTGAAGATCTAACAAGCACGAATTTAATCTGTACTGGCTCTTCATGCTCAGTCTCAGATTTATGTAAATCTCTTTGAAAGACACAAGGAAAGATGTTTCACATCCCAGGATGTCTGCTTCAAGAGCAAAACCGGAAGTAAATAAAGGAAGCATTAAAGGGGTTCAGTTAAGCATTAAGCTAAATTGTTTAAAAGTTTCAATGTAAATTTGAATATTTATGCACTTTTAAAAAAACAACAACAAACCCCTCACCCAAAAAACCAAACCAAAACAAAACAAAAAAAACCCACCCAACCAACAAACAAAAAAAAACCCCACAAAAAAACCAAACCAAACCAAACACCAAAAACAACACTCCACATGATCTGTGCATAGAAATGGTATTTAAAATGTCTGTCCTGAGTAAACATGTTTCCTGGCCTGGTTTCATGTGAATAAAGCATTCTTTTAGACAAGTCAGTTGATGTGCTGAAAAAGAGTCTAAACACTCCTTTTCAGTGCTTAGTATTGTTACAGTGGGGATACTGCAACACATGTATAAGACAATGAGGCCCGTGCAAAAGAAATATCTATGGACCGATTCTTGCTAGATGTTTCAGAGATGTTTATTTCTCCAGCCACATGGCTGAGGATCTGCTGAGGAACTGAGGCAACCACGGGACCCGAGGGTCCTTGCCCGTGCAGGGGAACACAAACCAACCAATGGGGAACGAGGCTGACCTGGAGCAGGGAAACCCCGTGTCTCCCCCCCAGGGCCCCTCTCCCAGGACCACATGGCAGGGGGGAAGGGACCCCGACATAGTATATATGTGTTTGTATTTCCATCATGGATAACTGTACAGAGCTCATCACTCTGATCACAGAAATTACCCAAACTGGAAGCTGATCACTTTGAGCAGGTCCTGCTGCTTATGCAGAGCAATGCACATAGCAGCATCCTGTTTTCAGGTCGGCATCCACCCAGCCGGCAATGGTAGTTTGGTGTGCTTTCTCCAGTTTGGGGACAAAAAGCGGTATGTACAAAATTCTCATTGGTGCCAACATTAGATCATTTCTTCTAACTGACTGGGTAGTTAGAATGGCTGCAAAATCCATCTGTGCCAGGATAACTGGATTGGGATAGAACAGGACTTGCCTAGGGCAGAAGTGCAGGGTGCATAATGATCTGTGCCAGTGGCTGGAGAGGACGTGTTTGGTATGGACATTAATGTGATGGATAGGTTTAAAGAATACTGAGAACCTTCAGGATTTCCAAATCAGGAAACCAAATTACAGTGTGATGTGGGTGAACTTAATAAAAAAATAATGATGCCAGTGAAACCGTAGCCCTTCTTCATAGCACTCCATCAGAACTGCAAAAAAAAGATCTTAAAAGGAACAGAGGATCAGTGTAATAAACTTTAGTGCACATTTCATTAGGCTTGTGCCAGAAAAAACAGCAGGACATGCTGTAGCAGTGATTCCGTTTCAGAATGGCAGCAAGGGTGCTAGGAGCTGTGCTCCCATCTTGTACCAGTAGAAACTCTCCTATTCCACAAGTAAGGCAATAAAACCCATAACCATTAGTCTCTTGTCCAAATCTCTCTTCTGACCCTAAGCAGATTTCTGAAACAACTGTGGAGAAACCTGTATGATCAGCCCAGATTTTTCATCAAATCCAAGAGAATGCAGAGGAAGAAGACTCTGAATGGATCCTTTGGCCAAAGTGGAGTTATCTCCCAAGAGGGAGAAAAAAAGACTCTTTAGAGCAAAATTCCTCCTCTCCTGAAGGCGATGCCTAAGTGACAGATAGGCCATGCCTTGTTTTTTCCATTGACTGGAGGGAGACTTATTGTTATAAATGTCTTTGCTTTAGATGTCTAAGATTGGATGAGACCACCCTACTTGAGGACTATCCAGTAAATATGCTCAGTGAAGCCTCCTCTCTAATACCAGGATGAAGAGCCCACTATACATGCCTTGAAATATATATATTGGTTGGGTGCTTCTGCAAAGTCTGTAGAAAGAATTCTAATGAGTTTCTAAAAACTGGACCTGATGCTTTTAAAATTATGTCATGTACCTTTTGCTGTTCAGTTTCAATGCATTAAATTTTTCAGTTATTTTACACTCCTTAAAAAACAGTGAAAAAAATGGTGTAGTCATATGGTTCTTACCTACAATCAAGGGTACCTGAAGGAAATTAATTTGTGTTTGCTTGGATGCGCTGAATCTTTCCTAAAAAGACAAAATTCACAATACATTTCCTGATATCCTATACATCAACATTTATGTTACGCTCATTTTTCAGTGAAAACAGGCTTTATCAGTCCTGGTCATGCCTCTGTCTTAATTTGTAATGATGTTTTTCAAGGCACCATAATCTGAATAAATTGATGAAATGTCCCTGTGTACCTCAAAAGTACTTCTATCTTTTCATTACAATATAGGTGCTCTAGAGCATCCATCCACGCTAAATTAAGGTCCTGGATTGTAAAACTGACCTTACCATCTGCTTTGGGCATGGAGTTCAACCAAAAGCCTTCAGAGGCTACCCCCCATCAAAGAGTAGAATCTGTCTTCTAATACAGAAACTTGGCCCCCAGACTGGCACAGCAGATGAAAGCACAGGAATCAAAGCCAATTTGGGATTCAAACATATTAGCCAGAAGGAATAGATTGAAGAATACAAGAGCACATTTCTCTAAGGCTAACATGTACTCTGATTTGTATCTTGCACTTATCTCAGTGAGACTTCACAAGCAAGGTATGTGCAAGTACAGAATTTGTTGCTTTGCATTTTGAGCTGTACTTTTGATTCAGTTGGTGAGAAAGTGCGAAAATAATTAAGGAAGCAGTTGTTTGGGCTGGTGAAAAAGAACAAAGAAAATTATGGTGACAAACTAAATGCTCGCTTATGAGCAGGGACAGATAGTCTCACCCGAATGTTCTTAAAGAGCAGGCAGAGATAATTACAGAGGCATTATCAATCATTTTTGACACCTCATTAAGAGCAGATGAATTGCTAGTGGACTGAAGGACAGAAGAGCCAGAGAACAGCCAATAGTTAAGTAGGTAATAAACAGGAGAGACAGATGTGGACCTTTGAGGCAAGCTTCAATACCCAAAGAAACTATAAAAGGCTTTATTCCTATTGCTATGGCTTCCAAATGTACAGGTTTCTGTGCCTGCGGGAGGAAATACTCTTGGGTTCAAAGAGAGGCAGTAAGATGGGCAGGAATATGTCGAGCTCGTAGTTGCTGACTGAGAAGTAAGACAACCCCCCACTCTCCCCCCCGCCATTCCTCTTATGTCACCACCAAACATTACATTTTATATTTAGAATATATTTGGACAGAACACCGAACAAAGAAACAGTTATGATCAATAGAAGAATCCAAGTAAAGGATTAGACACATGGTTGCCCAGTGATGGTTAATCTAATTTAGGCAATCCTTGTACTGGGGAGTGATTTTGAATACTAGGACTGGATTTAGTTTAGTAGACAGAAGCATGCAAGCATAGAGGCTAGAGGTACAAGAATGGGCAGCCATATCCTGGCAGAAATAAATTAAACCATGCCCTGAATCTTCATTTTTCTTTCAAACAAATCCCAGGCTGAATTATTTGCATTGTTTTGGAGCCCTTGAATAGCATTCCAATATTTCTTTCCACTATGGGGTAAATTGTTCTGCTCCATTGATTTAACACAGCTCTTTTGGGGATTTCTTTGTTAGGATATGTATGAATGTCCATTAAGAAAGAACAGCAACAGAACCATTAATAAACTGGGGCAGATGTTAAACTAATATAAAGGCAATGATGCTATGCTGATATATGCAAACTAAAGATCTGTCCTACTGAATACTCTGAGAAGTCACTTGCCAAACCATATTATCTGTTCTTCATTGCCTTATTTTCTGTATGCCTGAGAAAAGCCAAAGAAAATTAGATCCTTCTTATACCACTCACAGCCAGGAAAGGATCTGTCATCATCAGTCACGAAAACACTTGAAATATGGATGCAGTGTCTTCATTGCCATGGTCTTCCATGTCTAGCTTATTACCTTGCTTTAGAGGACAGAGCATTTTTTTACTGTGCATGGGTTTCAGACATTTTTGTCAGCAGAGCACAGTGGGGTGGTGGAGAGGATAATGTATTTTACTGAAATCTCTTCTTTGATTTAGAATTTTATTTACTTCATTTATTTTCAGGTACTTGATTTTTCTATGTATGTCTCACTATTATGCATAGACCATTAATCCATTCTGAGACCTCCAACTTTCAACTTTTGGTCATTCATAGCATTTTCAGTCATCTTTTGTAGCTATTGTAGTCTTTGAACTGTATGTTACTAGATTTTTTAGAAATGTCAGGATATGACATTGGCAAGTGCCAAGTGACCCTCATTTCTTCCTCCAGAAGCCCGCAGACAACCAGGTCTGTGATATGTGAAGTCTCACTCTTAGTTAGGACTGTTTTAAGCCCTTATTTCATTACAATTGTAGCTACTGATTTCATTTTGTATCTAGGATGGGCATTAAACTAAAAAGTGCAGCTGCTTTCAATTATACTCTAATTTTCTGTTTCAAGATAGCTTTCATTTTTTTGTGGCATCACTTAGTTGCCCTGTCCCCTTCCCCTCTGTTTTCTGCATTCAGAGCTTTTAACCACTAGGGAGTTATGCAGGGATAGGAATTAACAGATGTCATTTGCCTCTGCTTCTGGTAGCAAGACCAATTTCACTTAGTGAAAAAATTATGTTCTTACAAGTCAACTAAAAACTTCTGTCTATGGGGAAATTCTGGAAGAAGTTGCTGAAATTAATAGGATGCTCTTAGGGAGGTGCCACAGAGAAACCTTTTGTAGGCCTAGTCCTCCCTTCTCCTTCTGTATCTCTCAGTCCGGGGTTGGGGTTGCCTTAAGAGAGGGGGACATTTGCTGGTGAGATGGAGGAAAGGTAGCAGACACAGACTGCACCAGCAAAGATAGCATTCCTGCATGGAAGGGAAGGGTGTCCCAGCCCCATGAAGTCAGTATTAGCAGGAGTCATGAAGACCCAAGTTAGGAGGGAGAGACAAGGACCCTGGCACCTCTGACTCAAACCTGGCAGACACTGAAGGCTTCCTATGATGCCCTCCCTTTCTGATGCCATGGTTAGGCTGAGCTTGCCTGTGGGAAGGCTGAGCTGCCTCGGGGTGAGACACCATTGCAAAGGCAGCAGGGGAAACAACACAGATCCTGGGAATCACTGGTGTAGCTATAAGTGAGTGTGCCTTTATGGCAAGCAGGAGACAGGCTTTCCCAACCTCCCTCTAGTGAGGATGATCTCTGTGCTTGTTTGATGATGGGGTTTTGTTAGCCTCCATCAAAATGAATAGAAAGAAATGAAGAGCAATATGTGAAAGGCACGCTGGTTTATTGTGTGGTGATCCAGGATGCACAGGTGAAGAACTATGAACAAGGACAGTGGGGGTGGTAGCCTCAGTCTGCTCATTCTTCATTGTTTCCTCAAATTAGTTAGAAATCATTCCTCTTTGTTAACAGGAATTTCAAAGTGAGGGCAGCCTGCTCCCATACAAAATATCCACATGAGCCAACAGGCACCCTTTTGGCAGATGAGGAGGTTTCCTCTTACTTAGCAGCTGAAAAATGGAATCTGATGAATGAAACTACCTCTTGTAATTAATCAACTGGCTTATTTATGCCTCCTAAACTCAAATTTGAAAGCTATCTGGAAACCTGAAGTACCTTGGGGATAAAATAATGGGCATTAAGGTTATTTTCTAGCAAATGAAACTTTGGGAGTCTGCCAGCAGTAGTCAGGCTTATCGGACCATACCTAATCGAAGCAGGGAAAGGCATGAGCTGAAGTCTTTGACTACCTGAAAGTTAATAGAGTGATGAGCAAGAGTGACCTCTCTCAAGATGTGAGATAAATAATAAATGGCCAGAAAAAGAGGTAAAGAGCTAAAAATAAAGTCCAACTACACTGTGGTCCCTAGTAGCAGTGGTGAGGATCATTTCACATTTCAGTGTCTCCTCCACTTCATTGCAGGGAAAAATGTGTTCACAGAGCACCTCACTAAGCAGGTTTTGTGCCCCTTGCTGTTCAGCTCCAAGCTCTCTGTAATGAATGAATCAGCATTCTAGCAGAGCCGGGAGGGGAACTTGCACATCTTGGCTGGAAGCCATATGACCCTGAGGAGTGTGGTTGGTCCTTCACATCCACACTGGGAAATTCCACTGACTCTGAGGAAGCAGTTGCCAAGCAAGGGCTGTGGTATTAGGAGGTGAAAATGTATTTGTACCATCTCCTTTTTAGAAGGGAAAAAAGAGATGTCTTCAATGAGAAATAGTCTGAAGAAGGTGTTGAAGGGGTTTATTTGACTCATGCCAACAAACTCTTGGACAAAACAAATTGGTTTTAAATGGAGGAGCTGGACACACAGTCCAACTGACCTGAAAGAAAGAAACCACAGGCAATAAGTAGGTCTGTAGAAGAATGTGGGACTTTATGAAGCCTTGTGGTGAAAAGAGAGAGATGTGGGGGCAGGTTGCTGAATCCTCTGATTGCTGCCTTCAAGCTCATACCTCAATGTGAATGGACACACACATATAGTCACATGAAAGGCATTTACTGAATTTGACCAATGTAGGGAATCCATTTTCCAGATTAAAGCAGGTGAGTTTGGTGACTGAGTGAAATGTGACAGAAATGTCCAAACCCCAGGGTCCAAAGCTGAGCTGAGAAATAAAGAGCCCACCTCAAATTGCAAAGGAAGGAGTGACTTAACAGGGAAGAAACACAGAATCACAGAATTGTTAGGGTTAGAAGAGATCTCTGGAGATCATCTAGTCCAACCCAAAAGAAAGAAAACATTCTGCACAAAGCTATTGCTTTTAAAAGAGAATAATAAGATAAAGCTGTCCCACTTGCTATGCACTGAGTAACAGCTCTGAAGGTACCTTCAGTCAAGGAGCAGGGGGAAACAGATTAGATTCATCAGAGAACTGAGACTGAGCAGCACGGAGCTATGACAGGAACTGCAAAAAGGGAACAAGTCAGAGGCAACACAGAGAGACAACGGTCTCTTCACAAATCCTCCTTCATATGAGAATTTCCTGCGAGTGGCTGTCAGGAAGAAAAGACAGACAGGATAATGTCGGGTATGATCATGCTGGGGATGTCAGAGCAATGATACTGCAAAACTTGGGGGAGAGAGAAGAACACTGAGGCAAATGGCAGAGCAGGGCTTTGGGAACATGAACTCAGAGGAAAACAATTCCAGCACAAAGGGAAGCAGTGTTGCAGATGCACAAGCATCATCTTGGCTCCAGCAAATGCATTTGGGAATAAACACAAATGGTAAAGGCCATTCACCTCGGTTGCATTAGCAATCTCCACAGTTCACAAGAGTGCAGCTTTGATTAATCAGTTGTGCTTGCATGTAACAAGGCCCAGGCCAACATCAACTTCCACTGGAACAGATCCTGCATGTCACTGCTGATTTGCCGGTGTATTCCCTCCTTTGCCTGCTGACTTGGTCTCACTTCACAGAGTGTGGGTTGAGACATACTGTGCTTGCCATACATATTTGTCCCTCTTTATTTGATACTACCACCAGGATGCTTCCCTCTGCTACTACTATTGCAGGCTTTGTTTCACTGCAGAAATAATGCATGTCCTTGGGTTCTTTCCTCTTTCCATCACACGTCTTCTGTGTCTAGTCTCTGAAGGTGTAAGCACAGTGCTCCCTCAGCATCTTCTGGCCGATGTGACATGTGAGAACAGAAAAAGGATATTTACTATTGACTCTTAATTTGGTCTTAGACAAGAGGTGAAAGCAAGAACCACAATGAAAGGCAGAAGACACATATTGGAAAGATAAAAATATTTAGTTTAGGCCATGTGTTATATGCATAGGAATCTAAGGTTCTCTTTCATGTAAAACTTCATGGCCGTCTGGGTTTTTTGAAGTTGCTCAAATAACTGCTTTTGATGTCACCTACAGCGCCATTTTTTCACATGGCCACTTGTTAGCCTATTTCAAGCATTGTTGGCATTTTAAGAGGCTTACTGGGCAGTTTCTAATTTATTTGAACTGTGTAAATCAACGAGTCAGAGGCTTCTCTTTGGTATCAGATTATTCTCTGTTAGTCTACTGCAAATTCCTCTCCTCTTTTCCATCACATTGTAACTACAGTCTTCCATTAGCAGGGAAATAATCTCACACAAGTAAAATTCTATCCAACTCCCAAAAATGCCAGGAATCTTGAACTAAGCTTTGCTTCTCTTACACTGCTTCACAGTCCATCTCTGACAGAGACAATATTTTTCCCGGTGAACGAAATAATGAGAGGCTTTCAAGTCACTTGATTAATTTTACAGCTTTCAAAGCCAGGACTGCATCCCACAGCATACAGGAAGGAAGTCCCAGAGCTCTGTGCAAATTTTCCATTGATGCTGTTTTCACCTCCTAGCACTGAGCTGCAACAGGACCCAGCCCATTGCTCCTCCTGCAGCCCTCTGATAATGCCACTGGTGACAATTTTGTTCTGGAAATGTGACAGCCCCACCTTAACTTCAGATTGTAGTTTATAATCAGAAGAGACAGAAAAACTGCGCCACCATATTTTCCATGTGTCACTGGTGCAAAGTTCAAACTGACTTTTTTGGTTTGCCCTCAGTTGGTATGTGGAATGAGCCTGTCACCTTTTGATATCAATGTTGGATCAGTCCTCATTTGTAATGAGCAGAGAAAAAACTGAGAAATCACTTTCACTCATTTATAAGCAATATCCAAAGATTGCCAAAAAAGACTGGATGAACAGAGCCTGGACTGCCTCCCTGCACTGCGTGCAATAAGTGCTCATCAGCCAGTGTGAATGTGTGTTTTGTGCATGTGAAACACAATGAAAACACATCTGCTCCTTTTCATGTACACCAGAAGTGTGACTGTGGCCCATGAGGGCCTTTTCCCAGTGCTGACAGGTGGCAGAAATTGAGTTGGTTGTAAGACCCTAAAAGTTAATGAAGGCAGACATCTGCAGCAGAGCAGTCTGTAGCTGAGCCACTTAGAAAACTCCCTGTGCAGCCAAGAAAGAGAGAAGACACTTCTGTGGAGCCTTAATTTAGATGTCTATTTTAGGATGGGCTGAATCACACTTTGATGCCCATTCAGTCCTGGCCTCCCCTGGTCACCATTCAGCCCAGGTGACCTACATTCAGGTGAGTGACTCCCACCCCTGCTTTACCCAGGCAGATGAAGTGCCACTCCTGAAGAGCACTTTGGCTAGGTGATGTCTGTAGTGGAGCCGGCTCTGCCTTCCCTCTTGTAATCATGACTGCTTGAGAGGTTATTTTGGGGCACTCAGGAGCAGTTTAAGTTTGCTCTCCCCAGTCACAGGCAGTTTCCTCTGTCTGGTTGTGAGCTCCATCAGCTACTGCTACTGGAAATGCAGTTTGCACCCCACTGCATCAATAAAGGTGAGTCAAGCACAGTAAGGGACTCTAAAGGCTCATTTCATTGATGTTTGCTATTATTGAGTACATACATAACATTCCTGCAAGCTGGAGACTGCTGTAAGAAGGCCAATCTCAATAATATGGAAAGGCACCCTTCCAGGGAGAAAACACAATGGCTCACACCTCTTTCACAAATTGTTTCTTACTTCAAAGTTTCAGAAAACAAAGTTCTGTTTGCAGGATGTTTTCCTGGTGTTTCTTCCCTGCCTGGAGGGAACCTGGGGACAGACACAGACAGCTCTTCTCAGTTCAGAAAAAGAAGACTGTGATAACTGTGATAACCAATTCAACATGCAACAAAAAGGATGAGTATGACCAGTGTTGTTAGAGCACAGACATCCCCACAGGTGGGGGTAAACCCTATAGGCATTTAAACCAAAAACATAATCTCAAGTATAAAATTACCCTCACATGCGCATGCATTGGACATCTCCAAGAGACCTAAGTGGTAACAGGAGGGAAGATCTCAGAGTGACTCTTGTCTGTTTAATCAACTTAATGCTTAAAGAGTTTTTCATCTATCACACCAAGCAACCTCTGTCTGACTAAAACCTATTTTTCAAGGCATTTTCTTCTTAACAGAGATGAAAATCAGAAACAGATTCACCATCCCTTTTTAAAAATTTGTTTCAAAGATTCATACCCCAGTGTTAAAAAAATGGTGGGTCTTCTTGTCCTACAACCCTTTCTGGCTTCCAAAATTTGAACTTGATAACCCCTGTTCTTGTTCCTTGCTGAACTCTTCTCAATAGATTAAGTATTCACTGTGCCCTACCTTCCTTTCTTCCCTACTTCAGCTGCTATCAAGCCACTTCACAATAAATAGCTCAAACCCTCTACGAATAAACCATTTTCTCAAACTCATCAGGCTTCCAATCATCTCTGCACATTTTCATTTTCCAAAATGTTTTTCAAGATGCCTGCATCAGAGCTTCATGCAATAATTCAGTTCCAGTGAAATCACTTCCCTGCTCCTACTTGTTTATCTCATGTTTATGTAGCTGGGCATTACATTTGCTTGTATTGCCAGAGCATCACAGGGGGATTCTGCTTTCCCTCTGGCAACTCTGAGACTCTTCTCAGCATTGCTCCTTCCCCAGCTCTGCAGATACAGCCTACGGCCTGTGTAACTCAGCCATATTAAAAAGCTCTGTTTAATTACACTCCCTACACCTATACTCCCTACATCATTTCATATAGTTATCACGTCCTTATCATAATTTCTATTCCAGCAGCACATGTGATATTTACAGATTTGTTTCAAATCAACAGGAAAGCTGCATTTAATTCCAGATCACTGATGAAATTGGTTGGTCAACACTGTTTCTAGTACATACCACCATGGGATGCCACTAGAAACACACTCATTCAGAGAAAATTTCATGTTAGCAACAGCTTTGCAATCTGCCATTTAGCAAATTCTAAATTCATCTTATCCAAGCTTTATTGACACTAATTGCTCATTTTTGCAACCTTGCCATGCAGTTGCTCATTTTTTAAAAACTCAGATTATCCTATGCCAGCAAATAGTACACATTAAACCATAGAATTTTTTTATGTCTATATGACAGTGTTTATCAGCCAAACAAATAATTCATAGTAAAATCAGGCTGTATTGACAAGATTTTTTTTTTAACAGCATCATATTGACTGTCTTGAAATGGTATTCACACATTTTACCTCTATTTACATCTTCCTTAATTAACTCTTGTTAATTTTTCTCTTATTTTGCAAGGGAATAAATCAGGATAGAAAGGTGATTGCCCATATTAACCCATTTTTATCTTTTTACTGTACCATCACCAAAGGATTGAAGCAATTGGCTGTATATTTTGATGCAAGTTACCCAGGTCTGATGATGTACAAACATTCTTCTTAAAGACATGCTAGAATTTTTCTTACTTTCCAGTGGACTGGAAAACATTTGAAGTGGCATAGGCTTATCACCTGCTTTTCTCCAAATACAGAATATCTATCGTCAACTTCTTTCTTTTTTTGTCTATTGAAGTTACGAACAGTCCTATTTTCACTTTGCAAAGGTGGTCTTTTATAACTTCATTTGTTTGTACTCTGATTCAAAAAGTCCTTCTTGTGCTAAACCTGGCAGACCTTTTTTTCTGTAATTTCTTTACTTTCCTTCATGTGTTTTCTACAGTGCTAAGTTCTAACTGGTAGCTGTGGTTTACCCCTCTCTAACACTTACAAAGCACCGACCCTGTGGTTTACATTTACTTCTTTACTTACATTAGGAGGTTTAAAGCAGAGAACAATTATACCCGTATAATAACAGCAACCCAGAGGGTATGAAAAGAAGATTAACACCATTTCCTCTGTCACAGTCTGGAAGAAAAGAACCTCTTAGACTTCTCCTGGTACCCCAATCTTTGACTTTGCTGGATGCCTAAGCCAGGTAGAGCACACAACACTAACTTACCCTTAAGAGGACCAATGGCCTGAGAGCAGGAGATTTCAGGCTTAATATGACACAAGCTGGGAACAAGTTTCTGAGTTGAAACCATCTTCATGCTCTCTGCAGCCCTGACCTGCTGTAACTCTACTGAAGACATTGAGGTCAACATTTTAGGTTTGTCTCCTAAGAAAATAAAAATATTGCAAGGATCCTGGAGCTTGGAGGCTTGAGCATTTTTTTCTTGTGGTTAAGAGTTCATGTAGTGGCTGTTAGTTTTGGGTGACAGCTGAGGTGTAGTGAGCTGTGCAGAGCAGCCATTGTATTTAGTGGGATGGAGGGGTTGGTAATCAGGATCACAGAGTAACTCAGGTGGGAAGGGTCAGGAGGTCTCTGGCTCAAACCCCTGTGTAAAGCAAGGTAAGCTTCAGGCCATGTTGCTTGAGGGTTTATCCAGCTGGGTCTTGAAAATCCTCCCAGAGTGGAGACTGACTGCACAGCTTCCCTGGGCAGGATGATTTGCTGCCTGACTGTCCTTGCAGTGAAAAACCTTCTCCTTAAATATAGTGAAAATCCAACTGTCTGTGGTCCACCTGTCATGCCCAAATATGAACAGCTTGGTTCCATCTTTTCAGTGACCTCCTTGTACTCACCAGGCAACTGCTGTTAAGTCATTCCAAAGCCATTGTATCCCCTGATGGAAGAAGCCCACCCCTCTCAGCCTCTCCTCACAAGGCAAGTGCTCCTGCCCTGATCACCTTGGACGTTCTCTGATGAACTTGCTCTGGGTCATCAGTGCCTTTCTTGTGTTGCAGGGGGCAAAGCTGGACACAGTACTCTAGATGTGGTCTAACAAGTGCTGAGTAAAAGATTTCTTCATCTAACAGCTGTTTTTCAGCCACAGTCCTTTTGTTTCCACAGTTTTTCCAGATCCCTTAAGTGGATTTCTCGTACCCTGCCTCCATTTTTCGTGTCATTGCCACTTCAGTACAACAATTTGTTGCCCCGCTTTTGAAACTCTCATAGCTCTGCCTTGCAGTCTGCCTGAATAATCAGTATTCAGAAACAACAGTGATATTTTGAACAGATGAGCACGGATCTGGTTTTGCTAATGCTGGCTGCTGTGGCAGACTATACAGCAGAAAGCAAAGAAAATCAAAAAGTTCTTGTGTCCCTTCCCAGAACAGAGAGTGACAATAATGGATCAGTTTCCTACAGCAGCCATGGGAGCCTTTTCTTTGCTAACAAAGTATGCCCTCTCTTCCCAGCCTACAGCAATTTGTATCAAGGAAAGCCTCTCAGCACTGCCTTGTTATTTATTCTGCCTGCATGGCCCCTCAGTGCAGTGGCTGCCGCCAAAGGCAGACTCAGGATGAGGCATTGCCAGAGAATGTTAAAAGCAGAAAAAGTCCCAGAAGCCACACAAATGGATGCAAAAAATGTACGTTCTCTTCTCACTCCAGGAAAAAAAGCAGCAACTGTTAGTTGTACACAGACTTCACGGAGCATTTAGGCTAAAGAGCCCTGAAAAGTCAGGGGAATCATTCCAGAAGTTGTGAAAATGGATGTGATTCTACACACAGAATATTGAACATTTCATTTTATGAGGGTTGCCTGCATCACTTGCTACAGTGGCCAGATAGACCCCTTCAAGATCCGACTTTTTTATTAGGCAAGGAGCGAACCTCAGCCATGGCTTCCAGGTTGGGGAGCTCTGAAGCAAATATGCACAGGAGCACCCAGTATGCTACAAAAATTGTAATTAATACAGGAATTAGGTACCCCTGCAAGGAGAGGACAGAGTACATAAAATTCAACAACTAAAGGCAAATTTTCATGGCATTCTAAACTTGTTTGTTCTTAGAATTTCAAATTACCTTACCTGCCTTATTCCACATGCTCCGTCACAATCCCTTCTCAGACCCAGCCTTCTCTGTCCTTCCCAACCGGTGATCCTGGAAATCACCTTTCTTTCCCAGGGTCTCTCAGATTCTTCCTGGTAGCGTCCATCTTGGGTCTCTCCACCTGTGTGCTCTGAATCAACAGCCACAGAGCAAACAAGGTTGAGATTCATCAAGCCAGTGGGAAGTTGTGCAAAGACGGAGGTTTTAGTGCTCTTTGACAGCGTGATTTTGAGTAGGGGAACAGAAAGTTTTCTGGGGGTAATTGGCAATCAGTTATGGCACTTAACAGCGAGACCACATATTGACCATGTTGGGGTGCCTGTGGAATAGGTGCAATAAACACACAAAAATGAACCCATGTGATCAAAATCTGCAAGATATCCTGATGTGCAAATAGGAGGACAAGCAAAATTTTGGGGTTCTTATTTCTTATGAGTATGTTTTTCCCATCCTTCAGCTCAACTCATTCAACTGTTTTCGAAAAACAACAGTCTTCTCTCATCTATGATAACTCAAGGAAGTAGAACACAAAAAATAGAGAAGCTGGTGACATGGTGATTGGGGTGCTCCATTTTAAATCAAGGCTGTTGGGCACTTTCAATACCATAATTAAGGATAATGCAAACCATTTTTGCCTACTGGTTTGCTGTGGTAGATCAGGATTTTCCTCAAAATCTGGAAGAATCAGTAATTGAAAAGATTATGTAAATCTGGTCAGCATATCACCACCTGGGAATGTATTTAATTTTAATCACTGAAACATGTATATTGACAGTTGTAGGAACAGACTGAAAGCTCATTAAGGTCTGTTCTAAACTGGAAGCTTAAAGAGGAATTTAGACCTGATCCTCATTTGCCTAAAGTAGCAATGAGGTATTTCAAGAAAATACTTTGTTGAGAACAGTGAGGTGAGAAACTCTGCTCAAATGAAATGGCTTTTTTATAAGATCTATTCCATACAATCCAGTGCACATGGAAGGTCATTCAAGCTCAGGGAAATATTTTTCCCATCACACTGTTGCTTGTATCCAATTTCTGGAATAGAGCAGTGTGTAGTGGTTGTGCCAGCCACTGGGGGAAATGTCTGCCCCAAACATGCACAGTTTGAATGCATCAGAAGGCTAATAAACAGCAGGAGGCTGTAACCCTCGTGTTACAGAGGCTGACCCAGAGACACTGAGTGACTGTACTTGCCAAAGGTGACAATAGGAATCAACAGCAGCACCAGGCACTGTCTCACGGACTGGTTTATTGTCCCTGAAACTATCAGTCTCTGAAAGGACAGCTTTCTCTCTGATTATTTTTTCTGAACATGCTTTGCTTTTTAACGGGTTGTGAAACATAATCAAAGAACATGTTCATTACTGATGTTTGTCCAAGAAGTTTCTACTAACATCAGCCTCTTTTTCTCCATACAATGCCAGTTTCACAGATCCATTTGCATAACATTGGGGAAGTCCTATTCATGCATCATTTGCAATATGAACCATCTGTTTTACTCAAAACAGAGATAACAGACAATGCTGTCTCAATACTGAAGGGATTCATTTTTTAATCTTTGTGCACATTTGTTAAAATAATCTACCTTTGAATTTCAAGCTTAAAAATACTGTCAGAACATACACTGGTCTGCAAAGATCATAGTGATTTAATTAAAAATGTATAAAATGTCAAAGTTGGCTTAATGCTCCTGTGGGAAGGAAATATGGCCAAGTTTCCACCCGTCTTGAGTGCATACTGGCTTATATGAATTGCACTGGAATGAAAACAATTTTTCAATCAGAATTAATTATAAATTAAAATTAGTTAAGCTATTTACCTTTGATGGCAACACTGGCCCATACAAAGCTATATACAATCTCTATTGTAATGCTGAAACTGTTCTGTGGTCCATTCTCAGGATTTCATGTCAGAGGAACGAGTAGCTTCCTTTTCAGCTTCAGTAGAGTATTAATATATTCACACCTACAATAGTTATTCCATCTCAGCAGAGAAGTAGCCAATTTTTCCCTAATTAAAGCCTCATTATACCATCTTAATAGAAACACATAGCTCTCTTCCACCTCAAAACACTTGCTAAGTTTTAACAGTGCCCAAGGACACTCCATAAATCAGTAGTGGCAGTACAATTAGTACTGAGGATTTCTTGGCTCTTAGGTCTATATTCAGCTGCTAAGCCAGCTCTCAGTTTCCATCCCCTGCCCATTCTTTTTGGTCTATATCAAGTTTTGTAGGTCATAAATACATGCAATGTCAAATGAAGTACCCCTTATCACAGCCTGCCCAACTCACTCAACAAAAAAAATATGCAGAAAAGAAGGTGAATGAATATTCCTTGTCAAGGAATAAACCATTGTATATTTACCAAAAGAGATAATGTGATATACTTACACCCTGAGGGTTCATGGGCTCTTTTCTTCCCCTTTCTGACAGTATATTCCTTGTGCTATTCTGACAATATAAACTACTCTAAATACAAAACAAGGAGCTAGTTGATTTTTTTTTTTATAAATGTACCATGTTTTTATTTAACATCCAAGCAACAGCTTCACAGATGGGGTTGAATTGCAAAGCAAGCTGTTCCCTAGCACCAGTGGAAAGACCTTCCCAGTAACATTAAAGGGAGATCTTCATGGACTTAAGCTTGTCCCTGGTTAACCTGGCACACAGTACAGCAGGATGGCTGCATCCCTCTTACTGTGTTGGTACTAGACAACAGGTTAAGGGATGGGAAGAACCACTCATGTCTTCTCTCTCTGCACCCAAACAGGCATAACCAGACAGATACATTTATTGGTATTAACTCCCAAGGTTTTCTTCCCTTAGATTTCTTTGCACCACCTGTTTCCACATTTTGTAAGGAACTATTTCACAAGGCAGTGTCATACAACATGCTTGGTACTTCTCTTGCTGTCTAACCTAAACCTTTCTCTTACCTATTTTCAGCTATGACTGTGCATTTCTTTATCATTCTCTTCTCCAATTCTACAGCAAAATAAACTTTCCTTAGATATTGAAAGGCTCTCCTTCATGAATGAATGGAGTGGGATGATCATGTCTCTGTCTCTGCTCATAACGTCCCTGAGCATGGAGCCCAGGATCCGATTTGCCTTTGTGACTGCAGCAGCACAATGGGGACTCGTGTTCAGCTTGTTGGCCAACAGGACCCCCACAGGAGAATCTACTTCTGCACCAGTCAACATTTCCTATAATTTTCTTCCAGGTTCAGCTACCTGATCTAACTCTAGTAATGAGCAAATCTTCTTGTAGTCTCATCTTCATGTAATTTTAGATGCTCTTTCTCAACCTCACTTTCAAATCCTGATGCTAGGAAAATGCTTATTTTTAAATCTATTTTGCATTTAAAACCCCCTATATTAGTACCTCACTCCTTCTGCCATCTCTATCAAAATTGGCATTTATTTGACTACTGCATGTTTGATCTTGTTCAGTAGTGTCCTTTGCTGTAATTTTCTTTCCAAAAGTCTTGGTGAATTCCAGGGGAGGAAATGCTCTCATCATCTGCACTGGGATTTTGTACAGAATCAAAATGAACAACTGTTCTCTCTTGTGTAGTGAAACATTAATGCCAAATTTCTCTGCTTCATCTCCACAGATCTCCTTGGTTCTCAAATGACCCATAATCTGTGGAGCAGGAAGGATGAGCTGAAAGCCCTGGTACAGCAAAACTTTCCTGAACCCTACAGATTGCAGTGTCCCACTTGTGTAATCTGAAGATGTCACTGCTACATGGATAAAAGCAGCTTAGTTTAGAAGCATAGAAATGTTCAACTCATTAGATTTACCAGGCCTTCAACTGCCTTTCAGAGGTAGTTCAAAGTGCTACCTCTAATCAATGTCTGTTGGTAATTGCTCTGATATCCAAAATTTTTACTGAACCAGATATTATTTTGAGTCAAAAGAACAATTTTCTTTTTTTTTTCCCACAGGCACAGAAATGAGACAGATGCCCACCTACCCTCTGGCTCTTTCCCTTTTATTAATTTGGTGTTTTAAGGAGTGAGAGTCAGGGTGAGGGTGTGTGTTGGGCTTCTTCTCTTCTTTGCCCATTTGGGTGTCTCACTGAGAGAAACTCTGTTTTTCTCCTCTAGTTTACAACTGAAGAAGTGTTCTACCTTCTGTATTGTTTTCTTTCAGTTCAATAAAAAGGATTGAATAAAATATGACATAAAAGTCTTATGATTATCTCATATGGTTTTTCAGACAACTAAATGACTGGTAAGACGTAGAAGTGAATGAGGAGAGAGCTCACTTTTATACCACAGCCCTCAGAAAAGTTTATTTTTCTGACAGAAGTTAAATCTGCATTTATCTGTAAGGCTACCTTAAGCATAACCATCGTAAAGGGCTTATATCATGTTGTAGCTTCTGGGTATTTCTGTATTGTTGTCAGAATAAAGGTAACTCTGATGTCATGAAATGCCAGTAGCACCATGCCCAGCATAATGCAGGTAAGCTAAAAGCAATGTAACCTTTAAAAAAACATCAAGCTGCTATTTAGCTACTGCACATATTAGCTATCTGGCACCTCAGGCTAGAAAAGTGGATGATGCAAGTGTCTAACCTTTAGTGCAAATATATTTGTTTGTGAATTATCCAAGCTTTGTGACCTGTGGCTTCCTAACCAAACTTACCTTCCAGCACAGAACAACATGGATGGGATATTTTTCAAATCACAAGGAGGAAAAAAAGAAGGAGGTTTGGCTAGAGAATGGGAAACAGAAAAACCACGTAGCAGGGAACAGGGAAAGTGATTCAGTCACTGCTTAATGAGAATGGGAGACATGCAAGGAGCTGATGCAAAGCATGACAGCAAGAAATATAAGGGAAATATAATGGAGAGTTGTTACATCAATTTAGACCTAGTCAGGCACCATGGACCTAATGCTTTTAAACAGCCTGTGAGTCCACATCCCCCTTCCTAATGTCCAGTCAGCTGTAAGTTGAATATTGCAGGTCAAATAAATACGATTGTAAATGACAGCGTTTATCTGTCTAATTACCTGTTTGTCCGTGTAATTTATTTGGCTTGCAAATCTATCTTCAGGAAGGTGGGAATAATTTAATTACTCGTCAAATGCAGGAAAACTTGGCAGGCACAGGTGCTGAAAGTGTTTTCAAGCATAGTATAATGAGGTATTTTATTCAGGTAGTATTCTGACTGGGGGCTCCTTGTTGGATTCTCAGTTGAAATTACGATATACTGTTCTGCTCCATATTTGTTCAGCTCCATATTCACACACACAACATATACTTGTTTCAGCTTTTAAAAACAACCTTTTTAACCAAAGAAGCATGCAAGATACTGCATGGTTGTTTCACTTGAATGTTTGTGCACACCGTGCTTTTTTTTTGAGTCTGAGCAGAAGGCAACAGCCTATAATTAGTAATGATGGGAGATGTATAAATATGTAAAATATTCTTTTTGTTTTCCAGGAGATTGTGTGACTTTGGGTTTTTTTTAGCAGGAGAACAGCACATGATTCTAGTAAATGATATTAATGACAGACTCAGCCCTGCTCTTCAATAGCAAGAGATACTCTCCTTAAGACAAGGTAGGATAAATAGGAAAGGCATGTAGCTATGTCCAAGGGAGATTGTGATTGTGGAAAGTCAACTGTCTTTGGGCTTTAAAGTGTTTCTTTATAGGATTGAAAAACTGAAAATATGAAAATGGAAAGTCTCTGCAGACTAGTGGGATGTAGGCAATGGTTGTTGTGCAATTTATTTAGTACTGGCAGCTGCCTTCCAGACCCTCTCCTGCCAGAACAGAGATGAGTTTATAGGGGAAAGGAACTTAATTCCCACAGTGGCATGTAGAGGTGTGGAGAAGCATTACACACACTTAACTGCATTATATCCTGCTTTCCTTATGTGTTAATCCTCACACTATGCATATACGTAAATAGGTATTTGTTTTTAGCACAGCCTTCTTATCAGAAAACTATTTTGAAAGCCCCTCTAAATAATTTTCTAACCAGCAATTTATCTTCTTTTGATATAATGATGATTATTCATGCAAATGCAACGCGAGCCGAACAGGGATATCTCTCCAGGATTAGAGCTGCTGAGTGTCCAGGCTGGGAGACACCTACAGTAATACCAACACATCCCTGAGCAGAAGGATAGCACCTGGCAATGCACAGAACACATGATAACTCTAAACCCCAGATTACAGCCTTCTACACCCTCCTTGTTCACCGTGTACACATTGGTGGCTCTCTCAAAAACAAGCCTGAAGCAACCTGACACACAGATTAGGAACCCACTACCTCCATCACAAACCTCCATTTCAGATGTAGGCAACCTGCAAGGCTTGTCCTTCTGTTCACATCTGTAGAAAAACACTTAATGGATTTGAAAAACAGAGGAGTTCTTTAAGACCTCTGTCTTAAGTATTCATAGTCCTTGGGCCATTAGTTTGGAAAAACTTCATTGCCACCAATCTAAAAACAGTTCCGCTATTTAAAAGTTTTAAGTAGTCCTTTCTGTGCCTTTGTAACTAACTGTTTATTTTATATCATTCACCTTACATCATTTCAGTTATATTTGGCAGGTGACCAGCTCACAATTGTTCCAGACTTTCTCTGCAATTTATGGAAATAAGTAAAGATTTCATTATCCACACACAGAGCCCAGTGGAGTAGCTCAGGCACGTACCAGAGAGAGGTAAAGATGCTGCAATTATCCTGCTACAAGGCACGAGGGCCAGAAATCCTGAGGTTGGGGACCTGCAGACACCCCCTCCCCCCCCCTTTCCCTGCCTGTGCTTTCAAAGCCTGCTTAGGACGGGCACCAGCTGTGCTGCCTTACACTGGGAATGGGACAGTGTCATTGAGAGCATCCAGGATGAAGCACCAAGTTTCAGCTAGTGTTGGAGTGACACCGACTGCACTCAGACACAGTTCTCTCATTGCAGCCTGTCTGGTGCCTGGCTATAACCCGTTAGAGTATCCTTTCCAGCTTGGGTCCCAGAAGGAACCTGTTCACACTGCCCTTGTGCATCCCCATGACAGATATACTCAGCATGGGCTGGGTTTTTTTAATTCCAAACTGCTTCCAAGCTGCTGTGTAAAGCTGCTATGTGTAACACAGTCTGTCTGTCACTGATACCCAAGTGCATCCTGATCCAATACTGGAGGGGGCCATGAAGCTTCAGAGAGGTTGACCAGAGAGGTTGTGGAGTCTCTCTCACCGGAGACACACAAGAAACATCTGGACACAATCCTGTGCCATCTGCTCTGGGACAACCCTACCTGAGCAGGGAGGCTGGACCAAATGACCCCACTTTGGTCCTTTCCAACCTGACCCATTCTGTGATTTTGTGATTCAGTGAAGTCAGTGTTTGTTTGAAAACAGGCCAGGCAAGGAAAAGACATCACATTACAGCTCACTTAGCATGACTATATACCATTACCATGACCAGGGACATTTTTTGCTGTGATCTCAGTGATGACCACCTGCCAGTGGGAATATGTCATGGAAGTGAGAAAGACACAGCAGAAAAAAAACATTTGAAGGAAATTACAGTAAGAGAGGAGCATAGGCTATAACATGTAGTGCATAAACATGAAGTACTTGGCACCATCTGCTTGCACACAAAGAGACTTACTGTCCCCAGTCCAGTGCAGGTCTGGCTGCTGGTGGTGGAGCAAGAATTCTCCTCCCACTGGCACTGGCTGCTGGCACCTGGTGAACTGGTCAATCTGACATCAGGAAATGGCAGTGACAGATCAGTGTTTGTGCTTGATATGCTTACAGCCACGCCAAGCCAGCTGTTTTCCACGTCTCTGATATTTGCTCTCTCCAGCTCATTAGCTGGTGGTCAACACGAACAGCAGTGGTACAGGGCACAGCTCTGTGTGACACTGCTGGTCTCATATCTCACCTGCTGAAGGTGAGGTCTCATGTCTCACCCTCCACTGCTGCCAGCCCTGCCCATAAGGGTGCTGTCCTGCCTTCCTTGGCTCCCAGGCAGAGCAAAGCCCAGGGAGGTGGGGCAGAGTTATGTCTCTCCCCATCTGTGTGAGGCTGAATACGCTTAGCCATAGCCTGAAACTTCACTCTAGGGACACCAGAAGCTGCACAACAAGCTTGTTACATGCAGATAAGGCAAAAGTCACATTTAATTGTGCATGAAATAAAAATGGACCCCCAGGTCGAGGTGGCAGGGTCAGGCAGCTGAGCCAGCCTTAGTGAGGCTCTGGCGCTGCATCCTAATGCCAGTGCAATTTCCACAGCCTCCAGCTCCACAATCACTCCTTTGATGTGACTCAGTGATCTTTTCAGGTGGGTAATTCCACAACCTGATCTGCTTTAGCACTGGGAAAGGTTTATACCTGACCTGAATCTCTGCATCTTTACACAGAGTTGATGAGCCTTCATTTTATCCCTCACAGCTTTGTGTAAGGGGAACTGCTTTTCTCTCACTTCTTTTCACATTTCAGATGTTTTTACAGCATTATTATATTCCTGTGTATTTTGGCTTTTTATTGAAGTGATATGATAGAGGGGAAGAGAGGGCATACCAAGAAAAGGATAGATAGAGATATCCGTATTAAATTATGGGGGAAACTGAGCAAATATTTAGTGTGTGAATAGGCATATGTTGAGGTAAATACTTATAGGAGGATGCTGTATTTTTGTATTCGTAACAAAATACATAAACATACATAACTAAAAATTGATTTTCATCATAAAAATGTTTTCTTAGTTAGCTGCTCTTTAAATGCTACATGAAAATTCTTCCTCCCTTAAAAAAAAGGAATTCTGAATGCCTCTAAATACAGCCAAGCTCAATTAAAACAAAGTCTCTGTGAGAGAGGACCAGGGAGAAGTTTATTCATTTACATGTCACTTACTGAGTTTTGTGAGCATTTTTTTCAGAGCAGCTGATCCCAGAGCAGGATACTGGCACAGATGCCTCAGCGGCCTGATCCTATACAGCAGGCTTTGTCTCTCTGCTTTTAATCTAATTTATAGATCATCAAGAATACAAACATTATCTGAATACGCAGTAAAGGAGTCACAGAGCACAGCAGTGTGGGCCAGTGCATGAGCAGAAGCCCTGTAATCTCCAGTGCCCATTTGTCATAATGTCTTTAGCTCATCTCTGTGCTTCTGCAGCCAGTAAAGCTGGCTATCTCTAGGCACCCTACCAGACACCAGATACCCAGTGCTTCCCACAGGCGTGGGATAAGTGATGACAGCTTTGGCAGTGGCTCATATCCTGATCACACAGAGGTAGGGGATGGCACAGCCCTGGGCTTTACTCATCCTGTCCCTGCATCTCTGCTCTGCACAGAGCACTTGTGCCCAGATACTTCTTAATGGGTGAATAGAGCTCAGACCCACACTAAAAATGGCTCAGGCATACACTGGACAGGTGCTAACGCTGCTGTGTTGGGCTTGTGCAGGCTACACATTTTGTGTGGCCAAGCAGGGCTTTGGGTCGCAGATAGCCAAAAGTCCACCACCTCCCTCGGGGGCCAGCTGCTGACCCATGAGACTGCTGACCCCTTTCCCTTCCCCTTGCAGAGTTTACCAACAGAGCCTCTCTCCAAGGCAACTCATCTCTATGCTCTTAGCTGATCTTCTCAGGGTTTACACTGCAAGAAAAGGTCACAATTGCGCCATTCCCTGGATATGAAGAAAAGCTCAGTGGTTTTCTTTCTGTGAAGCCTGAAAGGCATTTCAGATCTTGAGCTGCTGGAGAACCAACAGCCCTCCCCATGATTTAATTTACAAAGGCACTGACTTAATTCCCAGAAGGCAGTGATAATGCTGGCTTTAATCAATAGGGCTGTGCCTAAGAAGAATAAGAATTCCCCTCCAACTAATTTTTACTGCCTAGTTACATGAGAGCAGAAAGCCCTGCTGAGAGGGGGTAGGAATGGTCTCTCCCCCCCACCCCTGAGACAACCAGATCTGTCCTAGTGGGACAGATCTATGACTGCTTCCCACCAGCTTTACTTTAATGTAAATGTACTGACCAAAAGAGCTCATCTCTTCAGTCTCAATAAGCTTATTTTACCTGTACTTCCTGCAGCTAGTTCGTGTTTTAATGCTACAATGCTAAGCCTAAATGACAAAATGATCAGTAGGGAAACCTGGGGGAAAAGTAATGATTTCTAGCTACTCAGAGTCTCCATTCTGAGGGAATCATTTGCTGTGTTTGGAGGTGCAGGTTTCCCATATGGCAGGGAGATAGGGGAGAGCTGGCATTTCCAATCATCAGCTTCTGAAAGGCAAACTGAGTGCAGCCTGTCTGCTAAAATCTGGCAAGGACTGAATTATGCAGAGAAGAAAGGAGGACTGTATCATTTGCACAGCATGCTATATATTTTCTTTCTCTGTGTTCTCGTTATGCCTCAGCAGTCTTCTCCACCAAAATACTGAAATACAATCCTTCCTTCTGAGAACACAGTGAATAATTCTTTTCTAGATAAATTCAGTCCCAGGAAAGCCACTGATCTTAATGGCAGAGTAGCTGATTGAGCTAAGTCTCAATCCACTTAATGGCCAAATAATCCGAAGTCTGCTATTAAAATTTTCATCAAACGATGCTGGCAGGGAGAGACAGACTTTTTATAACAGTTATTGCATGAGACCATTCCTTTAAAAACAATGCTTTTCCATAGCCAGGATGCCTCTCTGGCTGGTTGGACCTTGCATATTGCTGCAAGTGCCCCTCCTGTTAGCACTGTGGCAAGTGAGAGCTGCTGGCAGCGCGTGGGCCGGCCAGCAGCGTGTGGTGTGTGCAGGGCAGACGGCTGCTGTTGTCAGCCACCTCCAACGCCTCTCCCACAGCAAATGTCACATAAGGGAGAACTGGAAAACACATTTGACTTACAAAACTATTCCCATTTGCCTTCTGTACAGCCTGGTGCTCTACCTCCTCTCTGCTAGTGGCCTGTATTTACTTTTTCTGCCTTCCATTCCCACCCCACACCAAGAGGAAGGTGACCATTCAGGCCTGGACTGACACTACACCTACTTTATTACCTGTTTTCTGCATTGACAAATGTATCTGTATTAAGACATCTTAAATACTATACAAATATAATACATCCATTATGTTTTGTATTTACTATTTTAAGTTTTAAATTTGTCTATATTAAATATTTATTTTCCCTAAGGTTGATATATTCCTCTGTGATTTCATCATCCTACCTGCATTTCTCTTGTTTCTTCAATAATAAAAATTGTCAGGACT
Organism: Aphelocoma coerulescens; assembly: GCF_041296385.1. Taxonomy (NCBI): domain Eukaryota; kingdom Metazoa; phylum Chordata; class Aves; order Passeriformes; family Corvidae; genus Aphelocoma; species Aphelocoma coerulescens. The sequence continues at coordinate 48,504,458 of NC_091015.1, forward strand.
GAAGGGAGAGTTTGGCCACTTAAGGAATGGCTTCAGTATTGCTAAGAGAGCTGCTGAGAAACAAATTTGTATTTGATATGATTCCATATTAACAGAAGTTGACCTTATCTGAGCACAACCTTAAAAGGAAAGTCTGTTCAGTCTCAGGCTTGAGAGTACACAGACATGTGGACCTTATGTAAGTAGTAATAAGTGTTTACAACATTGCTCAGATATCTTCATTGTTCTTAGCTGTACTTTTGCAATACTTTTGTTTGTTCAATTTCCTTTCTCTCCTGTAATCTTAATGTAGTCATAATGGGTTTGATTATATGTTGTTGTTCTTTCTTGGCTTATTACAAACTGCTGGCAAACAATCCATGGCTCAAATGGGCTCCTGCAAAATCGGCTGCTTAATAATGCCAAATAACAAACAGGTCCTTGGTGAAGAATCTGTAAACTGAACAAAAGGACACATCTCTGCAGTATGCTAAACAAGCCTCTGCCTGCAGTTAGCAGCATGACTGACAGGTGAAGATAAAGGGCAGCAGTAAAGAAAACTGTTTTTTGAAGCTTACACAAAATACCTCTTTCTACAGAGCATGCATCACAAATGTAGCAGAAATGCTAGGGACTAGCACACAGGATGCATGAAAACTTCTTTGGCATGACCTGGATATCTGATTTCAGCCCCTCTTAAGAATAACACCCTTATCCCAAACTTAAAACTATACAAAGCCTCATAGTCTGTTTGTGCTCTTCTCCTCCTGGGAGCCAACAGTCTCTACAGAAGATGCCTATTTGTGAGTCACTGGATAAAAGAGACACCAACGGGTACCAGTCTGGGATTTATAATAGCTCTGTGAAAAATCCAGATCCTCATTTCCTTTCCATTTTTTCAGGCACTTATAACAAGCTCACTCTTGGGTCAGATGCAATACTACGTTCAATCCTGAGATTTTATTTCCTTTAAAAAATGTCTTAACAAAAAAGTTAAAATAAAGCATCTATTTATTAATTTCACTTCTGAGACAAGTTTGACATCTCCATCACTTTCATCTGCCATCTCTTGCATTATGCTTAGCTTGTAAACACTTTGGGCCAAAGACAGGTTTGCTCTATAGTGTTTTCGATTGCCACAGTAATAGGAATAGAAAATAGTAATTATAATCTGCTGGTGTTTGTTCATAATAACAAATAAATGCTGAATGTTTCCTCAAGTGAAAAAAACCACCATGTCTTGCTTTATAAATCCTTAGATTTGAACTAGTCACTCATGGAGTCATTTTCTCTGCATCTATGTGATTTAGACTTGCATCCCTGTGGAGGACACCTTGCAAGCACAGACCAAAGTTTATTTGGCAAAACACAAGCATGTGTACTCCTAGTGCTGGACTGGGCCTCCAGGGAGCAAGTGATGGCTGCCCAGACACAGCTGGGTGACTCTGTGCTGATTAAATTGAGGGGTATTAATGCTAACTCTTTCTTTAATCTGCTCTCATTCATACTGAGTCTGAGCAATGGTCTGAAACATCACTGCACTCCCTGGAGCAGACAGCCCTCTGTTAAAGGACTGGGATTATAGGTCCAAAGAGGGATTTCTTCAGCCTTACCTGTCTGAACCAGCCAACACCAAATCACTCATCAACATAAAACCACAGCACACTGATTTTACAGACACTGATACATTTCCCAAACAAATCCATGCAACCTTTTCAGTTTTCTCCAAGTCTTAACTGAGTTGTGTTATTGTGGCTGTAAGCAGCACAATGTGTAAATATTAAAATGTCACCTCACAGGAAGCGGAACTCTGTGGGACACTTGGCCATCAGTAGGACAGAGCTAAAATCATAAAATGGTTTAGGTTGGAAGGAACTTTTAAGGTCATCTCATACAAACCCCCTGCAGTGAACAGGGACATCTTCAACTAGTCAGGTTGCTCAGAGCCCCATCCAACCTGACCATGAATTTTTCCACCACCTCCTGGGCAATCTGTTCCAGTGTTTTATCAACCTCATTGTAACAGACTTGTTCCTTGTAGCTAGACTAAATCGACCGTCCTTCAGTTTGAAACCATTGCCCCCTGTTCTATCACAGCAGGCCCAGCTAAAGTTTTTCACCCATCTTTCTTGCAGGCCCCCTTTAGGTACTGGAAGGGGCTGTCACATCTCCCTGGAGCTTTCCCTTCTCCATACTGAACAACACTAACTCTCTCAGCCTGTCTTCCTAGCAGAGGTGCTCCAGCCACTTGATAATCTTTGTGGTCCTCCTCTGGACCTGCTCTAACAGGCTCATGTCTTTCCCACACTGAGGCAATGTAGACATGTAGAAGGTCATTGTGACATGTAGAAGGTCAGAAGAGTCAGGTAGTTTCTTCCTATTTAAAATATTTTGGAATAGAGGTAAGGTATACAGTCACTTTGAAAAGAAAATCATCCAGATCCCGGGATCTGAGCACACTATCCACTGCCATACAATGCTGGCACAAATGCTGGCATGTTCCTATATCCCTAGAGTTTAGCACATAGAAACAGCAAATGTGCCATGACCAATGGCAGAATTTACAATACCTGATGGCAGCATTTACAATACCTGATGCTTTTTCGCCACACACAGTAATTTCTTACCAAGGCTGTCACTGGAACCTGCAGAAGCTGAGTATACCTAGCAGCTGAAAACACTGGAAACAGACCAAAAGAACCTTTTCTTCTTACAGGGATGCTGGAGACCCATCTGAAACACAGAACTTACCTTTTTAGGTGTGTCTGTCTGGATAGTGTGTTCCATCCTGCCTATGTGTGCACAGTCTTGTTCTTCACATAATCAAGGGTAGGTAGAGAGCAGATGACCCATGTGGCTGATCTTTGCCCAGCATAGCAGCTCATGGTCCTTCAGCCTGTATGGGGTAAAGTTATACTCACTGACACTCAGTGGAAAAATTTAAGCTTGTTTCCATGAGATTGTTACTCCTTCACCGTATTTTCCTAAAATCACAACCAAGAAATCGTACACAGTGTTCTACGTATATACAGCAATGCCTAAAAAAATGCAGTACTGAAAAAAAATGAAGATCTTCTGTCTCAGAAATTTTTCTGCAGACTTTGCCTGTTCTATTATTTTCAGCAACTGTCATCTGATCAGAAGTACAGCTTTACAGACTAAAATGTATAGAATTGAAGGAAGCCAGCATATGCTATTTTAGTGATTGTATTATCTAAAGTAGGACTTCCATCTGTTTCAGACCTAATTATTACATCATCTTTATGTAGCTCAATTTACAATGAGTGAATTAAATACTTATGTGAGTGGTTCATACAATGTGAAACACAGCTGTGTCATTTTTATAGACAGAATAGGGCAAAATGTTCTAGACACACTGAATTTCATTTTTCTACTGTGTATACAAAAAAACTCTTTTGTAGCAAATATTTTTCCCACTCTCTTAGCAATACACAATTGTATTTTGGAGAACCATACAGCATATACTCTTACTGCAATAAAATCCCGGATATTTTCATCTGCCAAAGAAAAGACCGTGAGCTTAGTGATCAAAACAGCAGTCTCTTTGAAAAGCATTCAGCTGGTTCTTCCTAACCTAGTTGTTGCCAAACAAAGACAGATTAAGATTAATTGCAGTAATTAAGCAAAGAGACAGGCTACAGCATTAGTAGAAGCAATGTATCACATTCATTGTTCCCAGATACTTTATTCAACAGGAAAACAGAAAATCACATGAGCTCTAGTCAACGTAATTCACATTTTCTATAAGGATTAACTCTTCAGCTGATACCAGTTACAAGGCATGTGCATGCATAGTTTCGTATAGCATGTCACTCTTCAAAAATCCCCTCAGCTAGTAAAAGTGAGCTAGATTTAGAACATTTTTTTTACTAGATTATAACCCTCTAAAATACTTTAATGGGAGCAATTTTTTTAAACTACCAATTTTTTACTTGCATTTCAAATTTCATCTGACACACTGTAGTGAAAAGAGAGGTAGAATATAGTTTAAGGTCTAGAAAAAGCCCTTGTTTCAAACCAGATAAGGAATACCCACCCTTTTATCTTTGCTTTGCTTATCCAAGATTTTTACTTGCTTTTCAGTTGGGGTTGGGTTTGGGTTTTGTTATTGCTTTTTGTGTGTTTACTTTAGAAGACATGCACTCTGCCTGAGGCCAGTTTTGGTCACATCAAGGGTTCAGGTTACAGTGTCACCAGGCTCCCAGCAGGACACTGCAAATTAGCCATATTGCATTCACAAGGCTTGGCTGTATATCCATTCTGAAAGCCAGGGTATTGGTTGTTGTTTCCTCAGAATGAAAAATGAAGGACTGCTGGATCTCTCAAATACACAACCTATCAGGGTAGAAAGCTAGATTTAGAAACTATGTTCATATTTAGGGCATTCTAAGGTATATAAATAGTCTTTGACCAATAGTTTATGCACTCAGCATAAATTCCATGTGCCTCCAAAGCTGCTCTCCCAAGACTTTTCCCATCCATTTTGTCCCCACAGATCTGGACATAAAAGCAGCCTCTGCTTAGCAAGACACAATCAGAGATTATTTCAATTAAATTTAAAAAATTCCCCTTACGTCCACTTCAGTGTGGCACAGTCACAGCCTGTTTTGCCAGGGTTGGCACAGCTTAAGGCTTAGTCATTAGTCATTAGGACAGAAATACACACGTTAAGAAATCAATAGGCAGTTTTGCAAGCAGAAAGGTAGCAGAAAATAAACAGAGCTGTACTCTAGGAAGGAATGATATGTTTTCATCATTTAAGCTTTGAATTGGAGAGTGAATCTGATGGTGGGAAGAAAACATTAAGCACAACTGAGGAGGGGAGAATGTGTCCCTTGCAAATAATTTCCCATGAATAGCTGCCTGCTCTGACATCTTTTGATTGAGCTATGCTAGAGCTAACTCTCTGCTTGTAAATACTGATGCTAATCTTGTTTCAGAAATGTTTCATCTTGGCAAGGCATTAATAAACACTGTACCAGAAATGTTTGGAGTCCAGCCAAGCACAAGGCCTTGCTACAACAGATCAATCAACAGTGGAGGTAGGTGAAGACCAGAAGGATGTTCAAATGTGGTCTTTGAGAACATTTTGATTCAGCCAAGCCCTGGCTTGGCTTTCCCTTTGCACGAGAAAATTTCAACTTGTGTAAATGCTCACAGAAAACAACTGCTAGTTCACAGGCTGAAGTTTGCTTGATGAGAAAAGAAAATTTGATTTGGTGGAGAGATCAAGACCCCTATAGTGCAGTCATCCATCAGGACAGTACAGGTAAAGCAAGGGGATACCTACTCTCACTCCAGCTACAAATTACAGGAGTAGCCATTACAGACCACTTACTAATCACATATGGAAAGGGGGTCCATTGTATAGGCCAAAAATGATTCATGTTTGCAGATTTATAAGTCTCCTTCAAGGAGTCAGGTTTTCAGGAACCAAGATCTTCAAGACAATCTCATTTTTCTATTGTTTTTGAAAGCCATAATGTATATATTACAGTCTGTTAAATAACAACTGAACTACAGGAAGCTGGCTCTTATTGCAGTGAATTATTACTACTATTACTTGCATTGCTGTTGACAAAGATTGGCAGCCTGGGCTAAACAACTGGAGACAGGTCCCCTCTTTGTAGACAAACTCAGCTCTAAATATCTTCCACTCTCAATGATGCATTAACAGGAGAGAGAGAAATAGTACTTTTCCTTATTCAGTGCATAGATACCATTGAACTTTCACCACTTATCTGAGGCTAAAGGCTGTCCTCATTTATGCCAGATGAAGGGTATTAATAGCAACAAGTGTCATTGGATGAAAGCAGTGAGTGAGTCTTTGGTACAGCCTGTTATTGATAAGACTCTGATCCCCTGCCCAGCTGAAGAACGAGACTACAGCTGCCAAACAAAATGCTTTTGTTTGATGTGGTAGCTGCAACCATGGAGGGAAAGGTGCCAAGTATGATTCTGAAGTAGCCTTTTAATAGCAGATAGCTAAAATGAGAGGTTGCTCTGAGTGGGAACACAACACACATGGGGGGAGGCAGTTTTGCTTGATGTGTGAAAGCTTACTGTTTATACAAGCTGATGCACATGGCATTACATAATTGTAATTGGATGCTTTTTTGTCTCAGAAGACATCTGAATTGGAGCCTAATCATTTGCATGTGACATCCTGCAACCCTTATTAACAAAACAAAAGTTCTGAATCGTACTAAGATATCAAAAATCCCAAAGAGAATTTAGTAGGAACCATGTTCACCTTTTCTTTCCATAGCTTTGCCTTAGACCCCTATAACCAGCAGGATGTTTACAGAAATATCCTTCAGGGTAAGTTGTTAACCATGCAGACAGTAATGTTGTGATTCTGTTTCATTCCAATAAAAAGAGAAACGTGCTGCAGGATAAAAGTCAACAACTCATTACACAAGTCACCATCTAGTGGTATGTAAGAACATGAACTACTATTCTTTAAGTTTAGATGTTAAATAAACCTTGGGGTCTTAGGGACTTAACATCTTTGGTGCTGCTCCAAATGAATTTGTGAATATATATATGATACATATGTGAGTATATATTATTTTACATACATGTGCAGTATTTTAGAGGTATGTATTAGTATAGAGAGATATTTTAAGCAAATTTGGTGTTACTCTATGGAAAGTTTAGTTGAAACAAAGTTTTATGTAATGTATTTAAAATGTTGGAGCATTACAGTTTGTAGGGTACATGTTTTTTTAGCCTTTTTCTCTTCTCTGTGTGCATTTATATGTGTGCTTTTCTTTATGTGCATCTGTAGCTGTATTCATGTGCCTGTAAGTGATGCTCCAGAGCATACCACGGAAGGGGTCTGTATTTCTTACTAGCCAGCCGAGTTGCAGTGGCAAACTTGTGGTTTACTAGTGCTATTTGATAACTGCAGGAAGAAGTGACATCTCCCCCACTGCAGCTATCTGTTCAGAGGGAAAGCTATTAGGACTGACAGAGAAGCTCATTCTTGCTCATTATATTCCCAGCCCTTACAGATGAGGCAATTTTTCACTCTTCTCAGTTGTGATAAAAGCTGAGGACAAATACAGCATTATACTCCATTCAGCCTGTATCTAAAAATGTTCTGAATTTATTTATCTCTGAAGAAAAGCTGTATGCAAGCCAGCACTTTTTCTCTCCCCCAGTCTACCTTTCCTATTTGCATTTATATTTAGCATTATTTCACTTGGGGCCAAATCTTTGAGACATTATTTGACTTTTACCAAATCTTTCTTCCTGCATTTGTCACCATATGAGGTTTGTCCAACAAGGGACTAAATTAAAAGTTTCAGAGAGAATGTCCACTAGAACTTCCTGATGAACCAAAACCACACAGCAAACACGATATGACATCAGATAACAAAGGTGCACTGATGGCGAGCCATAACATTTCTGTTCCTGGGCTTCCAAAATGTCAGAGGATACATGGGGTGGAGCTGGAGGCAGAGAAATGAGATAGGTTTTGTGTAAGGAAGGATGATCTGCAAATAAACAGCTATGATTAGTACTCGGCCATGTGCAGCACTTGTTGCTTGGACTCCCACAGAAAGAGCAGTATGACCTGTCACAGAAGCCAGTACCAGGTGCTAACAAAGGCCAACTCACCCTTTTCCCCATAAGGCTGCTAAGAGCAAGAATTTAACCATGCCATGCTATTCCAACTATCCTCTACTTTGGGGAGATATTTATTATGGAGATCTCTAAAGTTAAGGCATTGTGGTAAGAGATCTTTTACTGGTGAGCACTGCAGTAATTGAGCCAGACTTCATTAAAGACAAGAGCACAAATAAATGACATGAAACTATCTTATAAAACACCAGGTGAGCTTTGGGAATGCATCTTTCTAAACCCTAGTCTGCAAAGGAGGGACTTTTAAACACTTTTACAAGTTTTCAGTTCCTGCCTCCTTGTATAGAACTGGAATAAGGGGAAGATAGAGTATTTTCTATGTGGACTCATGCACTGGATTTGGTTCCCTCAGTGGCAGGATACTACACGTCAGCTTAGTCACAGGACCTGCCTATACCACTTATACTTCTTTAAATGCAAATAAAATATTTTACCTTAAATTGCTCCATTTAGCTAATGCATTTTAGCTCATGTTTATTTTAGCTTAGGAGCAGGCATATGGCCACTTACTTCAGCTCAGCTCAAAAGGGGTTACTGCTTAGATCTTGGTTGTCTTCTTGAATTTTAAAGTCTGCCTGTGTAGTTCTCTGTGGAGTCTGGGAAGGGGAAGAAAGCTGAAAGGATAGGGTCTTGGACTCAGTAATATCCTTGCCTCAGATATCCTAAGAGCCCTGATTCCAGTAGGAAAAATGCAGTTTCATACTTCCCCAGATTATGTACTACCCTTAAAAATTCAATTCAGTTCTCTCCTGAAGGAATTTCCTGACTTCCTGTACTATTTTCTTTTTAAAGGCATGCACCATTACAAGTGGCCAAAGGCACCTCTTGCCTGATGCCTACTTTTTACCTGTGCTTTTAAAAAATGGCTTTTAGCAGATGGTGCCTAAAAGGCAAGTTAGAACATTTGAAGTTGGGGCTTTGTAGCACAAGCATAAAAGAATTAGAAACCAAAACACTCCAGAAGAATAGGAAAGAACAAAGTGGATTTCGGAAATGCTAAGGCCCCACTTCAATTGCCGGAACAACGAGGAAGACAAGTAATGAGGATAAGCCATCAGACCTCACGTGGTGCAAACTGGCATTGCTGAGGTAAATTCAGGGGCACTACATTGGTTTTCACCACCAAGGACTGAGGACTGTTACTAGGAAGGAATGTGTAACAGCTTTGTGAGGCACAGATTTTACTTTCTGTGGAGAATATTGTTTCAGTCTCTCCCACGGTTTGTCAGTGACTTCTCCATGGTGAGAACATGAAGAAATTGTCAGGTCTATTAACCTTAACAAATGTAAATATGAACCCAAAATGTGGAAAAAATGCTTGAATCTGAGATGAATTTCATTCTAACAGACTGCACAGCTAAACAGTCACTTATGCAGCCAACCCAGCAACAGCAGCCACTGAGAAAGAAAATTGTTCACCCCGTTGCTTTCAGGTTGTCCTTCCTTCCTGTTTCTTATTTTGGTGGTACCCCATGTAAACAGCTGCACTGAAGGAGGTTGGAGTCACTCATGTGATTGATCCCAAATAAATTACCTTGCAAATACAGATCTTTCTTCTCCAGTCAAGAATGTTGCTCACAATTTTTCTATACAACTGCAAACAAATCTTACCCACCAATTCACTCACAAAGCTGCTGCTAGAAACAAGACATATGCTCAGTTCTTGCAGCATCTGACTGGAACCAGGAGCTGTATCCCCTTATTTCTGTTCCCTGAAGGAATGGCATGTCCCATGTCCCCTGTCCCCCAGGGAAAGAGGTATTCTTTTGCCTGATAGAGACTATTCCTGATCATGGGGAAGTGTACGGCATCAGACTAACACAAGTGCTGCAAGACTGTTTGGAGCATGACTTAGTTTGGGATGGAGTCCATAGTGTTTGCATTTCCCATGAAAACTGTTGCAATAAAAACAAGTAACCAGAAAGAGACTTAGCCCACATTTCCATGTCTGGACTTATACAGGAGGGCCTGAGGGATCCCCTTGTACTGGGTTGGGATGCCAGGAGCTGTGTGAAATGGCCTGTTTCTCCACATTGTGAAAAATCTTCTACAAAATTTCTTCCTGCAGAGGACCATTACCCGGGAGAGGTTGGGATGGGGCTAGAGAGAGAATTGGACTAGGGAATTCTTTACTTGGCAGATCCCTTGCATTTCCTGCCAACGTACACAGACATGCCTGCAAGAAACACAGGAAAAACTCCCACGAAGTTTCAGTCTGTGCTTTAGGATTGGGCAATACTTGCAAAGGAACTCTGCAGCCCATCTGCAGCTTAAGGAAGAGAGAAGCCAGTGTTTGGTTAATGCTCTCAGATTCCCTTCTCCAAGGTCCAAATTCATACAGAGACAGAAAGCTGTGCACTGCAATTTTTAAGGAATCAGAGGCTGGGTTCTGCTTGGTGTTCCCATGGCCCAATTATGTACTGAATAGGAGGACTCTCAGGTTCAGGCCTACAGGCTGTACAAGCTGAAAGTGTTCCAGCCCAGGGCTGTCCACCTGTGTCGCTGCATCTCCAGCTGTGCCTCTGCTGCCACATCAGCAGCATGGCACTCACTTCTGCATCTCAGCAGCTTCAGTGCCAACCTGATGTCCCAGGTTAAGCTGCTGGGCAGAGAGGATGGAGTTAATCTGAAGGACTGGGTACTTGTGCTCTCTCAGCTCTGTTAGAGAGGTAATGCCTTCCAGCCAGGGGTAAAAGTTTGTCTGTCAAACCCTCTAAGTGCTGGGGCTGTGGCTGAGAACTGGGGTCCAAACCTGGAGTCAGTAGATGCTGAAAGCAGGTAGGGGAGAGAGACTAAAATTTTGTCTTTCCCTTGCCTGGATCATCAGTTACCTGTGAAGGTGGGTTTCAGCCTCATTGAGGTCTCATTGAGGGTTCAGGCACAGGTTCTGAGCATTCAGGCACTGGCAGGAACACATCTTCCTCATAATGCAAGGTAGCAAGAGAAAACAGGATTCCCTTTGCTTAACAACTAAGTGTACTAGGATACTTGCCCAGACAGCAGACTTTGAACTTCTGAGTGAGAAAATAAAATAAATAAGAGGGAACTCAAAAGAATTAGGAGAGTTGCCTTTATATGCAAGAATATTAATAAATATTTTCCATGCCATAGTGGCACAAATCTCAATGTGCCAAAGATAAAAAACAGAACTAGATTTGTCAGAATAACTTTAAAGCATACACAGACATTTGGTTCCTCTAGCTCCATTTATATTTGGATCAAAAAAAATGCATATTTACTGTTCTTTTCTTCCCTTAAAATAAGTCATTTAAACAGCAATGGAGATTTTCTTTAGTTTTGGAGCTTTCTTGTGTTTTTCAGCTTCCAAGTCAGACGTAAAATGAGTAGCCCTTCATTTTATTCAGCATGAAATGAATTACAGGAAAGTGGGACCTCTAGGAATAAACCGTCTTCAGTCTGTATGTTCATGTAAGTGTAAAATGTATTGCAAGGCAGATTGCTTCTCCTATTTCACTACACATTTGTAATAATAAAAAAGTGGACTCTCAGGGGAAGTAAGCCATGAGCTGTGTGATTTGAACAGCTACATTAACACACAAAGCAAAAAAGGTGCAAAAGTTCAAGACAGTTCTCTATTAATAGAAAAATAAAACAGCACCCAGAAATGCATAAAAGGGCAGTAAATGAAAGATTGGATGATATACATGGTAAGAGCAAATCTAGACAGATTTCCATTTGAAAATTAATAAAGGCTCCCAGTTGCAACTAAATCAGGGGAAGGGGAGCAGAAATAAATGAGCAGAGAGAGGAAGGGAGGAGGGATCATACACATTGCAACGTGCAGTTATTGATACTTGGCTGAAATACAGCGTTGGAATGAATGAGAACCAATACCAAGGTTCTGATTTACAATACAGAGGCACAGAGAACATTCCATTGGTGTTTGGTAGGAGGGAAAACTAATGCCTGAGTCATTCAGAAAGCACTGATAGTCTGTTTATAATACCCACATCTGTCACACCACTCTCTGCTGTAATTACACTCCCCTTGATGGGAAAGAAGAAGATTATGTACATCCCCAGGGAAGGATGTACTCATGAATCTGCAGACAACATTCAAAGAACAATCTACTCAGAACTTGCCTAATTCAAGGAGCAATAGAGCATACCGAGCCACTGAGCCACATTTCATCATAATAAAGCTAAAAAAAAGAAGAGACATACTTAACACTGAGTAGACCTTTGATAGTAAAGTAAAGGAAAGGAGATGGAAACTGAAGGAAAATACCTAACTAATACGTAAATAACTCCTTCTGGGCTGTCTGCAGGTAATCAAGGCTGGGTCTTAAGGACAGAATAGAATAAAACATCTTAGAAAGAAGTCTTGCTTGTTGAATGTCTAGCAGAAAAAAACCCAAACAACTGTATATCTGTAACTCCCACTTGAAAACACCAATCTCAAAATATGTATCCAACACGGAGCAAAAAGATAACTTTTAGCACTCAAACATACTGAATATTTGCAAATATTTCCTGCTATTTACTCTACTTTGAGACAACTGAAAACAAGCTATAGCACTTCCAACTTAAACTTGATACTCAATGATTATATTATAGGTTGTCCATGTAGCTCAGCCTTAGAAAAAAGATATGGAGAACCAATAGGATTCTATGCTAATGATGAATCTGTAATAGCTCAGAGTAGCTTGTTCTCTTCCACTGATACCATCGGTGTAACAGCAGTGCCAAGGAAATGACACACAAATTATTGCAAGATAATGATCACATTTCCCCACGTTAAGGAAGAAAAAAAAGGATTAAGGACACATGGTTTTAGCAGTACAGGCAAAATATCATGTTACTAAAGCTCTACTAAAAAAAAGGCGGGGGTGTGGGAATGAAATTGGAAACAAATATTACTGCTGAACTAAAACCATGGCGATTTGGGTGATCTGTGACTTGGTCCCTTGAGACTTCCTCTGGCCCCCACACCTTCCCACAGGTACCTTTGCAAAAAACAGTTTAGAGGTGCAGCTACACGGCTCCACATTTTCTTGTTTCAAGGAGAAAATCAGACAGTACCACCTCTTTGCTGTTCCACCTTTGTCTCTCTGTGGAAGCATAAAAATCCACCACACACCAGAAACTGCCCACACATCTTCCCAAAACAGACAGGGGAGCTATGTGGATGCAAGGGCAAAGCTGGAAATCAGTATTTTCCTTTAGATGAAGGTGATGTGGCCAACTCTGCAGTGTGTGGTTAGGGCATGAGTCAAGACCTTGAAATGATGCATGTTTAGTTCCCAGTGGTAAAGTGCCAGGCCTTTCCCTATCACCACATGAACATGTAATGTGATTTTCAGAGTCCTGCACCTTGTAAAATTAGGGAATTGGCCAGCAAAATGGGGATATGCAGACAGGCACCTACCACATGTGCCTTTAGGACTGCAGGTGCACAAGTACAACATTTTACAGCATTGTTTTTAATTTTCATGCCAGATCCCCAGCATCCCATATGGAAAGGGTTCATTGTAATTAAAGGGTACTCCAGCTGTTTCCAAGTTGCAGCTTTGTGGATTTGCTCTGGTTTATGCATACTGCATCTGAATTAATGTACACTTAAACTAATAGGGGATCTTATGTGTAAAGCATCACAGAGAAGCTCATACATCCTCTTTGCACCCTGGGAGAATAACCTATTTACATCCCACAGTCTTTTTTGTTTCAGACATACCTGCACGGGAGTTTTACTTCTCTCAGGCTTCCATTTGCACTTTGGCCCTTATAGTTCCTCTTCACTCCTGCAGCTGGCAAAAGAAAGCTGTGGCATCTTTATACTTTGTGCCTTGCCTGTAAGATCTGTGACAGTGTACCATGTTTAGAGAATTTTAGGCCAGAGGGGGTCTTTAGCTCATCAGCTACTGCTCTTCAAACTGCTCTCTGAGTAACTTGCCACTGGCAAAAAATGTCACATCTTCAGAGAACATGCCTTCTCTGGAAATCAATGAAAGATGGAGAATCCATCATTTCACCAGATAGTTCATTTTAATCACTCCTACCAGAACAATCTATGTCTTGTTTTTAGTTTGAATTTGCTGTCCTTTATCTTCACATTCATGTTTTTTTCTGTACCCTTGCTAGCTATATTAAATAGACAATTGACTCATAGTATTTTCTCCCTAGTATGTGAGTATTCTGTGACCAAGGAGTTACTTTTCTTATAAATTCATTCTGTAGTTCCCAGCACCAAATCCATGATCAGCCTTTATACTGTTCCTTGGAGAGAGACAACTTAGATCACTTCTACCCTCTTTTTTTTATTCATTTAAACATGTTTGTTACCAAAATAAAATCAGCTAATTACTCCCTGGCTAACTATCCTTCTTGACTGCTTTTATAGTTTCACTGACGTGTCACAGTGTGCTGCTACCTGGAACAATATGCCAGTAGTTAAATCAAGTATTAACCAGCAGAGACTGATGTTAAATAATGTAAAAGTATTCATAATTTCAGCTACTATCAAGGAGAAGTCTGGACTGCTGGTAACAGTAGTTACCAGAAAAGTTTAAATCTGCAGGCCATTTTTAGAACTTACACTGAATGACATGCTCACTGTGATGGCTTAGTCGAAAAAAATATGTTGTCTAAAGCACAATTGTGCACTTTTGGCATAACAGCATTCCAGAGCTAGCAACTGGGTGGAAATATGAAAGCACCTACATGACCCTTTTAGGTTTCCCTGTAAAAGTCAACAGCCAGAGACAGCTTCAGAGGCATTCTCATCTCCCTGTCAAAGTCAAGGGAGTAGAAGTCTGCATGGTCTGAGTAAAGCTGAGGGTGCTGGGAATACCAGCTGTTTCCTCCATCACTGGAGCTCCAGGGACACTGGTCTATGCTGAATCTTGTCTCTCAAAACAGCCCTCAGCCTTGCCAGGTGCCTGCAGGCAGGTCTAGCTCTGGAGGGCAAGGCTGTCATTCCCCCAGAGAACATGTCTGTAGTTTGTTTTTTTTTAAACCAGCGTCATTTCATTGATCCTGCTTAAGGGCAGGTCACTACCCACAGTTACATCAAGAAAACTGGGAAGGCAGAAAAATGAAAGTGAGAATGTGGGAGCTGGTGGAAGTACCTTTAACAAAAGAGCAAAAAGTTATGTTAGATGAGACTCAGTTATCTACACAAAGTGGTCGGGTTTACCAGCTGTACCATGAGTCACTTTTAACATCAGAACACCTTAAATTCGCTGTGGGTTTATTCTAGTACGACAAATGGTTTCATTCCTGATGATAATGCTGAAAGCAAGAGTGTATACACAAAGACAACACAAAGTCATCCTGAGCAGCACTTTACATTTGAAATCTCTCTTAACTGCTGCCTGGATTCTTTGAAGAATATTACACTGTCATTCTAACTTCTAGTTCTTAGATTTCAATGATAGTTTAAAGATTTACAAAGTCCTAGCCCCAGGGGCAACCACCTGAAAAAAAAACCAAAACAAAAACAACAAAAAACCAACCCAAAAAAAGCCCCAAAAAGCCAGTAAGGAACATTTACAAAAACACTGTTTCATACCATCTAATTTTGATCCAATGTACATTTGATGCCCTCATCTAAATAATTCCATTGCCATAAAATTCAATTTTTAAATTTAAAAATTATATTTTCTTCAGTTCATTAAAATCTGTTCATGCACAATTGAAACTAACTTATTTGAAGCGCTGTCTTAAGAGAATTGATATTCAGCATCTTTTTTGTAAAATGTCCAAGTTTGTTCACAAAAGAAAAATGTTTTTTCTAGTCCTGCATTTCTGGTTGGATTGAAAAAAATAAACATCAGCGATATGAAACAACTATGAAGGAAAGGCAGAATGTTAGTTTATTCCAGAACACAGTTTTCCACACATGGCACTGAAGTGATGACAAGTTGTTCTGTTTGCAAGCAATTTGCATCTGGATTTTTCTTCGGTCTTTCAGAAATGCTTAGTATTTTCTGAACCTTATTTTAAGGAAAAAACTTTCTATATTTCATCAACTACAGCATTAAATCTTTTGTTATTCTAGTTTTAAGACATCATAAAAGTCATCATTGTAATAGAAGAGTATAGAATGAAGTATCAGTTATTCAAAATGTCTTTTCATCATCCCTATCTTAGTCAAATAAGTAGCTGAAGCCTAAAATACGAAAACAGCTTCTAATATAAGATCGAGATTTTCAGGCTCTTAATTTGTAGGGTTTTGGAGATAAACACTTTGCAGAGAAATTCCTCATTTCTGTGCACTCAAGGACAATAAAATGAAAACTGCCACGTAATTCAAAAACACATTTGGCAAAAGTGGAAGAGATAATTTAAATTTTCATCGTATACATTCAAGGCTGCATAATGAGCCATATACAGCTTCCCTTTTTGTATTATTCAGTATGTGGACTAGGAGATTATTTAGAATAATATTCATTTTCATGCTCTAATAATATGCACTGCTTTATGGCTAAATATTTTTTGTATCTTCCAACATTCCTGGTGTGATTCCACATTGCCTTCAAAGTAAGCAACAAAGTAGACAACAATTAAGGGACTGTGCACCTACATATCCAGCTAGAAACAGCTATTGGAACATTCTAATATCTCTGTGTATTGGGATATCAGTGGCCTTTTTAATTAGAAAAAATTATAAAAACCCTTTTGCGCTTACAAATTACAGCCTAATTCTAAGTGAACCTTGGAAAAATTATTCACAGTGCAATCACGATGAAGTGACCTGACATTCTGCATTTCTTTGCTTCTGAAGCAGTCACTTCATCACTTTCTGCACTCTCCTGTTTTTTAGCAATAAAAAAGTCGTTCTTATAAACTATGCTGCACTTATGTTTGTTATGGATTCCATTTTTATGGTGTTTTTACTTCTGATAATGTATGTTGAACAATTGAGGTTCTTTGCATAAACTACAATAAGCCTTATAACAATTATTGCTACCTTTACTGATCCTGCAAAATTATTTTTCCATTCATTTGGGAAATTGCAAAGCCCTTTCCACTTAGGGAGTGTATTGTGATTTACTGAAGAAATTACTACGGCCATCAGTGCCACAATTACGATCTCTATAAGAATGTAGTTCAGCCAATGAAAAATGCTATGGTAGTTAAACTCAGACTTAATCTGCCTGGTCTGTACTGAGACAGATATTAGGTACTGTGTTCTATATATAACAAGCATTTTTTGGTTATAATAAATATCAGCGATAAAATGCTCTTTATCTTCCGGGAGCTTGAATACACAGGCTAATCTTAGCAGTAATTCTTCAAGGTAGATTTCAACACTACTGAAAATACATGTCTTTTTTTTTGTGAGGGTTAAAATTCTCTTCATATAAAATAAAGATGGAAATAGATGATTCTGCAGTTTAAAAAGTTCTAAACAAATATAAAATTATTATTTGGATGGAGATAATACCTAAGAGCTATCTAGGGAGAAATGAAGCTTCATTTTCAGGTTTGACTCAGTAGTTCAGAAGGTCCCCCATGTCAGAGTGCCCTGCCATCCCCAAAGGAGGGGATGGAGTTTGCAATAAGCCCTGCTGTAATACCTGTCTGGAAGCTTCCAAGACCTGTCTGAAAAATCTGTGCTTCACAGCTCTGTTATGCACACAGTAGGTACTAAAATTCAGCAATAAAATACCCTTATGTCTCTTTGTATCAAGTATTTCATTTTTCCATAGCTATTAAAAGCACTTCACAAAAGATGGCTTTTTTTCATCTTGTGAATTGATCCTCATCTGTATTACAAGTAGAAGAAACAGCAGAAGATATTTATGCAGTGCCATATCTGTGGTTTTACTTCAAGGTAGTATTGGGAAAACTTAAAAAAAAAAAAAGTAATGTCTTTGCTTTGTAAGCTTTGTCGATAGGTTTTGTTGAAAGACCTGATTTCTGCAGGCTGAATCCTACAATGCAAATAAGGCTTTATTGAACAGTTGCTTCCTTAGTGTAGTTCTGCAGAGGTTTGATAGACTGGCATCAAGGCTTCTGCTTATGCCTGCAGAAGACCAAAATGGGAGGTGGTCTTTTAATCCAAGAAAGAGCCTTGGGAACACCACCTTGCACTACATTTCTCTCTTTTGTTCAGGAATTCACTTTCCTCATCTTTCTTGGCTCCTTACTCCATAACAAGGGGGTTTTGATAATAGAGAACTCTTTCTTAAACATTTGTCTAATTATTAACATCCCTGTCCTACTACCTCACTTTCTGGAGTTGCACTCTGAAGTATCAAGTGCAAAATGCCTCTATTGCCACTCTGGGAATGTCCTGAACTCATAGTCTAGGCATGTTCTTGAAATAGTATGTTTTCTCTGCTTAAAATGCCCTTCCTGGAGGTCAGAACCATTCTAAGACAACTTCAAGAGACAACATTCCCACAATGCTTCTTAAAGTCTATATCATAAATCATGTTCATCGCATGCATCCCTTATGCAATGCAGACATGGTGCGCTAGAAACGCAGATGACCGAGCACTTTGTCAAAACTGCCGTTCCTCTCTCACTATCTTTTCTAGATGTTCATGGCATCATGGAGACCAAACCAGACACAGCAAGATTTAGGAATTTTTTTCACACAGAAAACATGAAATTCTGTGGGGCTTGGTGAAATGTCCATTCTTCTGGTTTCGTTGCTTTTTATTTCTTTTGGAAGAATAGATGTTTTTCTACCATGTGTAAGGAATTTATATTAGTTATGTTTTCTTCTCAAAGCTGAGATATGCTTCCCTCAAGAGGATTTCCTTTGAGTAATTGCCTAACTGGTGGCCATTGAGCTGTAATTACTCCAGATGAAACCAATTGTCATCATTCCTTACAGTGCAAACTGCACTCCAAACACTCCAAATAGCATTCCCATTAGTCATATCTCCTGCACATTTTTCCTGCTGAAAACAGATATTGATTTGACACAGTGCTGAGATGATATGATGTATAACTGATTGTACATTTCTGTATAGTATTGGATTAGACTAATGCACCCAGGTTTTCAATCTAGTTACGTCTGCTTAGCAGATGGAGAAAGTTGTACCCTGTGCAATTGCCTTGGAAATTGCCAATATCACTTTATGATAATCTACTTAGAGTAAAAGAATCCTAGCAAAACAGGAATAGGCTGAGTTTCTTTCAGAGCTTTTCTAATGTCGCTTGCATTTTAAAGAAACATTAGATTTTTCTGAATTGGTAAATAAACATTTGAATCCTACACATGAAAAATCACAGAAAAAAGCAGTCAGCATTTCCATGGTCTTTGAAAGAGTGTATCACATTGGCTGTCTATCACTGTTCCATAAATGCACTCTGGTATGATTTGGTCTTGGAAATTTATGATGATAAATGCTTTAATTGTGCAGCTGGCCCTGGATGTAGACTCAAGATTTAATATAAGCTAATATATCTCTTTTTACTCCCTGAACAGTACCTGCTTGGTAAGGCATACAGTCACAGTCATCTTAAATTCGGCAGAAAAACTAGGAGGTAAACATTTCTTTAACATCCAGCTGGACAAAGAGAGGAACAAAAGCAAAATGAGCAGGAGACAAAAAGTGCAAATGGTCTTTGATCATTAGTAGCTCAATTTTTAAGAAGCGAGGAATTTCCAAAGTACCACAGAGTATTTTTTTTTATGTTTTCTGTTATCCATTAGAATGGACATCTAAGTCCTATCACTTTGCTCTGCTAGTTCTTGTCAAAAGGACACTAATATAACCTGGAGCATGTCAGGGAAACAGGCTCACTTGAGAGTCTTTTGAGTCTGTGAATGATCAGGATATGAAAAGAATGCTCAGATTCCATGAGGCAATTGCCAAGAAGCTAAACAGCACCTTAGCATCAACACACAAACCAGAAAAAATAAGAACAATTCCTCTGCTCAGACTTTTTTTTGTGGGAAACCTCATTACAAAATCTGTGTGATACTGAAGTGACTGTAAAACAATTGAGGTTTTTTTGTCCTTGAGAAAATAGACAGAAGTAGCAAATTTTCAGGATGAAGATAGTGTTCAGCCAATAGCTCAAAGAGCTCACCAATGAAATGGTTTGATTACTGAAAGTGGTGGATAAGGTTCTTAAATCTGCCTCACACACCTGAAGACGTCAGATATGATACTAATTGAAGAAAAATCAGTTTCAGGAAGGACCAATTGAAGTCCAAATATGGAATCCTGATGCCTGTCCCTGGCTTCAACAGAATGTTAATATTACAAAGAACAGACACCTGGATAAGTATGATCAACTAGGAAAGAGTCCATGTGTTTTTCTTTAAGACTATGCCTTACCTTGCAGGCTCAGTGAAGTTATTTGAAGAAGTCAGTAAGGAGTTGAATTGGGTAAACTGGCTGGTATGGTGTATCTGTCCTTCTAAATCTACCTTCCGTAGATTTCCTCACGTTTAATTTCCTGAGCATTCCTAATAAACATTAAAAAATGAGAGAAGAGTGAACAAACTTGATGGTGGGCAGAAACTAGAGGGATGTGTGCAGGAGTCTGTTCTGGTTAGAATATTGATAAATGAGCTGTCTGTGAAAAACTGCACGACTTACAAGACTGACCGCCTGTGTAGATCACAGCAGCTGATAGCTTTCAGTACAGGTAAATACAAAGGGATGAGCACTGGACAATAGTACATCTAATGTCACATCTTAAATGATGGGCTCTAAGCTAAGCACTAATATTCAGAAGTGAGATTGTTCCATGAACACATCAGTGTATTGGTCAGTAGCAGTTAGGGGGAAATAAAAGCTAAAATTGCAGGCATTAGTAAGAAAAATAGCGCAATATACAGTGTTACTGTGTATGGATTCATGATTTGCCTACAATTTGGAAAATATGCAGTTTGCATCTGCCTGTGCCAGAAAATTTATATTAGAAATAGAAAAGATCCCAAGAAAAGCTGGAAGGATAATCTGAAATGGAAAACACCTTCTATACAAGAAGAAATTGAGCAGGCTACGACTTGTGAGTTGGGAAAAATTATCCAGAAAAATGATGATTGGTATGACAATGGTAAGTAGAAAGCAACTATGAGCACTGTTGTCTACCACAAGAACTGAAGATCTCCAAATGGGGCTGGTGGGAGCCAGACTCAGAACAAACAACAAAGGGAATGGTTCTTTGTGTGTCACGTACCTGACAAGTTGAAATATTTGCCAAAGGATGCAGTGGAATTATGGAGCTTTTATATGATATCCTTTTGTTCAGCAAGCACTTAGTAAGTGAGAATTTGATCTTGGGTTAGGACAATCATATGAATCCATATGTCCAGACCTGCTTTTTGACAACTACAGGTTTGGTGTGTTGATTAGGACCTGGAAAAAGGAAACGCAAAGCCATAGCCAAATGACTATTGAGAAAGAAATAATGCTGCAGATAAATCATATACAGTATGCTATTTTTCTTTTTCTTTAATGGCACGAGTATTTTCTGAAGAGGTGGGAGTCCTATTGTCACACTCATCATCAAGACCATCAGCATCAGAGAGCTGTGTATCAGAGTACAAACCTGCAGTCTGGAAGCCAGTGAATCACTGATGTTGTGTTCCAGGTGGTTTTAAGTGGTAGAATAAGAAGTTCAGGGCCCTGGAGAATTAGTACAACCAACTGCCTGCTGTGCACTGTAAATCAGGGAAAGCAGCTTGCAATTAACAAGGAGTGTTGCAGATCTTGTCAATATACTCTGTTTTACTGATTATCAGAAAGGTCCAAAACTTCTGGATCAGATTGTTAGTGAATGTAAATCTCAGTCAGTTAAAATTAGACTTTCAAAGTTTCAGAATTTGGTATAAAAAAAGTCCTATAAAAAGGGGAAAAGCAGTCGCAAAACCCGGCTGAAAGGAACAATTCCCCCTCTACCTCTCCTGACTACCACATATGACTGCTCCAGCTTCACAGAAAGGGTGAAACCTCTCCATCCAGTGAAACAGTCATTGGCTACATAGTAATCTGCTCTACTGTCTTGCATTTTTACAAAAAAATGTCCATCGTTTTTACAAAAAAAAAAAAAAGGCATTGATCTTTTACCTTATGTCATCACATCCAAGAACTGGAACCTCATCTAAAACCCCTTGAAGTCAGTGGGGGCTGTCATTGACTTCAGCTGGCCTTGGAACAGACTCTGAGAATGTAAATCGCCTGCTAGCAAACTAAATAAATATCTGGGTTCAATTCAAGTTGAACATAGATAAATTTAATAGTACAGGCACCAGTGAAGTTATACAGGTCTACAAGCACACCAGGCTTCATTCTGGTTGCTGCTGTTTAGTTGACTTCTATAATTTATTGCATGAGGTAACACATCAAAATGGCATTTGATAATGATTTTCACTATCAGTGAAGGCATGAAGCAGAAGATTAAGTAGAAATCAAAGTTTCCAAGGGTTAGTAATAATATCTTACAAATGGGAAAGGATACTTTGCACTGATTATGCCATGCATAGCGTTTCAAAAATCAAAGCCAATCACTTTTTCTAGACAGCATGATGTCAAGACCTATCTAGAAAATGGCACATGTATTAGGATTTCAAGAAAAAGTGTTCTTGCTATTATCTCTGGGATGAGATAGACTTTGCAGGAATGACATAAAAAATACTCTTGCCTCCAGTGTTTGATTGGCATAATCTGTCCACAGCACCTACAGAATATGATACTATGTTGCAGGAATGTGGCATCAGTCTTTTCTAGGAGCAAATATTTGGAACATCTTGAAATATTTCATTGTCATATATGTGTCTGCGTGTATGATAGAAAATAAATTCCGCTGCTAGTCTCTTGGGATGTGTCTTCTTGCACACAGAAATGCTAATTGTAGTTGTCATCATAGCATAGAGACATAACTTATTGCGGCATCTGGACTGGAGAAGACAAGGAGAAGTAAAACAGAAAGGGGAAAAAATCATTGTAAGTATTTATGTCATCTGAATAATTGCTTTGAAGGGGAGAAAACAGGACCTGCTTACAAGTTTCTATTCTAATCTTTTCTATTGCTATACAACAACAGTGTCACAAATTCACACGATTTACCACTGAGTTTTGGTTGGGTTTTTTGTTGTGTTTTTTTGACTGACAACTTTTTTTTTCCCTGTATCTCAAGGAAAACCCACCAGTGTTGTTTTTTGCAAAGATTACATTAACCATGCCATATTGGTGGGAAAGAAGACAACCCTCAAGAAAACCACTTGGAACTGACCAGTTCTTGCTCAACTCTTTCATTCTTAATCACACAGTGAGAACCTCTAATGGGTTCTGAGAAGCACTCACACAGCATTGCATCTACTCACTGAGATATTTTGCATAATATCTCATGCATAAACATTCTTGGTCATGTGGGGAATCAAATCTCTCAAAGAGGATGGTCAGTTGCTGTCTGGATGGGAGTCTCCATCGCAAGCGTTCTTGCAAGAGCAGCTTCTACAGGATCAAGATGGGATACCACAATTTGTTCTGATGATTTCTTACAGTCCAGCTGCTCTGTGGTCCTACGTGATGGCTACAGTACATCAATGATCCATTTCTACTTATTATTTTAAAACCATGCACAGAACTTCTTCTAGTTTTCCTACTATGTACGAAGTGTCCTACCTATAACCACAGAACTAGAGAATGATTTAGGTTGTAAGGGACTTATGAAGGTCATCTAATCCAACCTCCCACTGCTCCCCATCCTGCCCTTAATTAGTTCAGGCTGCTTAGGTAGTTATATGTTGCTGACTAGTTAAGTCTAGAACATTTCCAAAGACATTTCTGCACCTGCATTTTGCAGACTGTTTAAATTTATCCCTGTGGAGTTTGGCCAGTTCCCTCACCTGTCACTGGAACTAACAGTGTCGCTGGGACTGCCCAGGATTCCTCCACCCAGGGACTTCACCAACACACCGAAGCCCACAAGTAGTGCCTAACTGATCTAGGCACAACATGCAATTGTCTGAAATCTCCATCTAGACTGTTGCTAGTCCATGAAACAGCACAGATACCAATCTATTGCCTGTCTCAAGCCAGTCCATTGCCACATCTACTCAGAGATCACCAGGAGACTTAATGGATCAGCCATGGAGCTGAAGACAAAATGCACTGGCTGTTTACACAGACAGAGTGCTGGTACCCATCTACATCAAACTTGAATTTAATAATTTATCACAGCTATAGCTTAAATCAAAGCTTGTCAAAAATGCTTCATTCTTGGGTCTAACCAGGCCTACCACTTCACTGAATGCAATACTAACACACACATAATTATGGGGTAGGAGAAATTTTTCCCACTTCAGCACTTCCATGCATTCAGCCATGTGATAGTCACATTTATAAAGCATGATTCTATTTATATGTTTAAGTAGCTGTCATAACAGCCTCAGCATCAAATAGTTGCCTCTGCTGGAGTGAGCAGATAGTTGCTAATGGGAAATGTTGCAGAGCTCCTGTGGACGAACCTCATGCTAAGCAGTACTGCTTACTGTAGGAGTAAATTTAGAACAATTTTGCATCCCTAAAAAATTGTCCCCACATAAATGGGTGTTTTTAGCTCAGGGTGGTGCCACCAGGGAATTATCTAGATACATGTACTTCAGCAATTAATTTTAGAGAAATTATTAGGAATGGATGTCCATCTCAGACATACAGCTACCTCACAGTTTTCACCTTGTGTTAAAATAACTAACTAACTAACTAACCACCTAACAAAACAGTCATGACACAGCACCAGTATGATCTTTTGATTCTCCCTGAGATATACTGGTGATTATTTCATCAACAAAGAAAACTGAATGTGAGACTGAAATGGGAAACCAAATCACATAAACTAATCTAGAATGTATTTGTGTGTCCCATATTTCCATTTCCACGTAATTCTAATATACTAATACAGTACTTGCTGGTACTGAGCAAAATACAGTTATATGTATTGTGCTTAGGCATTCCTCTTACACAGTTCAGAGGAGGAACCATTTTTTCAATTTCATGTGGTGTTTTTCTTTATTGCGTTCTGCTGACTTTTTATAAAAAAATTATCATTTCATTCTAGCCATGGATATTTTATTGAAAAATACTGCCTTCAGTAATCTTATAATTGACCATGATTTGGAACAGAACAGTGTTTACAATGCTTATTGTTTTGAATAGGAAATGTTTACCATCTTAAGGCAAGAGATGCAATCAGGCACGACTTTGGCTTACAGGGTCAGATCTCTACCGCCTCATGTATAATTCAGAATTAAATTAACTAAAAAATTATTAGATTTTATTCTCTATTTTTTCATAAGAAGATATAAAATATTTTATATATTTATACATATACTACATATATCAAACCCAAATTATTAATTATTAAGCGTATTTCTTTATTTTAAATTAATTAGAAATAAAAATCCATAATTTTATTATTTTGGAATGATGGCCTTATAGCCAAAAACATTAACAACTTTTAGACCAAATCTGTGAACTCACACGATCATTTGCAATAGAATTTCCATACTTCCCTTGACATTTCCCTTGAGGGAAAGGCTTCTGCAGCTGCCCAAGCAGGATGGCTCAGTGAGATGAGGGCTGAGCATGGCAGCAATTCCAGTGGAAAAGCACCACTGGTATCTTAGCCCCATATGCCCCTTTTTTAGGGTATCAGGGTACACAGAACACCAAGGCATGTTCTGTACACACATACCTGCCTCAGAGCTGCTTTCTGCTCCTTACAGATCTTGTCATCCACTCTCCTCCTCTGTCAGCACAGATTGTCCAGGAGTGCCCATGTCACTTGTAGCACTGCCAAGCTTAATCTGCCTGCAGAGGTCGCTGGAAAAACAATTTGTATACACACAAAAGTACCTGAGGAGTTTGAACACACTACATGTCTTAACACTTCTACTTCAGTTGAGGCAAGCAATATCAGCAAATACAGGGCATGGAAAGGAAGTGTATTTGGGTAGTCAAAGTTATCAAAAGAGCCCAGTCAAGATTTGAGTCTTCAGGTAGCCATGAACCCACATCCTGACTTTACCTGGAGTTCCTTGCTGAGAGTGAAGCAGTAGTTGGATGTGCCATGGGAGCCTTGGCACTGAGGATGTGCCAAGCTGTGGTCTATATCACTAGGATTTACTTGCCAAAGGGTGAGTGCTCCAGGATGTCAAATTGCCATTTGAGAAGTGATTAACTAGAGATACGTCACCATTCATCAAGAAGGAGTGGAGACTTTGGGACAAATTGAGATGCTATAAAACATTATTCATTAATTATACTGCATGAGACTCTACCTCCAACAAGGGAATGCCATGGTGGTCAGCAGATGCCTACTAGATTCTCTATTTCAGAGTCCTTTTGACTCCTTGGTCTTTCTTCACAGATTGACCTTAGGCAGGCCTTGGGACACCTTCACGGCCCTGTACCTGCACATTGCTGGCTCATGGTCTGTACTGGCTCACGAATTCACAGTGTGACCCATTTCTACCTTTCAAAGAAAACAAAGAAATAGTTCTAAAAGAAGTCTAAGGATAGAGGGGTAATTTCCTGTTGCAACTCAATGGGCAGCTCCCACCCATAACAAGCTGTCATTACAAGAGCACATTTTAGCACCCCTGAGTGAGAGAGCAGCATCTCATGGTGACACAGATAAGATATCAACAGGGGCTCTAAGGAAAGAGATCACTCTGTACTGATTAATGCCAGGAGATCATCTGCTAGTATTGCAACATGACTTTATATCCTAGCTGGAGTCCAGGCTTTGTTACAATTAGCCTATTAGCTTCAATTATGTGAGCCTGCAGCTGGCTTTTAGCTAGTATCTGTAATTTACCTGGGAAGAAGTTTGATTTTGTCTGTCTTGTTCCTGATGTAGCTTGATTGAGAGTGAATTTTATGCAGAATATTTCTTCTCTGGCTAAGATGCTGCCTATTTCTAGAAGCTTTGGAGTCAAGATCCTATTTCACATCTCAGGAAATCTGGCATGGGTTTCCCTGTGTACACAGCCTGGGTGCCAGTTGTTTGAAGATGCCCAAAACATCCAGAAAAAGCCTTAAGTTTATATCTCATTCCAAGGTAAGTTTCAGAAGGGACTCAACATAGAAGAGTCATGCCAAGCCTTTCAGTGTGCATATCCTGTTTGGGAAAAGCAGATCCCCATGAGACAAACCACTGGGAGAATTGGGAGAATGGTGTCATATTAAAGTATTGGCTGGTTACTCAGACTTGAAACAACTTCTCTGCTTGATTGTAAACTTAAGGGACATGATCTGGAAAAATTTAATTAATATTTTGCATGTTTTTATGGGGGGGGATTTAGCAGCAATGACTTACAAAGCTGACTGTAGCACAGTAAGAATAAATTCACAGGTAGTTGTGAGGCACTTAAACACTGCAGTGGAAAAAGGGCATGGATGTGCCTGGCCAAAACTGTCAGGTCTTTGCTTTATGTTAATATATTAACCTTCCCTCAGCAGAATAGAGGCCTACAGATAAATTCATTCTCTCTCCTTAAAATAGCCTAGACATAGCTGAAGCAACTGAGGAACAAAAGGCTAAAAAACAGTTGGAAAGCTGAGAGCTGTTTAAACTAAAAAGGAAATTGTTATGAAGGATTAAAAGGAAGCGTAGTGGCCCTCCTGGGCCTTCAGCTTAGCAGAGCACAACCATGATCAGCTCTTTTGATGACCCTGAGAGATTAGGAGGAGAGCAGCAGGTCTAGGATTTGTGTTCTTACATCAAGTAAGACAAAGAACATTACATTAACTCATGGCAATGTGGGAAAATGGAAGGGCAAATATTGATTGACTGCTTTTTTAAAGTGAGATATGAAATGAAACACTTATCACCAGAACAATCTCTGATAGATGAGATCAGAGAAGAGGTGCCCCAGCTAAAGAGAATTCCTGGGACTTTATCTGTGGATAATCCACATCACTCTTTTCAAAGAGCTATGATTTGATATCTAATTTTTTCACCACACTGTGTTTTTGGCAGGATGTTTTTACTATCTCACGTAAGAACCAAATTGTTTTGTAGCTTTAAGATGACAAACTCAAACTCTTCTTGGGGTAACACTAAAAAATGCAGAGATAGAAAAAGACTTCAGTGATGCACAGCCCTTATGTGTTGTTTTGTTACAAGACATGTATCATCAACTTCCCACACATTTTTTTATGCAGGAGATCTATGGGATGCTCAGCTTGGTGCTCCACAGTATGCCACCACCATCAAACAAATGACAGGAAATTGGCAGCATGCTGTGGATTTACTTTCTGCAACTGAATGGAAAACACTGTTCAGTATGGATCTAATACCCTTCCCTCTTCACCCACTCCTGCTGTGCCTCCATTCCTTCAGGTTTCCCAAACAGGTCACAAGTTGAAGAAAGCCTCAGTCCTCCACAGGCTGAGTGTAAGGTTTGACAATGTACAGCAAAAATGACACACTCCTTGGGTGTCACTTGGAAGCCGTACAGCCCCTCCCTCCCTTCCCCAACAACACTCCAGAGAACAAATATTTTTTCATAAAGGGGAAAGCTGGGAGAGAAAATACTTCATTAGGAATTTCAAGAAGAATTAGAGTGGGTGGGACATTATCACTCCATCTGTGTTTGTGTTACAATTTCATCTGGAAACTAAGCAGTCCATTGCACATGCCACTATAAATGACAGCCTGTGCCCCAGGCTGTTCACCCCACAGACAATTAGTAATTATAGCAGTGCTCTCAAGTGGCCAGCTCTGAGTCACACCTAGTACTTCTAGTGTGTACATACACCTTAAATGTTCCACAAGCTGCTAACAAGGCATTTGCCTATGTGGCTCTGAAAGGCTTTGATTTGTGCATCTTTCTTGCTTTAGATGAAGACTAATACAAGTTGAGAGGAGTGTTGTCAGTGCCGTATTCCCCTATCCCTTCATCTCCAGGGTCACCCCTCCCTGCACACAAGCTGAGTGCAGCTGGCTGACAAACTGGCCCAGCAGTACCCTGCATCCCCTTCAAGTCAAAGGCATTGGCACACAGCCTCATTGCACCTAAAGAGCTGCAAGGAGCTCCAAAGACAAAAGTGTCATACTGCTTTTAAGAGCCCTAGGCTGAACTGATTTCCTTGTGGATCAAGCTTACAAATACACAGCATGACTAGACATGACAGCAACAGTACAGAATCAGTGCTTGTATTATTTGCTGGACTATGCCTATACAGCCACAGAGAGTAGTCCTTGGTACACTCCAAGCTGAACATCCTGTCCACAGGATTTACCTGACAAAGCAAGCCATCCCCAAGGGTGGCATTGATATTTCTTGCAGGACTTTCAAGATGATTCTGCCTGCTCTTGAGCCGGGCCTGGCACTGGGCTCTGGCATAGTGTGGACACCCATCTCCATGTCTGTGGTTTAAAGACAGAATTGATAAGGCAATTTCCTTTTCCACAGTACCTTTTTCTGCTCCAAAGCCAGGTATAATTACTGGGTTACCAACCACAACTAACCCAGGGTGAATTTCAGCTCCCTAAAAGAAATCACAGAATAAGAGAATGGTTAGGGCTGGAGAGCTGTTTAACCTAGAGAAGGTTCAGGAGAGGATCAAAAAGCATCTCATTAATGTGTACAAATACCTGAAGGGAGAGTGAAAAAAAGAGGGAGACAGGTTTTTATCAGTGGTGACCAGTGACAGGACAAGAGGTGACAGGCACAGACAAAACCACAGGAAGTTCTATCAAAACATAAGCAATAACTTTTTTCTGTTTTTACACCACTGAGAGTGATTAAACTCTGCATGTTTCTTGTACTGGGAGGTTATGGATTCCCCATCCTTGGAACTATTCAGAAGCTGTCTGGACATGATCCTGGTCAACCAGCTCCAGGTAGCCCTGCCTGAGGTCCCTGGATAAAATGTGTACATGTGTTGTTTTCCCTCACAACAGATTATTGGTAGTAAGGCATGTAATTTCCATCAGAGCTAACCAGAAAAGGAAGTACAATTAAGACAGCAAAAGACAGGAAAAATCTAACCCTTATAGCAAAGAGCTGCTCAAAGCAATCCTGGTTGTTACATTTGGTAAAACACGTGAAAGGAGAAGCTTGAGGAAGGACAGATGTGACTCCTGGATCTTAAGGCAAATGCAGGGTGGCAAATCTTATGCCTACCAGATGGCCCTATGATTACACAACCTTTCAGCACAGTGATGCAGTTTGAGATTTTTTGTCTTGCAAGAAGTAGCTTCAGATGAGTTTCAGCAGAGTAAATATGCACCATTGACTTTTATTCAGTTTTAATAGACTTTTGCAATACAGTTTTTAAAACATACTTCTACTTTATGACTGCTACTTTCTCATACTCTCCTCCTTAATCCCTTTCCTCATAGATGTTTAATTGTGTAGAAGAATCATTGTGATGTATTTAACTTCCATATAATTTCCCTGTTTGGTAATAATACCCCCAATTAACTACTGCTCTCATTAACCAATTTACTCATTTATAATCAAGGGCAATGGCTTTAACAGTTCTAATAATATGCCTTGTTAATAATGTCTTAATGAGGATTACCCTTATACTTCTCTCAGAAGGTTCCCTTTTTCCCTAAAATGAGAAAAAGCATATTAATGAAAAATAACCTTGTATCTCCTGGCTAAGTGTTTTGTTGCAATGAAAAAAAAATATGGAAAAGTACTGTAGATTTTTTTACCTCCATAGGCTGCCATTTAGAAAACCAGTGAATTACAGTAGGTGGAGTACATGATGCACTAGTCCATAAATCAGTTCTGGCCTCAGCCCTCTTTCTTACTTGCTATAATTAGACACCGAAGCCTCCTTTTATATCCTCAGCTGAATCAGGATGTAGGCATTCTTATCAGCTTCACTGGACGTAGCAAAGAGAATATTGTTAATTAACTCAGGGAAAGAAGTGAAATGAAAATGAAATATCTAGTCAAGCTTTTATCAAATTAAACTAAAAGATCAAATCTAAGAAAATCTTCTCCCGTAGAACTAAGGAAACATAATAAAACTGCAATGACTGAATATATGTTCTGCTAGCTGTAGCATCAAAAATTTATTGTCTGGAATCAACAAATAATGAGACAGGTTTACCAATGATCAGCAAAAAGAATCTGGAATGATCATGTTAAAAATAGAAGCTCCCACATTTACAGGTAGAATTGAGAAGCTGCCTAAGAAAGCTTGCATTCAAAATAAAGGGGAAGAGCAGCATAAATCAATACATGGTCAGGCAACCTTGGAAGTTTAAGTGTTGGAGGAAGAAGCACTTGGTGAAAGACAGCTCTATAATACATCTAAACTTACAGAGAACTGAATGCATCTTTCCTTTTACAGTTTTGCCAACACAGAGCACCCACAGGCTGGTCTAACAGTCTCTGAGGAACAGGAACCTGCTCACTATCACCTGTGCAGTGCACATTATGCTGCATTTTGTACACATAAAGGCCCACTGACCTCGGATGTTTATGATATTTTAAGACAAAATTATAAACCCCTGAAGCCCTCCATTTTCCAGCATGTTACTCAGATGTCTGTGTATTCCCCATTCCAGCACTGTTAGTGTTTGAATCTAGTGATCAATTAGGATCTTAAGGCATATTTAGTTGAGGAAAATAGTTGAATTTCATTAGTTCTAAGCACTGAAGACATGGCAATTGATATGATAAGCACCTATGCTGAGATGGGGAGAAACTGATCTTCAGAAGTCAATATTTGCCAGCATCTGGAAATATAGATTTGCCATAATCAGTTCTTTTCTTGCCTACATTTTGGTTTTAATGGTGGAAATTAAAAAGATAAAAAGAGCAATGTCCCAGCAATATTTCTGTTCCAGAAAAGCCATTGCAGCTACAGCTTTGAAGTGTCCAAATACATTCATTCAGTTTGGGATTTAGAACAGTAAAAATGTAAATGTCACACTGTATTTCAACCTTTTGCAGAGACGTCAGATCAAGGCCTGTTCACCCTACACACCTGACTACACCTTTAACTTATATTTTTGATCAAGCACAGAAGTTGGAAGTAGCCTCAGCATTTTTAAGAAGAGAATTTTTAAGAAGGGAATTCTCTAGCAAAAATTGTATTAGTTTCCATTACTTCTTGGAAGGTTCCCATGATAACAAGAAACACACATGGATGAAAACTTGTTTGCACTAAACTAATCAGGCATTATCCAACAGACTTCATCAGAGGCAATATTTTACCTGGTATCTTATGAGGACTAGATTTTACTTTCCCTTGGGGAGTCACTGCTTTTACTGGTAGCAGGCAGTGTCCTTTATACAGCAATTCTAAGGCAGCTCATGCAAGTGATAAGAACTCACTGAACAAATTTTGATGCATTCTGAGACCATATGAGAAGGTAATTAGATAAAGTCATAGAATACAGTTTTCAAAAAAAACCAGAGATGATTTTGTTCTCTTCCTTGGGCTTCAAAACAATGTAAGTCCTCTGATTTGGTACTGAATTTAACAATGAGCTCCTTGCCCTTGACTGTGTACAAGCTACTTCTAAATCACTGGCATGCCAGTTCAATTCCATCACTTATTTATTTTTTAGGCTGGAAGAATTTAAAGCCATATTTAATTAAGCTTCTGACATTGTGAGATGGCATACAGAAAACGGTTTAAAATACGAGCCTTGTGTGACTTGATTCTTAATATCAATCCCATTTTGATTTCCTACATTATCATTGTTTGAAAACATGTCTTAAAGCTGTAGGTTTTTTTCATGGCTGGGGTTTATCATCAGTTGCACAGATCTATGCCTTCCTTCGCACCTAAAGACATGCATGTTCCTATGGAATATGTTATATGCACTTGGCTGGCTCTTGATTACATCTTGTTTCTCCCCAGATGAAAATACCTGGGGTGCAAAAATGGACAACTTCACTTTTCTGTATATTGTGAAAATCAGGCTGAAGCTAGAGGGGAAGAACTGAGGATGGAGCCAATCAGCACCTTGTCTGACATGTTTTACGGCTTACCTGACTGTTAATGAACAATGATATTTTTCTTCCTATTTTTGCAGAGCTGGCTTGACTATGACATAAATAGAGATGAGAGAGGCCATAGGAAAAAAAAAAAAAAAGATGGAAAGAAGCTTGCCCGAAGGATGGGAGTAAAAAAAATATGCACAAAACATGACAGAGTCATAAACCAGGACATTGGACAAGTAGAAACCGTGACCTCCTTGGTCTAAACTCTTCTTGTAAACTATTACTCAGCTTAGGTCACCAGCAGACTTGGCTAGCTTTGGAAAATGGAGCATTTTTTCATATCGTCTAGCTAAAATTTCAGTCCTATTAGGCTTCAGTGTTTTACAAATCACTGGGATTTCAGTGCTAATGAACTGCACTCCAACCATTTCACTTCTTCGAAAGCCTATGGTTCAGCCAAAATTACTAATTTATATAGTGGTAGCTGTTCATTCACTCAGAGAGAGAGAAAAGTCATATGAATGCAAAATAACCTTCTACTTCTACCTCCTGTCTAAGTGTTTTGTTGGAATGCAAAAAAAATACACTTAGATTTGCCATTTCATTATGGCCTGGATGTTAAATCACACTGAAGTAATGTGATAGACTGAACTTTGTTTACATAAACTGGTTGAGCCTTGTGATAAATTTCTCCCTGATAACCCAGGAAGAATGCCTTAAAACATTTACATGCCAGATGAGGGAAAAGGCAGGTAAGAAGCAGATCCTTTGGAGGTGGGGTAATGCCTTTTATCATGTCGATTTTCTCCCTCCCAATAAGGCACAACTGCATCTGACAGAGTAAAACTCCCTGCCATGGGAGATATTGGGTGTTCACAGGGAAGCCAGAAGGCTTCCTCCCTCTCAACAAGGCACAAATGGCACAAGGAAAAGTAGGGCCAAGCAGCAGTTGTGTCATTAGAAGGGGCCACAAACTTTCAAAGAGCCCCAAAGTGCTCCCCAATTTATTTCCACGGTGTTGCTTCAGACAGTGTAAAATCCCTGTGCAGGGGAGGTGTCAGGTTCCTGCTGTAGCCTAATTGTTTTAAAATAAACCTGGCTCATATGTACACAGGTCATTCACTGTCGTTTCACTCTGATCCACCGCAAGGGATCTATTAACAAGAACCTCAGTTACTCTGCCTCAGAGGTGGGCTGTAACAATTAATAAATACAAATCTAAGGAACTTGCAGGAGAGGCCAGAAGTGTCAGAAGTGGTCATATTGCCATTTTAAATCCTTAGCTGAAAAATTAAGAAATAGTCATGTTCTGTTCAAAGCATATGAACAGCATATAAATGAGGAAGATATGTTTATACGATACTGACTGCTCCGATTCAAGAATCAGTCAACCAGCTGCCCAGCTTGAAAGATGGATTGCACTTTCACACACCACAATCAAGGTCTAGACAGATCTCCACCATTTCATGGTACATAATATTTCAGACTTGAGTTTTTAATCATTGGCTTTTTAGACACAGTTACTGTAACCCATTTAGCATCAGCCTGGATGTGCTACCTGAATAATTCCAACAAGTTGTTCTGAAGGGCTGTGGCAGAGACAGGAACTTATTCCACCTCTCTTCATTGCTAAAGAAAACTCAGGTCTGTGCTAAACATATCTACTCTCAGCCTTAAGATCCATTTTCATCTGCTGAGGTAGTATCTCTGTTCTGGCCTCCTGGGCCAGATATTGCTTCTTCCATCTTGTGATGGAAAACTGGTAAACCATAACAAAAGCTAAAAGGCCATTCTTCAGTGGTCTCTGGAAAAAAAAACCAAAAAAAAACCTTGAGGAAGAGACCTAGCATAAACTACACAAATTACAGGTTAAAAGAAAGGGCTGTCCTGGTGAGATGCTGTGGCGGCTCAGTATCTGTTGGGATCTGTGCCTTTACTTATGAAAGATAAGCCCAGGACCCCCCTTCCTGAGTCAGCAATAACGTAAAAGTAATTGAACATCCTGCAAGGAGAGATCTGTCATGTTCCTGTATTTCACTGGTTCAATAACCTGATGTTATTAACATTTCTTGCAATCTTCTTGCTATTAGGCAGTGCCTTATTTGATCAGATGATTATGAAAGATGGAGGCGGCTGTTAGCTTATAGAGTTTCCTTCTGATAAAGAATTACATGGTAGGCTGATTCAACCTGTGTGTGAAAGTGAAAATAAGAATTTCTTTGTCTCCTTTCTCATTTTTCTATTTTGATTTCCTTATATGTTTTCTCCAAGAATGTCATAAACTAGTAATATTCCATGACTCCATTTCACACTTACTTAGCAATGGTATTTATGACTTACCTCTGGTAGCAATCTGCTTCTGTGAAGGTATGTAATATATCCTGGGATCAGGCAAAACCTCCTTTTCCTCTTTTTAGATGATATCCTTATACACTTTTATCTAACTGTATTACCAGACTTTCCACTACTTTTCTGCAGCTTTTCCCACCTTCACTTCTATACGAGACAAATATCAAGATGAATGTCTGCTTTTACAATGTATTCCTTGGAGGGGGAGAGCACAGGAATTTGCTTTGACATCCTCATGCTTATAATTGTCTGGCATATTCTCAAGACACATCAGTGTATCATCTTTCCTAATTTCCTTTTAATCCTCCACAACAATAACCTTCCTTTCTACACAACTCTCTAAAGAGGTGGAGTTGAATCTCTCGCTGATATCCCCTGATGTTAGGATGCTCAATGCATATTCCCTAGCAGAAACAAAACCATGCCCAGCCTCAGCCCCAGAATGCAGCATTTTTAGACCAATACATGGATAGATTTGAATGTTAGGAATATCATGTCTCTTTATAGTTATTGTTGCAATGTCCCCCCCAGCAGATGACATGGAAATGGTCTGGGCACTAAAAGAAAAAGCCCACCACTCTGTTAGAATCTAGTTTTACATCACATCAGACATTTCCATTACCTTCTCTACTATGCCATAAACATCGAACTATGTGTTTCCTCCTGTTCTCCATAAAATCCTGTGAGAACCCAGAGCATGGTCTCAGTGAACAAGCTTCTGTAGCAAAGAACAGCCAACTCACTGGCAGAAAAGAGGCTTCAGGAGGCAAAACTGTGTGACAGACATGGCAGGCCCTATTGCTCTTGACTCTGCTCAGCTTTCTTAAGCGGAGTCTCTTTGCCCCCATCTTTGCCCTGATGATGCAGAATTTGCTTGCTATGCCAAACAAATAAATTCTGATATCAACCAGAACGAAGCAGTCAATTTAGAAGCTTATTTACCAGAAAGATTTCCCCCTCTCTGTAAAAACAATTAGAGCTGTTACCATAAATCCTTTGCTGGCAGATGCTACTGCTGTGATGATATCCATCAGTCCCATTCATTCCTTGCTGGACACAGTACTCAGCATGCCCTCTGTCACATCCATGAATAATCTCTCTTCTGACATGCCATGCCAGAGCTTGGACACACTAGCTGCATCCTGAGCCTGCTGCTGGCTCTGGGAAGTCCTTCCTGGTGCTTGCACAGTTCTTCATGCTCTGTTTCACACCTTTGGAGGGAAACATTAATTTTACCTAAAGTAATTGTAGCTGTCTGAAAACCAGGTTTAGACTAAACTAATTGACTATATTGATTCTGTAGGCCATGGAGAGAAATAGGAATCTACTAAACACTGATGCTCCCCACCCATCTCAGGATGGAAGGACTGCTTTCTTCACAGGCTTCAGTAGAACAGAGAAGTGTCATCAACTGACTGGGCAACAATTTTGAAATCCTGATGCAGGCTGTGATAGGCAATATTGTACCCCTATTTTATGGATTTTAGTTTTCTAAGCAAGCAAACAAGAATTAGAAATACCACATGTGTAACTGTGATGTCCCATATATTACAATAGAGTGACATTTGTATCATTACAGGACATTGAGACGGAGTGCAACTGTTCAGAAAGCTGATATGTATAGCTGAGGTACCACAAACATAAATCCATGTTAATTCACATGGCATGGTCATAGCTGATTTTGAGTGTGTTATGATGTAGCTGACTATAGATTGACAATTCTGCCAGCTTTTGCAGGGCATTTCTTTCCCCTTTCCCAAATACATCTGCTTAAACCATGACTAGGAAACTGTCACAGGCCCTCTGTACCAGGGAATAAACTGAAATTATGAGAGTAGTAACTACATTTTCCTGTTCTTTATATTCTTCCACTAATTCATCCTTTTCCCAGCTCTCCTCTTCTGTACTGTTTTTCTGAGTCTTTATGTTCCTCCCTTCCCCTTATTCCCTTTAAATTATCTGTCCATTTAAAAATTCTAACAACACAGTAACCATTTCTCACACTTTTAATGACATCTCATAATTGCCGACAAGAAAGAGAAGCAAACCATGTGAAAATATGTATGCATAAAATTGTCATAATGTCATACACACTGCTGAGATCAGTAATGAGGAGGTTGGGCCTTAGTTAAGACAGCTAGACAGCAAATATATACCAGGAAGAAGTGGCAGAATATAAAAATGAATTAAATAGTGGCTGTGGAAAGATAAATCAATATTGTAAGGTGAAGTATGTTGGAATCAGACAGAAAGAAGCCGTTCCCTTTATGTAGCATAGATAACATGGCAAATAACTTTGGGAACAACTGGCAATGAGTGACATTTGTGGGACCTAACTGGTGCCATTCTACTCTCATTCCATAGGAGAGGTGGTAACTCCCTCAAGATTCACTGCCTTCCTTGCTGTGATCGCTGCCACTGAACACAGCACATGTTGGGCTGATGCTATGAACACAACCACAAAACTCTTCCACAAACTGCGTTCCTGGGACCATGGGTCATGCAAACACGTAAACTTGTTAGTCCACCAAAGATAATTTCTTGATTTATTTTAGCACTCCTGCTTCTCAGCCCATGCTGTTTAATTGAGGCAACTGACCAAACATTTCAGAGGCCTCGCCTTACCCAGAGGAGGACAAGGTGACAAATTCTGCCAAGGATCCTGCTGAGTGCAGCAAGAAGGGATTTTATGGGAGGGGGAGTTGGGAGTGTATCATGGTTTGTTTGTTTCTGGAGCAATGTTTACAGCTCCTGCCTCTATTGGAACCTTCTAGCAGTGTTCACTTTTAGACAGAAACATCATGAAACCAGCACTGTAATCCAGTTTATTACTGGGTTTATGGGTGGAATCGCAGTCCATCTCTGCTATAAAATGTGGCTTCAAAAAGGCCAGCTTTGCTAAGGACTTGGCAGTCAGTTCACTAAGACAATACCTTTCTGTATCTGCTGCTCACTGGAAAAGGCTTTTAGAGGAAAGAAGGTAAAAGCTGATGCAGTGAAGTTGAGAAGAATTCACCTCTTCACATTTTTATGAGAAAAAATTTCTTTGCACTTAAAAGTAGATTTAAATTTACGCCATGACAGTCAAACCCAAAAAAGTCCCAGTGCGCAATGCTGAATATCCAGTACTTACCACAAATCATCTGCTGCTGAAAACCTGATCATGTCTCCTGAGGTTTCCATAAACGGTTCCAGTAATTGGGGTTGCAATTGGCCAGCTGCCGTTTAAGTCAAGCTCCCTTAATTGGAGAGACCTGCCTGTGCTCCCCGGGGAATTGCCTCATCAGGACATCCAAATGTATTTCTGCAGACCCCCTCAAACTTTTTGCATTCAAGGTTACCTAGCAAATGTGCTTCTCAGAAACACAGAGTGATTCCTGGATCAACACAGATATTA
Organism: Aphelocoma coerulescens; assembly: GCF_041296385.1. Lineage (NCBI taxonomy): Eukaryota > Metazoa > Chordata > Aves > Passeriformes > Corvidae > Aphelocoma > Aphelocoma coerulescens. Next base: position 48,542,718 of record NC_091015.1, read on the forward strand.
ATTTGAATGTATTCACTTTGGTTAGGATAAACTGGGGGTGGGGGAAGGGGGTAGGCAAGGGGAAATGACAAGAAACTGATAATCTACTTGTGATCTACGGAAGTCAAAGAGGGTGAGATTTTGGGTGGGTTTGTGTTAGAGCTTTCTGGTTTTCTTCATTTCTAAGGATGGATGAGCATTTTAAGGGAGAGAGGTGAATGGCCCAGGTGTGTTTTGGAGTTCAGAGGAGAAAAGGAGGTGCCAGATCTCAAATCCAATACGTTTTACACAGTAGAGGAGCTATCATGCAAACCTATTTCGGTGATCTGGGTGTGTGTGTGCAGGAGGGATTCCACAGTCCAGATTCCAAAGTCCCTTTTAAAATAGCCTGCACACAGCAGTGGAGCTTCATAGGCAAATGACCCCCTTTCATGTGACAAGCCAGTCTTAACTAACTAGCTTTTATAGTCAATCTGTAATGTAAAACATATAAAATACTAATTAAGCTTAAATTTTCCTTCTTTCTCACTTTATTCTGATCTCAGCAAATCAAGTTAGTGGCTGATTAGTCCCAGGCTTTACTTATGGAACACAAAACAGTTGTTCTCATGCAGTATTTCCCTTATTAAATTCTTGTTTGAGGCAGGAAAAAGTAATTTTCTTTCTGGAATCTCTTTGCTGAACAAGCTAAGGAATAAGTGCTCCTTGTGCTGGGAATGGAAGATAATACAAAGTGTTCAGGATGAGGAAATGACTGAGTCTCACAACTCCCTCAGTACAACTGTGTGTCTCACCAGCTTCCCATCACAGAATGCTCTGGCTGGTGCCTAAGGTACTCAGATGAGTTTCAGGTATGCATTTCTTTGCTCCAGTGTTTTTCATACTTAATGCCTATTCTCAGAAATATCCCATTAACATTCTCTTTGCTGTAAATATCCCTAGTGGCTTGACATTTGGGAATAAGCAGCTTACGTGGCCTAAGATGTCAGTTAATTTTAGCAGTGGCAAGACTTGAGATGGCTGTCCTCCCCCCACAAAAATATGGGTGGCATGCTCATAAATCCAAATGTTAGTGGTTTGAAAAGGCCGACTACTTCTCCCCCTGTTTCTTGGAAAAGAAAAAGAGGTGATTTCAATATAAAAAGAGGAAACTGCACACATTCGCCATGTGAGTTCACTGGCACATATCCTGCCAACACTGCCAGCTTTATTAGTATCTTGGTCAAATACTCAAATCTGGCATATTTTACTGCTTCATGCTCTTTGTCTTCAAATACTGTTGCTATGTCTGGAGTGCACTGCCAGGGCAAAAATAACTTACTGCACATTTCAGAGCACTGCCTTCAGTGTAGCCTGCATTCTGTCAAGCAAAATTTCACCTGGTGAAGAAAATGAGGGAAAAAGTAACCCCTTGTAGTCCTGAATTCTTAGGTCACTGGGATCTATCTTGTGACAAACTACTTATGGGCATCACCCCCACACAGAGCTGGTGGTCTGGAGGAAGCACCCACAGTGAGGCTCTGCCCTTAGGGAGAGCTGTATCCACATACACCTCTCACACCAGAATCAAAGCTGCAGAGGGTAAATCATAAGCAGTCACCATGATGGTCTTGGGGACCTGCAGCATGAACAGCCTCCCATGACAGGACTGACACAATACACTCTACTAGAGGATGCTGCTGCAAAGGAAGAAAGAGAAGAGGAAATCCTTTACCTCCTTTGGAGTTACTCTGTGCTTGAATATCTGCAGGAAAGATGTAGGTTACTGAATCCTGCAACAGAAGAAGCCTGGTTTCTGCAGGTTGAAGTCCTGAGGCTCATTGATGTTGCTTTATAGGATGGTACAAGTTACAGCTGAAAGTCTTCCTGGAGCTGGGACCGGAGTAAGGCCAAGAGCTCTGCTCTGTGGGGTCCCACTGCACTCACCAGCAGGGTGTTTGCAACAAGGTTCCTAGTCTTCCTCCTTTGCTGTCTTCCAGACCTTTTTCTCCCTCAAGCTTGGGTGATATCACAGAGTTGGTTAAAAAATTACTGTGGGGAGAGACCAAAAACTGCATATGCCCATAAGCACAGGTTTTATAGAACACCATGTGTCTGCATGAGCTCTATGATTATTCCAATAGAAAATCTTTACACTTTAAATAGAGAACTCTGAAAAAATAAAAAACCTTCTGCCTGGAAGTGACCTTTTTGTTATTCTGAGTCTCTCTGACAAATCTGGCAGCAGGTCACACTTATATCTTTGCTCAGTGCAGCCCTGTCCTCCTTGTCCCTACACCAGAGAAGTATTCCCAGAGCTGGCTGAACCAGAGTTGCCTGAGGTCTCCTTAGCAAATTCCAAATTGCATGCAGCACTCTCTTCCATTCTTATTAACACAAACCTTGTTTCAGCTCTCCAAGTTCCCCAAAACAGAGGTCAGGCCTAGAAAGAAAAATCATCTAGACCCATATTGTTAGTCCTGTTATTTATGATGTTGTGAGTTCAAAGACTGTTTGAGGTGATGCTGAAGACAATTGAGGGTGTTTTTGCTTTATCCCATAACAAAGAGAAATGTCTAAATCTAGGCATGTGGGGAGAATGTAGGCTAAGTGTATTCTTGTAAAATCTGTAAGAACTGATTTGCTAGCCAAGGACTGCATTTTCAGAGTGGGCTGCTCTCACTGGCCATACTGGGGCATTGGCTGAAACAGGTTAGCTCTCATCAGTGTTTCAGGGTTCGGTGGAAAACAGTAGCTTCCAGGGAACCTAGGTATTTCAGAGCTGGAAAAGTCTAACAGCATGTTCTACACTGCTGGAGCAAGACAGAGGGACAGAGACACTGATTTCATAAGGAGTTCAGACATAGTAAGTGGCAATAATAAAATAAAAGTTTTCATGGGTCTCCTTTAGGATCACCCATTGTTAAGTAAAACTCTCATTAAAGCAAGGCAGAAAAGAGCAAACTCTGGACAGAGTGATAGTTTTAAAAGTGGATTTTCCAGTTTTTGTTAAATTTCACTGCATTTTTCAGCCATTTATACAGCAGATAACCTGTGTCTGCTTTGCACTGTGGTGGAGGATTACAGCAGCTAAGGCGTGCTTTTTTTTGTGGACTTCTCTGCACTTCAAACATTGGTAATTAAAATGAGAAAGGCTCATTTTCCTGAAGAATTTCAATTGCAGAAGAAGTACAGGAGAATTTTATCTCCCATCCTAATGTTTCTGCTATCTTTTTTGAGATCCAAGAGGTTATTTCTGGTGACTGTAGGAACCTAGGACACTGCCAGTTTTGAGATAAATCAAGACTTGATGACTTAAAGCCTGTCCTCCAAGTTCTGGGACACAGACTGAAAGGATCAGCTTTTGGAGGAAAAATAGTCCTGTAATCCTAGGTATTGAGCACTGAAGTTTGGCTCTGATTTACAGTCCTGTTGAAAAATTATAAACCCCAAAGTATTCAGGAGATATAAAACCAGGTCTCTTAGATCACTAAGGACCTTAACATATCATATGACCACCTCCTTATTTGACATTGTGCATGTCAGAGCTCTGTCAAGTTTAGGTAGAGGCTATGCCAAAACATCTGGTGCACAATGAAATGAAGACTAGAAAGACTGGGCATGAGCCTCAAACTCTACTGGGGGACACTGGCCAGAGGGAAATTCACAGATTCATTTCACTGGGCTTTGTTGTGTCTTAGGTGGGTTTTGCAGTGTGTGCCTTAAGTCCGGCTGCTAATTCTGACTCCCTTCTCTCTCTTCTTGCTACAATCTGCTTTCTTTACTATAGGTTTATCACCTGTCTCCTGGGTAACAGCTCTCACTACTGAGGACTGGTTTCTTGCCACGGTATCCTTTCATTTCTTTTTCCTGCAAAATCATGAGGACTAATTGAAAATTACTTTCCCCATTTACTATTGACTTACTAATCTATCTGGTCTGCAATTTGATCCCTAGAACATTTCTTTCTGATCACAGATTATCATCATCATCATAGGAAATATGTCATCCTTGGCCTGAAGAGAAACTACAACTGACCTTCCCCCTTTTCACTTGTATAGCCAAACAGAGGTCTTTAACACTAAAATTCCCAAATATTACATCAGATTTGGAAGTGATGAGCCAATAATATGGAGATCAGCTATCCTTGTGGTTTCTGAGCTTAGCTTAACCTCAAAGTGATAGAATAGGGCAACACAATTTCCCTTTATTCCAAGTATGGTTCAGCCTGTAAACCCAGCTTCCTTGTGCACATCAAATAGAAGGAAAATCATACGATTATTTGGTCACAGAGTCTTGGTATAAAGTTACCAGAGCAGAACCAGAGTTCAGTGACCGTCATTATGGGCGCTATTGCCAGCTGCAGAAGAATGGAGGGGCATGGACAGACTCGAAAGTCTGTCAAGCTTTATTGCTACATTTGATTTTGAAAATTTCTCAAAGTCTCTCTTTATAAGCAAGAGACATACTGCATAATTCGAAATATAATGTCTCAGTCAGAAAGTCAATCCAGTGAAATTCCAAGTACCCTTTTCTCACCTGTTCACCCACTACATCAGCAGCCTCTTCTTGCGGTACTGTGAATCATTTCATTGACACCACTGTTGTTCCTGGGCACAGCTCCTACGGTGACATCTGTGACTTTCCAAAACCAAGGAATGGAACAAACAATTAATTTCTTCATGGCTTTACTTCTCCTCATATGCTACATTTGAATTTTCTCTCAAATCCACTGCAGTGTGAAAATAATACTGAAGAAAAAAAATCTTTATTGCATAAATTATTTGTCTGCCACATTCCACTGGTTTACTTTCATCTTAACTGTGTACTCGAAAATTCATCAGCATGTTGCTTTCTTCTTTTTTCTAATATGAACGATGGTAAGGAAGAGAGAAGCAAGAGAATAAATACCAAGGGCCAATATTTCCAATGGAACTCCAAAAAAGTCACAAATAGCATGTGCTAGTGTATTGCTTTACATGACAGTGGATATCTATTTACATATAGAAAATACATTGTTAGCCACACAGTGTTCTGTGAACATGGAATGTCCCACCGCCTGTGCAAACACAAACACTCACAGATACCCTGAACATATTTCTCCAGAATGACTCATAGTTTGCCTTGAAAAGGCAAGTGGAACTGGAAAGACTGGGCAGATATTTCTACCTAATTAAACTTTTCCAAGCACAGAACTCTCACCTGTGTTCCTTCGGTATGAAACCCAGCAAGTCTGAAGTTGTAATTGTAAGTCATTTCTTAACGACCAAAGAATCACATTCTGCAATAAGGCAAACTTTTTTTTGGGGGGGGGTGGGGAAATCAGTTTTGTTTGTTTGTTTGTTTTTAAATGTATTTCTCTCACCACCACCAAAGAGCATTGTAATACTTTGTAAAAACAAATTGCTTCTGCCAGGAGAACAGAGCATAAGGAGAACAAAACATAAGTAATTTCAGCCCAAAGGGTAATTTTTCTGGAAAGTTTTATGCATCTGAATAGAAGGCTTTGGCATGAGAGTGTTTTCTCACTCATAACTATAATGCTTTGTTATAATGAATGTTAGAAGTCAATCCTTCACTACCCAGAGAACAGAAGTTAAATAGAAACCCAGCAGATGACTTGGATTTAAGACTCAGTGACAATGTATTTCCATCAGCCCAATTTCTTTTTACTGTCAGGTCATTACCTTCTGAATGTAAATCTGGAGAGTGTCTCCACAGCCATCTTTGGGAATATTTGAAAGTGCATTAGTAGGCATCTAGACATTCCAGTTACAGTAAGGAGCATTAATCACTAATCCATATGAAAATATCTATCTGATGATAGTGTACTTAGAATCTTCTTCCTAATAGACAAAAGGAATATGGAGAGGGATCACAAAGGTCTCTTTATAATTCATAACGACATAATGAAGGGCAGAAAGCAAAGAAAAACAAACTATTTTATTTATTACATAGAAAGAGCATTACTTTTTAGAAAACCATTTTTTTTTTCATTACCATAGAGCTTATGTTCTTCTGCTTTTTATTTCCTATGGGCTTGTCTGTGCTGTATATTCCATTTTTGTGGTCCATTTTAAATACCAAACTGACACAACAAAAACCTGGTTTTTAGACCTGATCTCATGAAGGGAAACACTTTCTTTTACAAGGGATGTGGAAAGGGGAATAAGGTAACATCATTAACGTTATTCTAAATTTCACATACTTGCCAAAGCAATTAGAAGGCCCCCATTGCTATAACAGTTACACTGAGCTCTGGGCCACTGGTCTCCTGGGAAAGGGCAGCATCCAAAAACCACAGGAGAATTGCCGTGGCAGCTCTCACATTCAAAGACCTTCCTTAAAAAAGACTGTCTGTGCACTTCCTAACTGCTGCTCCCTTACGCTCCCCAAGCTCTAAGCCTGGAAGAAAACACCAAATTTTAACACCATTGAGGAAGACCTGTGTTGAGATACAGAGATTGCAAGTAGAGATAAAACTGCAAAATATTGGAAGAAAATACATTCTTTCCAAGCTTCCTAACTAATTTAGCAATTTAGCTGCAATACAACCACAGCACACTTAAGGAAAATCAGTACATGTACTCTTCAACTCTGCTTTTCATTACAGAAATGCCCAGGGCAAACATCAGGGAATCTAACAGCCTGTAACACTGAAACCTCCAAGCTACCTTTCTGGTTTTTAAAAAGTGAAGGCTTCTTTTGCTAAAATATACACAAAGATACATGTCTTTATGGACTGACTTAGCAAGAGAGATGAGCAAATCTGGAAGACAAATAGGAATTTTTACACAACAGTTTGTGTAATATTAGGCAAGCAATCATATGTGACCATAGGCATATATCTCTATAGCCTGAGTGGTTGAAGCTGATCTCTGATCTGCTGAGTGAGCCTTTTTAGTTATGAAATAAACCTTTTTTTCAAATCTATTTTCCATCTAAGTCACTTTATAAATTCAGATCAATGTTCTGTAGTAAAGACTCAGCTCCTGGTTGAAATAAACCAATTCTAAAGAGTTAGAAATGCACTTGATAGCAATCCAAACCATTAATCTATACTAAAACTGCATTTAGCAGACAGTTTTGAAATATAACAAAGAGCCTTAAAGTAAAATCAGATTTTGATTAAATATTTACAGGTCATCTACAAAACTGAAGTTTACCTAAACTGTAGCTTGGAACACAGACCTCAGCAAGTTTTAAGCATAATTTTAAAGCACAGAGAAGTCAGCTTCCTTTCAACAGAGACTGCCCAACATATGGTTTATAGCAAAACCTACTATTTGGTCTGTATTATCAGATGCTTTAAATGGGTTTACAGTGTAGCACTTAGGATCTGCAACACAGCATTCAGAATAAGCCCTGAAGACAAGTGATGCCAGCCTATGGTGGGACCCAAGCACTTTGTATCTGATCTGGGTATTCATCAAATCATCTCAAAATCAGCTGTTAGGAAAGGTACGATGGGAACAAAGGAAGACTGAAAACCAGTGACTTCTGAGCCAAAAAAATATTTTTGTGTGAATCTAACCACAAAGTCTTGTATACCTCCAGATGATGGTGTCACTTCTCCATGCTGAAATAAACTGCCAGGGGACCACTATGTTAATGAAGTATTGTCCATAAAACTGTTGTTGTGAGGAATAATAGCAAATAAGAATAATGGGGGCAAAAATGTGACTGTAAGGAAAAAAAATCTCCCTCACACTTTTCACTGCATTTACAATTTTTTTTTTCAGTTTCCCTGCACCATTTTCTTCAAACTACTCTTGTTTTGACCCCATTCAGCCTTTTCCTTCTGTAGAAGCTTAAGAGGTGTTTTAGCTGAGAGGCAATGGGAAGATACCTCAGAACTTTTATGTGCATGAGGTGGGGAAAGGGGAAGAAAAAGAGAGGTGAGACACTTGAATTTCGATCGCTTTTAACTGCAGGTTCACTACCTACAGGCTACCACCTATTCCTTGGGCATCAGGGGCATTTTGATGCTTAAAAAAGAGGGCTGAGCTTGGAGCATGCTGAGTACCAATTTTAGTCTAGCAAGGGAACAAAGAAGCATTTAACTGTTGGTCTCTCTGTGAGCAGCATCTGGGAATAGGAGCTTGGAAATACTTGTTATTTTTCAGTATTGTGATTCCACTCCCAGCACAGAGTCTCCCAAGAAAAGCAGGAGTGTGTGCTAAACAGGTGCTGTGCTATAGTTTGTCAAGAGTGCAAGATAAAGAAAAGAGCAAAACAAAGAAATCTTTGAGATCCAACTCAAAGGAGATTTATTAGGGGATTGCAAATTACACTACAAGATTGCTCTAATTAGTTGGTTCAAATAATGTCGTGATCAGATCTTAAAAAACTAAAAAATATAAAAAACAACTGAACACTTTTCTAAGACATTCCTAAATTTTCTATAGCATTTTTAAGCATTAATCCATTAATCTTTACAACTCATGTATCATTATTTGTATATAATGGGAAAAGTTAGATTCTGAAATAAAACTGAGACAGTTTTAGAGTCATAAAAGCATCCAGCTCTCCAGGTGGAATTCAGAGTGTCTGCAAGCACAACTGCTAACATTTTAGCAAATGTCCTCCCAGCTATCCCAAGACATTAAAGCTGGAATCAGGGAAAGGTCTAAAGCCAACATCAAAGCTTTGCAACACCTTCACAGAGGATAACTTAAGGACTTGCATTAATTCCAAGATGAAAAAGTTCCTTCAAGTCAGTGGCATGTCACACACATACTGCTGCCTACTGAATTGCATGGCTGCTTTTACAAAAGCCTCACTCAAGGCTAGACTAGGTCTGGAGTTCAAGTCTGCTAAATTTAGCCAACCAAGCTATTGGCCTGGCTTCCACAACCCACACATAACATAAACACCTCCAACAGGGCAGTTCATTCAGTGTTGAAGTGAGAGTTGAAAACATATTTTTCCCATGGACAAGAGTGATACAGCACTGAAAACTGCCCATCTACCTCTCAGGTGGCTGAAGGCAGGAAAATGGGTCTGACCATTAAACAAACTTATGTCATTTCTCATCATGATTTTTCCACTTCTCTGAAATCTTTCTCTCTTTCTCTTTCTACCTTTTAGTCTGTAAGTTTAACATAAATCTTCCTGCAATTTCATGCCATTTTTCACCAGCCCTTCCAGTGTTACCTATGTACAACAAGAGAAGGTTGGGGTTTTGAGAAAGTGCTACATCCAAACTGGATTTTTATTTTAAATTATATGGGGTTGCCACAGTGAAAACACATTTCTGTACCATCCAGAGTTAAGTAATTCTCATTAAAACATGAAACTAGCTGTGGGTTGATGGGACTAATGGGCGATCAAGAGATCAGTTCGGTGTAATGTGTTATTAGAGAAAAAACCCCGCCTGTTATTAAGCCTTATCTTAACTGCTATGTTTTAGCTTGATGATGAAAACTCACTTAAGCAAGTCATCTATAAGTGGCCGCTATTATTTCTTGACCAAAAATGTCTTAGCTGACGCTACTCTGCTTTTGTTCAGAGAGAAAAGATTCTCTCTCAGAACTCAGCTTGGTAAATTATACAATTACACATCCAGGGATTCATTTTTGATGCTTTTATTGCCTTCTGCCTTTGCAACTTAGAGAGCCAGAAGCAACTCGGAGCTGAAAGCTGACAGGAAAAGGTTTATAATCTTTTCACTGTAGAGAGAGTGAAAAAAAGAAACTTGAAGGAACAGTATGAACTGACTCAAGTGTTCTCCTTTCTTAGAAAGCAAGAAGAAAGAAAATGAGACCTGGAAGTCATGAAGGTTGGCTCTGCTGACTCAGGGAGAAATCAGCTGGCAAGCAGAGATGCTTTGCAGACACTCTCTCAGGGCACTCCGATCTCCAGGGAAGCACAGGCAGCCCTCAGTGTTCCACAGTATCCCTTCTCTTCAGCCTTTCCTTGTTCACCTGTGCTGGAGGCAGATGGAGCTGTGGAAGCACCTGGAGCAGATTCAGCCCCCTGACCTGACCAAGTGCAATGCCTACTGCTGCAACACAAGGACTCAGCCTAAACTGAGACCAGCATAACACAAAGAGAATGTTATCCCTACCCTAAATTCCGTGTTTCCAAATATTTCTAAGCATAAAGAAAGCCATCTGTAAGTGCTCTCATGAAGAGCTGCATGCGATGCCCTGCTCCTGTGCATTCTGTTTTAAGCTGCAAGCTCTCTGGAGGCTGTAGTTAGGCTGTAAGAAGGAGAGATTTTGCCTGAGCTCACTCCTTGGGCCCCACCACCACACAGCATGTAGCTCCTGCTTCTCAACCTGCACCTGCAATGCTCACTAGTGTCTCTAGTTCCAGGGAATAACCGTGCATTTGTAGCAAGGCACCAGATGCTCCTGGGGGTAGCTGTGAGGGCTACCTCAGTGCTGGTACTCCTGGCTTCATGCAGCCAATGTTCCAAGCACAGCCACCCCGAAAATTAATGATGACAACTGACCATGTCACTACTACACTATTACATCCCTCTACACAGTTCCTTTACACATGCAGTTACTGGCTTCCAGATGCAATATAACCAAACCATAGCCCAGCCCAAAGCAAATATCAGCAGCACAATCCCTGCTTTCCAAAATGCATCAGTCACTCAGCTGCTCTACACCCTGGCCTACCCAGGAGTAAAGCAAGACTCTTGGGTTAGTTTAGGTCATAACTGATGCTGAAGTGACTACAGAAGCAGTTGGGAAAAAATGATATAAAGAACAGTAACACATTGCCAAGACCAGATGGTAATCACTCATGAGTTTTAAAGCAATTCAAGGATGAAATAGCTGAATTGCTGGAGACTTGTATAACTTTTCATTTAAAGCAGTCTGGGTACTTAGAACTGGAGGATAACATATGTGATGCAGAGGTCCCAGTGGAGAATTACAGGAATATCAGACTGATGTCCATATTGGACGAACTAAGAGAAGCTATAAAGGGTTAGCAGACAACTGCATAAGCCTTGTACCATAAATAATACATACTGATGGAGTCAGTGAAGCTTCATATAAAAGGTCATAATCCCGGTTTTTTTGTGAAGTCAACAAGCTTATGTATGGGGCAGGGTTATCTGACCAATACAGCCTATTTTTAATTCCAGAAGGCTTTGAGAAAGGCCTTCAGCAAATGCAGCTCTTAGAGGGAAGGTCTTGCATGGTTATAAGATAGGAAAGAGAACAAATCATCAGTTCTTTAAATGGAGGGAAGAATCAAGAGGAATTTTTCAGGGGTCTGTGATGAGACCTCTACCATTCAACATATTCATAAGAAAACCTGGAACTGGTTGAATAGTGGAACAAAACAACTTGGTGACAGCACCTTTAACAGTCAGACTGCAGGCTGACTGTACAAAGTTTTAGAGAAAGACTGAGAAACAAGGATGTGTAATAAAATGACAGAAGATGTTTGGTACAGCTAAAAGAAAAGTGAGGTGCATGGAAAAAGTAATCCTTACTTCACACAAAGAATGATGGACTTTAAACTGGTTTTCACCGCTCAGGAGGTCCTGGGGCTCTTGCAAGTGGCTCCATAGAAACAACATTTTGATACCCAGCAGCAGTCAACAGAGGAACTCACATTTTTGCCATTATTAGAAAGTGAATGCAGAACAAAATGTGACACTATTTTGTGACTGTATAAATCCATGGTTTGTTACTTCAGCCTTAGAGAAGGTTGACAGAAAGGCAAAAAGGATAGATAAGCAAGGGCATGAAAGCCTTGTCATACTAAGGCTAAACACTGCAGTCTGGAAACAGGATAACTGGGAATGATGTGGTATACAAAAAATAATTGTGTCAGGGATAGATAGGGATTGATGTTCACTGTCTTTTAGTACAAGAACTGGAGAGCATCAAATAAAGATAACATCAGCCAGGTCCAATACAAACACAGCATTTTGCTTATTCACACAGTAAACAGTAAACTGGAGAATTTGTTGCTGAATTACTTAAGGGTGCTAAAAATTGGCATGGGTTCAAAGTGGGACTGCACATCTACATGGAAGAGAAATACAGTGACAATTATACATATACTGGAAAAACAGGAAGTCCCTGAAGTGGATTTGGGGCCTGAAAGAGATTTAGGAGGAAGTTTCACAAGTGATTGCTGTTTCTTATTCTTCCTAAGAAATCTGCTCAATCTGCTACTTTCAGTAGCAGGGTACTTGGGTTAGATGGATGGGTGTTCTGACCCAGGAGAGCCATTCAACTGATCTTAATATATTCATATCCCCTTCTGACCCATGGAATAAACAGATGAATTCTAAGCTTCTGGTGAATGAATCCCCTTTGAAATGCACTATCCCAAATGAACACTCCAGGGAGAAAGCCATCCCACACATCAATTGCTTTCCTTTAATCTATGTGCAGTTGACAAAGGTTTTAAGCTTCTTTGAACATGAGCCTTCGATGCTGGAGGATCAGGCTTTCTTGTGGAAATCAATAGTATTTCTGTGAATGTTGTGTCAGGTATAGGTGTCTCATCTACTCCTGCCTCAATAAAGTTAGTTTCTGGTAGCCACAGTAGAGATCAGGATGTCTCAAATTAGAATTATAGGAAATAGCCCAGCTAGAGAGGAATGTTTTGAGGTATTTCAGAGTGATCCAGGTCTCCCTGAATGTCTTGAGACTAGGTAAACTCTCTTCAACATCTCATCATTTCCTTGGAAAGGAAAAGGAGTTGGGACAAGGAGTCAAAGAATGGTAAACCTGGAGGGTAGGGCAGCACGAGGAACACAGACAACAAATGCAAAATGCAGCATGGCAGCTGGCAGAAAACAATCAGTGGTGACATAGAAAAAGACTATAAAAGCCTAATCCATTTTCAAGAGGTTTCAGTCAAGATTTTAACCTTGATACAGACCCAGATTCCAGTGCTCTTACTCACATTAATAACATTTGTTCTGTCAGATGCTATTTAGAAGATATCTCCCAGAAATCACTGAAGCCACCCAGGTGCAGAAGCCATGGAGTTGGAGATAGGGATCTCACCAAATTAACACAGGCCAGAATCAAGCTCTGTGTTGAAGCCAGTCTCTTAAGAGAATGGAAAACTGCTTATAGGCACTCATTCTTCTGAAATAAAACTGGGGGCTCAGCTAAACTCCTTGTTTAAATATCATGTCTCATTTCTTCAAAGAGCTTATAGTCTTCCATATTCAGAATAAGGAAGATTATTAATTTTTAAGGGTATTTTAAGGTAAGGGCAATGGAGCAGGGTGTGTGTATACATTGGGATGATAGGTCAGAGAAAAGGAAACTGATTAAACCTACAGGATTTCCAAGGCTTGAATGAAGTAAAATTTTGCTGAAGGAATCCTGTTCCCACCCTGCAGTCAGCTCTTCCTTGTATGTAAGTGTTTCTAGGATACCAGCCCTGGTGTGCTGTCGCTTCTTAGCCCAGATCTCTCACCTACTGAACTTTGGAGCTTTATTCCTATGGACATCTGAAATTTTTTTTAGGAAAGGATTTGAATAACTTTACAGCAAAGTCAGTGGTGATGGGACCGGGATTCCTGGAAGATGCAATGCATTTCCAAGATCTCTCATAGATGTGCAGCAGTACATAAAAATTCATTATCTAAGATTGTTCCTATTTTCAGTTTTCTGCATACTTGCTCCCATGAAAGTTGCCAACTTTATAGTAGCAGCTTTGATCATGAACCAGCTCCTGAACTACCTAACATAAAACTGGAGGAATTTTACCTATTATCTCCCTTCCTTTTCAAGTAATTCATGTTTCTTTTAACTACTATTTTCCTTTGTGCTGAAAGAATTATGTATTAATCACTTTGGTGAATTTACATCTGTTATTTGCTGCAAGAAACCTGAATTCTAAACACAATACTCCAATCTGCAAGATTTTACTGTCTTGAAGTTTTACAAAGGAATCGTTATACTGGGAAGTATTGCATTATGATTAAGGGTTGGCTGTAGCTTTTGAAGGTGAGGTTAGGGGTACAACTGCATGAAATGCCCAAGAAAACAGTACTTCTCACTGATCTCTGACTTTATCCTTATCTCATTGTCAGAGGCCTCCATAATGCTGCTGTTTGCTTTTAACATTTTTCTTAAGTCCTCAGGTGCTACTAATCCACAATGAGACCTAAACAGAATGTGAGACAAGCACAGGCTGCTGCTGAAACAGGTGAATATGTGACCTGACAAGGCCCTGAAGTCAACAGAATTGCATTGATTTTTGTGCCTGAAAGGCCACAGCAAACATACATGAGGACATACAACTGCCTGGAGGTACAGCTGTAATTTCATACCATGACAATGCCCTGGAGAATCTTCTTGTAAACACATGTTCTTGGATATGTTCTGTGAATCTGGAACACTCAAGGAAGGGAAGAAAACACCTTTACAGCAACTTCCTAAGCTACATTACCTCTGTGAATCCCAAGTGAATCTGATGTACTTCTTCCTATTAACCTCTGAAATCAGTGGCTGGTATCCTTTACAAAACAGTTGCTTCAGTATATTAATCACTGGAATTTCTGTTTTATATGAGCAGGTCCAGTAAAAGGGCACAAAAAGTACTTAGCACATCCTGCTTGTAGATTGAAGCTAAATACCTTTCCTCTTCAGCACCAAACATAATTGAGGATGTAGTGGACAACTGAGTCATCCAGACTCATCTTGGGCTGAAGCCATCTGTGCAAGAACAATACTAATTTTTAATGATAAAGGCAACCCTGAAAAGAAAAGCCTGCCCATATGCTGTTTAATATGGATGTATCACACATGGCAATCACAGGCCCAGGTGTATCTGAGCTGTTAGAGCAAAGAGTTTGTTTCTGATTAACAGTTCATTTTTCTCTCTTAATTGCAATCATGTACTTTTTGGAAAAAAACACTTCAAAGACCATTTTAGGAAAGGCAGGCAGGACTGAGGAAGTCGACACTGGTTACCCACCCATAAAGTGTTTCTTCCATGTCTCTGCTTTTGGAGATGTGGGTATTTGAGGCATTGCTTGCAAAAACAGTGTTACAGCAGCACAGCCGACTCATTGGGATAAAGCTCTAAAAACACACACGTTTGTGCTACCTGTGCAAGGCAGCACTTCCAGGAGAGGAAATGCTGCACCAGCTTCTGCAAAGGAAGAAGGGCTAGCCCCTCTAGATAATCTATCACAATTTTCTTCTTAGCCAAAATACAGACAAAAAAGACAGCCAGCATGGATGGAAGAACAACCAGAAAACTCAGTCAATTAACCCAGCAGATAATGTTTAAAACATGCCCAGAGATCACTGGCTCCTTCTGTTACAATCCCACCTCTTAATCCCAGAAGCTTTGTGCTCAGGCTGTGCTGGGGTGTCTTACACTCAGTAAGAGCCTCTGAAGAGGATGTGCACAAGCCCTCCCTGGAGAGGGAAGGGAGATGTCAATCAGCAGCGTGCAACTACAACAGAGGGCCAGATCATAGCATGAAAGTCCTTCCCTAGCTTCAAACAGTGAAGTACTGAAAGAAAGATGGAAGGAGAGGGACATTTTCCATGAGAAAAAGGTTTGACAGTAAGCAGAATTAATGCTAACACCTCTTGTTTCACAAACAGCTTGCAGAAAATGTGAGTTATGAAGGATTGCAGGGATCTCCTTTAGAGGAATATCCATACTTAGATGCTTGCCTCTGGTGTGCATTACACAGCCAGTCACTAACACCAATCTCTTTACACCCTCCTCCACACAAAGCCTATGCCATCCCTATCACTGCATCATTGCTCGAACAGACTGTTTCACACAGGTTGTCACACGTGAAATTCAGGTCACCAAAGGGGAATTACACCATCAAACAAAATAAAGTCTGTCTCAGGCTGTAAACACATGAGATGTCTTTTCTTTCAGTTTTGGGGTTGGATACTTTTGTGAATAAGGGCAGAGGGAAAGAAGCACAAAGGGAAGAAAAAAAGAGATAGCAGGGTAGCTACTATCTCTCTGATGGGTTTTGTTAATTGCTGTATTTAAATTTGAAATCTCTCCAAGACAGACAGTGACTGGGCCCTATGCAGGGGGCATTGTATGTAGACCTACAGAGAATTTATTTCACTAGGGCCTGAAAAGGTTGACAGTGCCAGCAGGAGGGAGGTCAGCACAGTCCTTTCAGTATAAGGCAGGCAGCACTGCACTCCACTCGCACGCCTAGACCTAAGCCAAAAAGACTGGGCTAGGATGAGGAGCTGGGTGACCAGACAGAGCCAAATGGCAGAATGAGAAACAGCACAGAGACAAGAGCAGACCAGGAGCTACACACCAGTCACACCTGAGTATCACCAGGGTATCAGACTCATGGAAGCTGCATGAAATCCACCCAGGTGACCTCTCGCATGTCTGTGAGGACTGTGACAAATAGAAGCAAGAACATTAAAGCTTTATAGCCCTGAACAGAGACAAATGAACAGAAGATTATGACCAAGAATAGCCAGTAGGTCACTTATCTTCTTCATCATATATTATTGATAGTCTCTGTATTTTTCATGACCTATGTTCAGTTCTTGTCTAACTTTTTTCACATGGTCTTACTGCACATGCAAGCCCAGGGCTTCCAAGTTTCTGAGCAGTTGCCTGTGGTGGCACGCACAAGGGGAACATTTCAGGAGCAGCCCATGTTGAAAAAAAGGTTCCCAAAACCTTTCTCCCCATGTGTAATCCTTCATGACCTGCATAGATATTCTAACATCTTGTCCAAATATTTGTGTCTCTGACCATCCTCTATTATATCTCCATGTCTTCCCTGGAGATCTGTCACCTCTTGTGGGAGCTGTCCCTCAGCCTTCTTCTCTGCTGTCACCTCTTAGTCTGTCAAGGGGACTGGTTTTTTGGATAAAGTGAAGGGGAAGCATTTCTGGGATAGTTTTAAATCCCTTGGAGGGACCTCCTTCTGTCTGAGCTCTATGGGTGCTATTGTGTAAGGCACAGGGGTTTTGGTAGAAAGCGTGGACAAATCGTCCGCTTCCTTTGCTAGTGCTGAGTAATTTGCTTTCAGAGATTTCGTGTGCCCAGCACAGGAGAGCATTAGGCTGCAAGATCAGGAGTTAGGCCATACATCAGCTTGAATATATGCAGAATAGCTGGTTTTGTTTATGAGTATTTTGGGTACTCTTTGATTCCTTTGAAATTATTTTCACAACCTTCCTTTTTAATACCTCGGGGAATAAAAACCAATGCAGTGCATATGAAGAAGACATGCAATAAAAAGCATATAATGTTTCACCTTTTATCTGTGTCTATCCCTCCTTTCTTGCAAGAGGAAAAACACAGCTTAAAACAGAATGATGCATGACCAATTTTTTATTCATTACATCTTGTTTCGTGCTTGCAAGAGACCCGTCATGCTTTAAAACCCCTTTGCAAACTCCCCTTCCTTTCCTTAGAGAAGGGAAATGCTGGCCTGCAGTCAAGGGGAATGCAGGTTCAGACAAGTCCTGGAGTGTAAAATTACACTGGGTTTTGGCTCAAGTTCCATGAGGTAGATCCAACAGAGCTGGAAAAGATCTACATTTTCCCTGGAAGTTTTGGTATCCCCTTACAGAGTTTCTTTAAGCCTTCCCTGATGTTTCTCAGAATAATGAGCATGCATGAGAGCACAGATGCAATTCAGAGAACTCTGTTGCCTCAGACCAGTCCAAGGCTGTCTATTCCAGATAAGTGATCACTCTAAGACCAAAAAAAGAGGAGAAAATTGACTTTCAAACTCATATAGATGGGAAAATCCATCAAAAGATTGACTAATTCTGCTTCCCTGGCTCTGATCTCTCCAGAACTGAAGAACTGAGTTCAGCTTTGCTGTCCTGAGACGAAGCTTTTGGAAATCAAAGATTTCTATCAATTTCTTCAGCCTTAAAAAACTTCTTTCTCACTTTTCTGCAATACTTTGTCTGAATGGCACGAGGGTGACAAGAAAAACATTTTCTTAAGTCCCAAACGTCCCAGAGATCTTAAACACTACAAAGATTTTGGATATATTATCTGGCATAACAGAATTAAAGGTAGGAGGCACAGTGTGCCACAGCTTACCATTCTCCCAGGATCATGAAGATGTGTGTAGAAGCATCTTGGTCCCCAAGAAATTTTGTGGTTTCCATTGCAGTTTCTCCCCAGAGCTGCAGGTTCAAAGCTGTGCACTCCAGAAGCCCCAGCCATGCCACTGCTGCTTTGTGTGTCCTCCTTACCTGTTAGTAGCAGCATCCTGCAGCAATCTCTGGGCCTACATGCAAATCACATGCAAATCACAGACTTCGCTTGTAAGGGATTGCAGGCGTGGTTAAGAAAAAACCCAAAACATTTTGTTCGTAAAGAATGAGAAGGTAACCGAGTAAAATGATATTTCAAACATCTGACTCAACTTTAGCTGTTGCAACAATGCAAACAAAGCATCATTCTGTCTTTTCTTGTGAATGCTAAGTCACCAAAGGCACATAAAACCGTTACGGTGGAAGCAAATGGGAACCAAAGTAATTGATCCTAGACTTACAGAGGTAGAAATAACCAGACACCTGGGCAGGTCTGACTTCAGCAGAAGCCAATGCTTAGGAGCAAATTGGATCAACAATGTCTGGATGTTTAATTACACAGATCTGTACTGTGTTTGCTTGTCTGCTTGATTTTTTGCCATTTCTTTTCTCTCTAGGATTTTCAGAGGCTTCAGATTTCCACTTTCTGCATACCACTTCTTTCTTTCCAAAGAATTCCTGCTCTTTTTTCATGTTCCATTTTAAATCAAGTCCCACCTACAGCACATTTTGATATTTCTGAGCTGTCACTTCTACCTATGATTCATTTTTGCGTGTTTTGTCATTCCTAATTTTGCAGTTTCTAGAAGTGGCTGAGGAAGATGGCAGGTGATAGAAAGATCTACAGGAGAGAAGGAAGAAAACATCTTGTATTTCTTAGTGAGCTAAATTGCAGGCTGTGACATTTTCAACAGTCCATATGGAGGTGATCAAACTGCCTCCAAAGGACAGCAAATGCTTCTCCACAAAGCCTGTAATATGCATATATAAGACATTTCAATCACTTCTCATCTTCTATCGCCTGGCATTTCTTCTTAGGTTCTGTTTCCTATGTTCCCATGACTTGGGGATTTTTCAGTCCTTCAAGGCAGAGCAGGAACTGGGCTGATGGAGGTGGTATATTCCCCATTGGCAGAAATGGCCAGATACAGGGGAATGTTGAAGAATATTTTTTATTGCTGTTGTAAAGCTTAAAAGAAAGATCAATTAATAGAATCAGACTACCCATAAACCTCTGGATTAATGTCTCCTCAGCTAGATCAATTAACCAAATAATTACATAAACTAATTTCTGAGTTGAAATCAGATAAAAAACCCTCAAATCTCCAAGATACAGAGAACTAGAACATGAAAACATGATACTGCAGGCACTGTGAATCATCTGGAAATCTTGAAATAACTCTACCTTATTGAGACAGCTCTAAGATGTATACACTTGTATTTGGGTCCATTTTCTTTCCTTCTTTTTTTTTTTAACTAAGGGGTCTCTACCAACGTCTCATTTGTCTGCACTACCATACTGAATCGTAAACTACTTCCCTTCTTTCATCTGCAGACTGAGAGGGCACTGCAAGGATCCAATCAAGCCAGATATTAGTTCAAATTCATAACTCTCAACTCATTAGCTAGTCCCACAGTAATCTCATTTTGATTTTTAGATGCAAGCTCTGATGACGGCTGCTTAAATTTCACATTGCTTTCTTCACTGTCAATTACTATATACCTCTTCTTTCTGACACGTCTTGGAACTGTTTCAATATGAAGTGTAGGCAGGGCTGTCATTAGCAGTTTGACATATACACACATGCTACTTCTGCTGCATGCTGGTCTGTACTATTCCAGCATAATTAATCAAACCTGGCATGTCTCGGCAGTAAGGAATATACAGGGATTGCTAGCATCTGGAGTGCACCAGTCAACAGCAGCTTCTTTTCAGGACTATTCCCATTGAAGTTAATGGGAATATCTTGTTGTCAGCCTTTCTGAAAGTCAGTCTGCTCATATCCTTCCTTTTTAACAGAAGGCCTTAGGAGCAGAAGCAGCCACGAGACAGGAACCCAGGGAACACCACTGCACACATCTGCATGTAGGTCCCCACTTAGCCCGCACCTCTGGAGAAGCAGCCCTGCCTCCAGTGCTGTGACATGTGGGGCAGTTCCACCTGTCCAAAGAAAATCCACAAGAGATCTGCCTCCAGGATTAGAAAAGGCAGTGGAATATCAAAGCTGTGCTGCTCCTACACTACAGAGACCTGCTCAGAGATGTGGTTTATTAGCCCAAGTGCTGCACTGCACTGACAAGACTGTATTATAAAGTTTCCAACAGCTGACCTGGATTTTCTGCACACTTCCCCTGGAAAGCAGCTCTTCACAGATAGAACAGGTCCTTGCAGAGCAGGTGATGGTAGCTAAATTGGTTATGCTGCCAAGCTATTCATGAGTTAAAAACCAGACTCCCAGCCGTGGTCAAATGCTAGTGTTATCCATCCAGACAAGGCTGCTGCTCAGAGCTGGAATGAATTGAGCAGAAATAAGTAAATGCCTCTCACAATCATGAAATGTTTGAGAAAGGAGACTTTGAAAAGCAATCTCAGTTGCTGTTTTCGAGGTGAGTTACTCAACCTGAGACCTCCTACAAAACTGAAGTAAGTAAAAAATTTTTTCTGCCTGTCAGCACATTGTATTAGAACAAACTTTTACTTCCCAAGTATTACACAAAAGTATTCCAAATTTATTTAGGTAAAGGTCAATCTCCTACAATGACAGACAGTTGTCAAACACATTTGGTTCCCAAGGATTGAGATAGATTGAGGTAAATAAGGTTTTTTAAAAAAAGAAATAAAAAAAAAAAAAAAACAAGACCATTTTGCAGGAGAAGAAAATTATAAAAATCTCAGATCATTTCTGGAGAAGTAACACAGCCATTAAAGGACCACAGCTTCCTCTATCGTATAAGGATCATGAAACTTTTCCAGAAGTTGAGTCAAAGCCCTTTCTTGTTTCTATGAAAAAGCTGCAGCCACACAGCATCCAAGGATGCTGATTTTAGTTGTAAGGTTAAAGGCAAAAGACTTCTTTATTTTGCTGAATGCCACAGTGCCTTCTTAGTGCATTAAAGGTTGCTTCGTTCTCAAGCTGCAGCAACTTCATAATGGTATCTTTAAACCATAATGTCCTATTTTTAACCTGGAAATGTCACTCAGCAAGTAAAACTATATCAACCATATCCAATTCTGTCCTTGTGATTAGTTTTCATAGCTGGTCTTTCATACTGTGCTCAATGCCCTGGACAAGAATAATCAAACCTGCCTAACCCATCAAACTTAGTGGTTACACTAAAAAGCCCAGTAATGTAACACACAGAGAACTAATATGAGGTCAGGGTTGAGGAACAAATATGCATCGATTTGATGCAGAAATCTATCCTTTATCAGCAGCACTCTCATGAGATTGACAACACAGTTCTAATGGAGTGCTAGTGCAACAGAGGGGCAGTGCAGAGCAGAATGTGCACTGCTTTTTGGCCTTTGCTTATACACTTCTTATAAGCTCAGTTCATCTGTTGCAGGGTGACAGTTACTGGAGATAATTCTACTTTTATGATAATAAGTAGATTTCTTTCCAGGAAAACCTCATTCAGTGCTGTTGAAGGACTGCAGAATTTTTTTCTGGGGAAAAAAGTCTGGTTCATCTCATCTTGCAGAGACTGTATCAACAGACATGCACAAGATTCAGAAACACTGTTTGAAAAGAAACAAAGCAAATTCCAACCTCAGTTTTGTTCTAAGGTTTTGATATGAAGGATCCCGACTCCAGAATACTAGAGTTTCAAAAATCTTTCTACCTTTTCAGTGTCAGTGAACTGCTAACTGGGGGCATGAAGCACCTGCCAGAAACCTCTGGAGAGTCACCTATGTAAAGATGATATTTGAAACATGGTTTCTCTAGCAGTCAGTCTGTCAGTAACAGCCTCCTCTTTATTTCCACTTTCTAATGCATCAAAGGTGCCTCTTAATTTCCATTCCTTTCTTTCTATCTGCCCTGTGCTGGCAGCTCTTTAAATAACCACATCTGTTATTTGGTGGCTTTTAGCAGAGAGAGCTGAGCATAATTGGCAATATATTTCCCAGTAAATTCATTAGGCAAGAAGAATACATTTTTTTCTACTACATCAGCTCTTACATACAGGACCATCACTTCATTTTCCATTTTACATTTAAATCTGCTTCAAAACATTCCATATCATATTACATTAGACCCTGTTGTTCTGTGCTACTTACAAATGGCAGGAGGAAATTGGGAGTAGCAGGCTAATTTATAGACATGGCACGACATCTGGAAATCAAGTTTCTACCAAGGCCCCTCATCAGGGATCTGTTATTAGGTCAGATCCTGAGGCAATTTTCTGGAACTTCAGGACTCCTTCAGCAAACACTGCAGACTCATCCAAAACCAACTTCCTGGGCCAATGCGTTTAACACTTGGTAAAGTTCTCTTCCACACTTGGAAATACTCGGTTCTTCTCAGTGTCCTCTCATCAAATCCTCAATCTTCTCGCTCCTTCATGGGGATGTTACAGGTAGGCAGTGAATACATCTGCCCCCACCTTCAAGACACTGGGGACAGCAAAACTGCAAACTACAGATATGTGCCGGCAGTAATGACTTCCTCTGAAAATGCCCCAAAGTGCAAGAGTGAGAAATAATCTAATTCTCTTCACACTTTATCAGATGCTGAAGACATTAAGTTGGCAAAGAAGGCATTAGGGAAGGCAGAACTAAGCACTGATGCCTGTCCTAGGAGGCTAAAACTGACTGCTCTGACTCATCTCAGCTTCCAGCTCTGCTCTGCAGGGCAGTGTTACCTCCACTTTTACCCACATTAACAAGAGAAGTCTCCTGGCATTGCTCTGCACGGGACACAACCTGCTAGAGCAGTGGGATGGATGCCCGGGATGTAGGGATGTAGTGACACAACAGAGAGTTTCACATTTCCCAGAGCAAGGACTTGGAGGTGCTCTTTGCTGACGTGCCACGTGCTGGGGAGCCTTCCTAGTTATACTTCTCCCAGACCCAGCTTTTCCACTGTCAACCCTTCAACAGGCTCACATGGTTCTGTGCCAACCTGCCCTAGCTGCTAGCAGGTACCTGAACCTGGAATGATATACAAGGGAGCTGGGTGTTCCTTCGGGCATTTCAGAGCTTTGACTTAAAGACTAACCTCATCTGTGGATGAGAAATGTCTTGTGTCAATCACTTACCTTAAAAGCACCTTCAAAGCAGGGTAAAGTGAAATGAATTTTATTTCCAAGGTGATTTATTTCCAATCTACAAAATAAACGCCATTTCAAAACTTTATAAAAAATAAAGGTGAAGAAATGAAAGAAAAGCCTGTACATGCTGCCACTATTCAGATCACATCTGTAAGGTCAACTATTTGCCTTCCTGACTCATTTCAAATCATCTTCCTGTTGAAGCATGTTAACCTTAACAGTTTTTTCAGCCAGCTTGTCCTTTGAGATTCTCCAGCTCCACCAATATTCCACCCTGCTTCTGGGTGCCTGTCAAATTTATTTCATTCTGACTTACCCAACAGATAACAAGAGGAGGATTAAAACTAAGGAAGGAAAAAGAAATGTTTCTTTAAGGGACTGAGTACTTTTTGTTGTACTTGACTGGCCTGTCAGCAATTTCTTGGGTGAATGAGAGGTAAAACTTCTCTCTGTCCAACAGTCTCATGTCCCTTTATGCACATATTTTAGTGTGACATATCTTCATTCATTGAACCCTGCCACAATTTGGACATTAGTAAACACAGTTGCTATGAATATTCTCATATGTGTACCTCTTACTCTGGCCAGGTACTGAAGAAGTCGGTACTGTTTCTGGGAAATAGTACACGTGGGCTGACTGGATCCCATTCCTGGCTTTGAAGGGAACCATAAAATCCATTGACAGCGTAGGTCTTCCACGTTCTACACTTCCAAATTCAGTTTCTTAGCATGTGTATGGATACCCTGCATGCATAGCTCAAAATGCCTGTGTCACTTTCCTTCTGCCAAGAGACTTTTTAACTCTCACAGCATTCTGTATACAGACTTTGCTCTGTTTTTGCCTATTAAAGGCCAGGTCAATCTTTATCTCCAGCAGTATTGTTGGCTGAACAGCCCTTTTCCCCCAGGCCACCTGGTCACATCCCTGTGCTGCTGACACCACTGCTAACAAGGTTGTCAGAGAACCAGAGCATGGAAAGGATCCAGCCTAAAACTGTTTTCCAGCCAGCTCTGTGATCAGGTGTCCTGACATAACAGCGGGAGCAGCACAGGTCTGTAAGGGAATGTCAGGGAGCAGGACTCTTTAGGCAGCCTGGCCCCCAAACACTCATGTGTCAGTCAAGCGGTCATCACATCAGCCAGCGAACTCTGTGCTGTGTCAGGGAGGGCTCTCCCCACTAAGCACCCATGTCATTTATTCAAAAACAGGAATCCAGAGAAGATGGGATCAGGGAAGCTTTGTGATTCCAGAGGAATGACAAAGGGCTGTAATTGTGGCGCAAGATGCATCCAGAACTGAAGCAGAAACCAGGAGTTTTGTGGTATATGGAATACTTCTCTTCACAGATTTTAAGAAAAACTGGTTTTAAATTTTGAGGGGCAGGACCATCCACTGCAGAAAGGTGGAGATTGTCTCCATGTCCATCTCAGTGTTGTCTCTGGCTAATGAGTACCCCCAGTCCTGCACAAACTCCCCATTGGAACTGTTCGACACAGAGCAACAAAGGAAGCTGTGCCTGGGACTGATCATGGACCAGAACTCAAGAAGTACAGCTTATTTACAGCTGTTCAAGCATCCTCCACAGTACAACCAAGTTAGTGTGCATTCTCCTGTTAAGTCTCCTTATTCCTTCCTGATCTACGGCCACTCTCTACCTTGGGAAATGAAACCTAGAAGCACAGGTGATTTTTCTTCCTGCTTCCATCTGCTGCTGGAAACACATGCTGCAAGTTAAGGAGCTGTGAATGATGGAGTGTATATAAATTGAACTTAATGACAGCTGCTTAAAGAGTGATGGGTTAGAAAGGAGAGCACAAAGGCCTTTGTGTGGAGTATGTAAATGAAGACAGAGTTTGTATGTTAAGGACTATGTGTTGGGAAAGAAAGAACTTGAGGAATAGTGGAGGTTTTAAAGGGTGGGAGTAGGATCAAAAAGGTTTTGTAGGTCTGTAGGGAGGCAATATCATTCTTCTGGTGAATCAAAGAAGATACATGTTCTCAAGCCCACTGATCTACAAAGCCTAAATTTTAGGTGAGATCCCTGAGAGCAGAATAACCATAAACAAGTCCACGCTTTTCTAAATGGGACACTGCCTCAGAACATGGCTATATCATTCTCATTATATGGTGCCTCAGAAAACACTAAAACATGCTTTTTTGATGAGATATCCACCACTCACTTGGATTCCAAATACTGTAAGTGAATTACTTTGCCTGTTCAAGGGGAAAAGACCACTAAGAATGCTATTACTAGTCATGACCCATAAACACTTTTGTTCACAGAGTAGGCAAATTACCTGTAGACAGATTGGCATCCCTCCAGTTATGATCTTTCTTCTTGATTTATTCTTGGCTCCCAACTTAGAAACATTAATCAGAATCCAATGAAATGGACTCTAAAAGAGGGAGGAAAAAACCAACAAAACAAACATTTTAACTTCCTGACTACTCCTTATTTATAGTGAAATGAAGACTGGCATGTATCTAGGAGTTTTTCCACATTACTTGCTGTAATCAGTGAGTTTCAATGCGTGGTCCTACAATGACAGCTTCACCAAAAAGAAAGATGACAGACACTGTTCAAGACAAATAACTCTGCAGGCAAAAATACAGAAAGCTTGCCTAAACATTTTTGTTATAATGAAGACTCAAAACTTTACCTCCACAGTTTCTTACAGTGCTTCTATCAGAATTTGGCATGTGACACTAAATAATTGAGATGCTAGTAGTTAGGGACACAAGAAGTGACAGCAGGAAGAAAAGATGTCACGTCACCATTGTCACAACCTGTTCCTGCTGCTGGCAGTTTATTTAGCTCCTGTGTCCTGGCAATGGATTTTACAACCTTAATACTACTCTAACTGCATTAGGAGTTTTTAAAATATGTATGCTGATCTGTGTTGAATTCAATGGAAACTGTGCTCCTACAATGCCTAATCGTGCACCAAAATGCATAATTAAGAACATGATTTAGCTATCTTCTGGGAAATGTAACTCATAAGAGGACTGGTTCTGAGGTCTGCTAAACTGTCCTCCCTGAGGACAGAAGCAGAGCCTAACAAGGTCAAGCCAAAGCACTGTCCATCATGGACATGTATTTAGTGCAGCTGAAATGGCCATCTAGGGGCAATTTCTATGCTGTTCTCTGTACTTTTTTTCATAAGAAACTAGAAACATGGAGCTGTGGTTTTATGAAAATTGTAAAAAGCTGATACCAAGATTCACTTCCAGCAGAGCAATAGCCCATTTACAGCCCCATCTTGCATGGCTACTGTGAGGGTTATTTTTTCTTTAGGTACATTCACCATTCATTTAGTGGGTCTCTCAAGCAAAAAGTTCTCATGTGTACAGACATTCCCAGCAACTAAGAAGTCTCAGTAGCCAGCTGAACATTTGGTAAGGTTCTATCTCTATTTATACTTGAAGAAAAGAAACCATTTCTAAGTTGCCAGGCTTCATCATCAAAGCACATCTATACTTAGTTTTTAGTGACAACCCCAAAGGTTAAAAAAAATATGAGTTACCCTCACACAAAAAATACCACTGACATTGAAATAGCAAGATGCTTTTGTATGGGATTTTTAGACTTTTCTTTGACAATTGGGACAGCTGACTCCACATATTGATTGAAAAGATCACAGAAGCGGTAGAGAAGTGGGAAGAAAACATCTACAGACGTCATCTAGGTCAATGCAGTCACCTAGAACAGCTTGCACAGGATGTTGTCTGGCTGAGTTTTGACTATCACCAAGGATGGCCCCTCTGGCCAACCTGTTCCAGTCTTCAGTTAACCATAAAGATTTTTTCCCCCTTAGGTTTGAGTGGAATTCCCTGCATTTTAATTTTGCCCATTGTCTCTTGTGTCTTTTTCCCGTCATCACTGAGAAGAGTCTGACTCGACCTTTCCTACTCCTCTCTTACTCCCTAATATGTTGGTGTCTCTCTTGTATGGGGGAGCCCAGACCTGGACAAATCACTGCAGATGTGTCTCACCAGTGCTGAGTACAGAGGAAGAGCCACCTCCCTCAACCTGCTGCCAAAACTCCTCCTAAAGCAGCTCAGGCTACTGTTGGTCTGTCCTGCAAAGGCACATTACTGGCCCATATTCAACTTTGTATCCAACAGAACCCAAAATCCCTTTTCTGCAAAGTTGTTTTTCAGCCAGTTAGCCCCCAACACAGCTGATGCATGGGGTAATCCATCTCCAGATGCAGGACTTTGCTTTTACCTTTGTAGAACTTAATGAGGTTCTCGTCTATTTCCCCAGCCTGTTGAAATTCTTCTGAGTAGGAACACATCCATCTGGTCTATCATCTGCAAATTTGCTGAGGGTGTACTTTGTCACATCCTTCAGGTCATTAGTGAAGTTTTAAACAGTTCTGGACCCAGTATTGACCCTTAGAATACTCCATTAGTGACCAGCTTCCAGCTGGACTTTGTGCCACAGCTGCCCTCTGAGCCCACTGGTACAGCCAATGTTCAATCCACTGCAGCAACTGATTACCTTGACCATCCATCACCATTTTGTCTTAAGGATGTTAGGGAACAGCGTCAAAAGTCTTGCTAAAATCAAGATAAACCACAGTCTTCTTGCTTTCCCCTCATCCACCAAGCCAGTCAGTTCACCACAGAAGACTATCAGGTTGGGCCAGGTACAATTTCTCCTTTATAAATCCATGCTCACTTTCCTAATCACCTTCTTGTCTTGCAGCTGTCTGGAAACAGTTTATTCAATTATTCATGCCCTCAAGCTCCCAGGGATCAGGGTGATGCTGACCAGCCTGTAGTTCTGCAGATTTCTTTTCCTTGAAGATAGGAGTGGCATTTGCTTACTTCCAGCCGTTTCTAGGGAGCCTTATTGCCCTTCCAAGCAATTTCCAGGCAAAAAGAGCCTGACTGCTGTTTTTTTCCCAAGTTTCGTACCTTCAGTTCCTACCTTATGATCCATACTCCTCCCTTTCAAGCCTGAACATTGTAAAAATTGACCAAATATTCATGTTACTGCAGGGTGACATGGGGCAGGAGAGGCACAAGAGAGTAGAGCTGCAGGGATTCTCCTGCACCTTCCTGCCGTTCCTTCTCTTAAGGAAAGGAGTAAGGATTCTGCTCGTTTTGCCTGTCTGCTCTTCTCCAGGAGCTGGACAAGTGGAGAACACATCTGAACAAAACCTGGGCTGATCATTCATTGGAGGCTGAGGTTTTTCATCTCCCTAGAAACTGGCTCTTATCACAGCAGAATCATCATTACCTTTGGCCTCTTCCCAAATAAAGCACAAAGCTTGCAGACTATTGTCAGAAGCAGCTTCCAGCTTTGCCTGAGAAGTGGTTTTATACAGCAACAGAAACATTACTGAAATGCAAATTGAAGCAGTGAGAATAGGCATTATCAAAAGGAGAAATTAAGCAACGTGGGGAAAGCATATTTTCTGATGAGAGATGACCAGCCTTTCTCCTCTTTCAAGTACATGTCAAACCCTTAATATGTTTAAAGAACCCTACAAGCACATCCAAGTATCTCAGACCCAAAGGGTGACTTTCTTGGCCAGCTTGGAAATAATATTTTTGGAGCCTATGTTTCCTTCCCTGCTTCCACATCCACAAACCAAGCTTTATTCCAAGAACTCCATGTCAGCCCAATCTTGAGTTTACGTGGTATAAACCTGGCACCAGAGGCCACATGCAGTTACAGAACCAGCTTGGCCATCTCTCTATTACAATGCTTTTCAAGTAAAATTTTCAAGTCACGTATCTGTACCTACTTTCAGTTTGACACTCTTGAAGTATGCAATGCTGATTTTTTTTTGCTTGAAAGTATTTTGAATTAAAAATAAATATTAGATTTTCTAATTTATCCTGCTATTTGCTTCACATTTTCAGGCTTTCTTCCACAACAAGGTTTAGGTGGACTATGTAAACAAGCAAAGTAAGACCTACAGTAAATTGTGAACTGGGCAATTCTACACATTCTACCTCAATGGGTGACTTATTTGAGACAGTGACTAAACTCTGACTTTGGCAGCTGAGCCTATCAGGCTGCTGGGGATCAGACTGTACAAAAATCTATCCTCTCATCCTTTCTAAAGAGCCCAAAAGATACATGAGATAAATAATCGTTTCTTACCTTTAAAGTTTAAGCGTAAAAGAGAACAAATGTTGGGAAACCACCCAACATCTTTTCAAAGGTGTTAGCTGTGCAAATTCACCCACACGCTGGCAGAGGAGGGCATCAGGAAAGAAGAGAAATGTTCTTTTCGTGTGTCAAATACAATTCTGATTTCTTTGAAAGAAGATTTTAAGAAAGAAGACATAAAAGCAGAGTTTGGTTTGTGCCCTTCAGATCCATGTCTGGCAGTCTTCTACAACTGGAGTTTTTAACAGAATTGGAGATAGCTGGGATTGGATTCCTGTTACACTGGGCATTTGCTGTATGGTATAGAGTACATGGAAAACTATACACAGATACAGAAGACTGGTAGGTCTTCTAGGAAACTGCAGGATCTTAGAGATCTCCCTTCCACCACCTCCCAACACCACAAGCAGTTGACATGTTTCCCCATCCTGTTGGCCATTTTCCAACCCTTGCAGCTTTGGGCTTTTTTCCTAGTTTTGCCTCTTGTTGGGGTTTTAAGAGTTCTCCTAGTTTGTTTTTTTTTTTCTGTTAAAGGAATTTTTCCCCCTATACATGTTGCTAGGAGAACAAATGGCCGAGTATTTAAGAAAAACAAAGGACCTGGCTGCTCTTTTTGTTTCACCTGAGTGTGTGGGTAGTCGGTCTCTGCGTTCGAGAGAGAGGGAGTCTTCTTCTTCAGCTGCTTTTCCTCACTACTGGAGAAGCTCCGGGATCCCAAGCCCGCCTTCCCTACTCCGAGCCAGGCTGTGGCCACCCCGCCCCGCCGCTGCTTCGAGCCTTCACTACGTTGTAGCCGTGCTCACCCTGCCTGCCCAGACCTCCGGGGGAAGAGGGAGGTTCCCCATTTGGATACATCTCGTCTACCATCCGGGATTTGTGCTCATCCCTGCCATTCCAGTCTGCCTTTCCAGCCTGCTGTTTGTGAGGGTCCAACCGGACACCAGGATCAGCTGCCCAGGGGTTTGTGAAGCTTCTTTGTTCCATCCTTCCCCGGATCCCAGGCCGCCATTGCCGCGTGCTCCCCGAGCTCGCTCCGGAGCGCCCCCTGCAGCCGCGGGGGAACCATCGCACCTGCCCTGCTCACCGGGAGCCGCCAGCGCCCCTGCCGGCTGCGAGCGGAACTGCACCCGAGGGGAAAGGGCCTGACAGCCGAGAGGGCTGGGACTGGGTTTGGGATTGCTGTTACTGCCATAGTTGTTGTTGTTTGTTTGACTGGTTATACACATATAGATATATAATAGTAAAGAACTGTTATTCCTATTTCCCACATCTTTGCCTAAAAGCCCTTGATTTCAAAATTATAATAACTCGGAGGGAAGGGGGGTTGCATCTGCCATTCCAAGGGAGGCTTCTGCCTTCCTTAGCAGACACCTGTCTTTCAAACCAAGACACCTCTGTTAGGCATAGACACACAAAGCATACACATACTGAAATCTCACAGGATTAGTCATTCTTTGTTTTTCCATTCATATCCTAAATAAACATCCATGAACGAAGTTATGTATCCATGTACATAACAGTATCACAGAGCCATAGAAATATTTAGGTTGGAAAAGTCCTTTAAGACTACTGAGTCCAACTATTATCCCAGCACTGCCAAGTTCAACACTAAACCATCTCCCTAAGTGTCACATCTACAAGTCTTTTAAATACCTTCAGGGGTGGTGGCTCAACCACTTCCTGGGCAGCCTGTTCCAATGCTTGACACCCTTTAAGTGAAAAAATTTTTCTTAATGTCCAATCTAAACCTCCCCTGGTGCAACTTGGACTATTTCCTCTCATTCTGTTGCTTGTTACTGGGAAAAGAGGCCAACCCCCACCTGGCTACAACCTCCTTTCAGGTTGTAGAGTGCAATAAGAACTCCCCTGAGCCTCCTTTTCTCCAGGCTAAACACCCCAGCTCCCTCAGATGCTCCCCACAGGACATGTGCCCCAGACCCTTCGTCAGCTCTGTTGCCCTTCTCTGCACCTGCTCCAGCACCGCAATGTCCTTTTTGAAGTGAATGGCCCAGAACTGGACACAGCACTCAAGGTGTGCCCTCACCAGTGCTGAGCACAGAGGGACAGTCATTGCCCTGGTCCTGCTGGCCACACCATTGCTGATACAGGCCGGGATGCCATTGGCCTTCTTGGCCACCTGGGCACACGTTGGCTCACGTTCAGCTGCTGTTGACCAGCACCCCCAGGTCCTTTTCCACCAGGCAGATTTCCAGCCGCTCTTCCCCAAGTCTGCAGTGTTCAGTGGGGTCGTTGTGACCCAAGTGCAGGACCAGACACTTCACTTCGTTGAACCTCATATAATTGGCCTTGGCTCATCATTCCAGCCTGTCCAGATCCCTCTGCAGAGCCTCCCTACCTTCCAGCAGATCAACACCCCTGCCCAGCTTAGTGTCATCTGCAAACTGACTGAGGGTGTACTCGATCCCCTCATCCAGATCATTGATAAAGAAATTGAACAGGTCTGACCCCAACACTGATCCCTGGGGAATACCACTTGTGACCAGCTGCCAATTGGATACAAATCCGTTCACCACTGCTCTCTGGGTTCAACCAGCCAATTTTTATTTGGCAAAGACTACATCCATCCAAGCCATGAGCAACCAGTTTCTCTAGGAGAACGCTATGGAAAACATACCTCATGGCTGTGCTGCCATAGTTAGAGAGCACCTCTTTTTCACTGGCTTAGATACAACATTAATGCAAAGCTGTAATTCTTTTGTACTCTTCAAAAGTCTTGAAGCATTCCTATCTCAGAAGCAAAGCATAATTTTTCTGCTTTCTTTCAACAAATATCCAGCCTGCAGCCTCAGCTGCCATACTGGTCATGAAGATAACTAGACATTTGCTTCCAAGCTGTCTTTGCTCCATATATTAAATTTTCTACTGCGTTTGATCACTACCTTAAATGGAATCTCCCTCTCAAAATCTGCAGAATCTCCTCATCATTGGCTCCAAAAAAGAAAGATATAAATATATGTATAATAGACTAACATATAGTCTACATAATAGTGAGAGATATACAGCATTTTATATCTATACATATATGTATATAGAATGATATGAAAGAAAAAAAAATTATGTACACTTTTTACACAAACCACATACCCATTTTTTTCCTTACAGAAATATGACCTGAGGTCTCAGGAAAGAAAAAGTATGAAAGAAGGAAAAGGTGCTCCCTGACTGAGACTATTTGCATATGTTAACATATTGCTGGAAGTTATTTAGGTACTGTAGTGATGGCTGAATACCTGTAGAAACAAAATTAGTAAAAATATATTCACTGACATGAACCTTATTTTTCACTCCTTTGCTATCTTTCAACATACTATTCTTGGCTATTTCCAAAACCATTGGAATGTCTACAGAAGTTGTTAAGCTGATGCCCAGTGGAACCTCCTTTCACCCATAGAAGGAATGCAAGAATTTCTGAGAAGTTCCCATCTGCCCAGGGCTGTAAAAACCGTGATCAGCAAGGAAGATGACTTATCAGTGCAACTGTTCTTGCAACCACCTCCTGAGCTAATTTGGAGATGTCTTATCTACAGTCACAGACTAACCTATGCACCCTGAAAAGTGCCCTGAAGTTCAGCATTTCAATTTTTCCACTACACAGTTGGGTGCGCCATCCCACCTTATGCCCTGATTTTCATGCAGGGTTTTCATACCAGTCTCTGACTAAGAATAATGAAGACTTAGTGGAGTGAACTGCAGAATACATCCTCTCCAGGTATTGCCAGATACACTGCAAAAATATTGCCAGATTCAATTCACAGAAACCACCTCACTAATCTGTAAATAGCACTGACTTTCACATGGTGGCCTAAAGATTCTGTATCCTATTAGCAATGCCTCGATTCATCCTCTTGCTTATTAAATCTGATTAATATTGAATTATATCAAATTTAGAAGGCTATGCCGTGATTAATTTCACTAGAAGTTCTTCAGATTTCAAAAATTAAATACTTAGCTGTTGCTATAAAACTTACTTGTGGGTCTTGGCAAGGTGATGCCGTGCACACACATGAAATGTAAACCACATTAATGATACTGCTTTATGTTAACAGTAATAATAAAAGGACAGACAAAGAAGTGAAACTCAAATGTCTTAAGTCTCAAAGCCGTACAAAGACTATGTTCTCAGGGTTTTGTTTGTGCCGGCAGGAAAATCCCTTGCATACTGCAGAGCTCCTCATCCTGTCAGCAAGAGCACAGGGCCACAGCCATCACACTACACAGCTGTCACAGCACATTTGAACACTCTGATCCCTCATGGCCTGCTAGGCTCAATGCTTCCCCAGTGACAGAAACAGGTGACAGACATCAGTCTATGTAACCAGTTTCACGGGCACGGATCTCTTGGCAGTGGCAGGAGAAGTTCAATAGCCAGTTCACAACAAAACATTCAGAAACAGAGCTCCAGAGGCACTGACCAGTGGCAGTGATGTTCTGATAGTGGTCAAAAAGGTCACATGTGCAAGTGAAGCTTTGTTGTGAACTACAAATGCCTGTTATGGTCAGGGGCTCTCAAAAGAAAAGCCAGGCAAATGAACCATCAACCTTATTTGTCCTGAAGAAACATAAATCTTTTCGGCTATTGCAAGGGTCAGTACATGTAAACTAGGGATAGGTTCAAGCTTCCAGACTAAGATGTAGTCTGGATTACAATTTAGAATCATCCCTTCTTTCCTGATGAAAAAATGTCTTTTCAGATTTGTTCAGGAGTGTGAGGCCGGGCTTATCTCTATTGCACAGTCCTCACAATGCAAGAAAATGCTTGTCTGAAGAACACTGGCAAAAATACAGCATGTGATTTTGGGCATTTAAACTGGAAAACTAGTTGGCATCCTGGCAAACAAAACTTGAAGGTTCAGAGTTTATGATCTCAGGAAAGCAATCCTAAACTTCTTTTGAGTGTTTTTTACCATACAGAGGTCTTCTGAGGCAGCACTGCAAGTGAAATTCAAGACAAGCAACAAGGTATTGACATCCTGAATGCTTTTCCTGGATGTGCAAAAGATGAGAGATTTTTCCCTTCTTTCCTGTATACACAAGTGAAAAACATGCACTCCTTCCTCAGCACTGACTCAGATGATGCATAAGGATTATTTGTTCCAATTGCAGTTAAATCTCTTCAACACAGACTTACTTTGGGCTGTTGCCAAGGCTTTAATGGAAGCTTTACTTAAGCAGCCATAAAAAATCATTTCATTTGTGCTAAGATGCCCCCTGAACCTGAGCTTGTCTGCCTAGCTTGACTCTCGGTATTGCCAGCTGACTCCTGGGTCTTAGATCTCAGTTACAATCTTCTAGAGCTTTCTCACACTCCCCCAAAGATTTTCTTGATCTTTCTATTTATCCATTTTCTGTATGTTTCCATCTTCCTGGTGAACTAAATTCATTTAGTTGGCAACAGACCTAGAAGAAAAAAAAAAAAAAAACATGTAATAAAGGAATTATTATGGGAGCAATAAACACAATTAAGTCAAGGGATGGTATCTCCACTGTTGGCTCATATCCCAAGTTGGACAGCCAGCAAAATACCATTTTTACATGAAACTCACAGGTGGAAAACACCCTACTACAAGCTTTTCTGCCTATGCATATTATGCTAAGAGTATACTGGCATAAGCTAAAAATAAGTAAACTAATGTGGGAAACTTTGATGCAACAGGAAGTGCAGTCAGGGGAGAGGACAATAAAATTATAAATCCTTGGGCTGTGGAAAGGGTCTACAGTGCAGAGAGAAGGAAGCAGATGGGAAAGAGTTGTTCAAGGCAACAGCATAACTACTACAAGGCAATTCAAGCCTTAGATCCCTCTGAGAGCAATTTTCTGAAGTGTTTCTTTTGTCTTGACTAGAATCAGACAAAGAGAACAGGTCCCACTGAGTTAGTCAAGGCATACTTCAGAATACAGTAATAGACAGAGTGGGTTTAATTTATTGTGACTTGGGAAATCTTGGGATAGATGAGCCTACAAAGAAGGAAATGTCTCACTCTACAACAAAAATAATTTGTTCACAGCTGAAATTAAAATCAATACAGAACAGCTTTTTAAGACTTAAAAAAAGCCAACAGGTGTGAAAGAGAACAATACAATATGTTAAAAGATATGTTAAAAGATATTTAAGGGATTAAGTCATTAAACTAGAGATTAAATTTTCAAATAAAGTTTAACATAAAAGTTGATAAAAATCTAAGAGGAAACAGTAAACTACAGTGTCAACAAAAAAATAAAATTTGTTAAGCAGGTCTACAAAAAGAGATGATCAGGTCAAGATCATCCTTTCAAATACTTTTCAAGAGCCTAAAAATAAGGTGGTGGTCTGAAATGCTTGGCTCTGTGTGATAATAACATAGCTCAAAAAGTTGGTGAAAAGTCCAGTCTGTCATGCATGATAATACTGAAGGTGAACTAATTATATAGGAATGATATAGTAGTAGGGACATCTGTGAAGGAGTATTTACATATTAAAGAAAGCCAATAGTCAAATAGGACACAAAAATTAACAATGTCAGTAAGAAACATTGAATTCATACAGACTGAATTTTCAATGCCCAAATTGAAAAGGATTATTATTTTTGTTGTTGTTGTTACTCTTTTTATTACATTCCTAACTATCCAGGGGAGTTGCTGGGAAAAGAGAGTAAGTGTAGAGGACTAATAATGGAAGAGCAGTTTTATCTTTCTACATACTGAGTAAATGTCACAATGGCACATAAGAAACAATTTTACATCACTTAAACTACATTTTCTTGGAACAACTGACATCCAGAAGAGGAGAAGCAATGCTTGATTGTTTCCTGAGTACACTATTAGATTTGGATCAAAATGGTACTGACATAGTGACCATGATTATTAAAAAAAGACAATTTCCAAGAGAGCAAATCATATCCATGCCAAAACCCAGCATTTAGTATTGGCACATTAGAAGTATAGAATATGATAGAACAGCTGCAACCTGCTACTGGCTAATAACATCTTTCTCAAGAGCATGAGAAACAGGAGGATTTTGGGTCATGGAGATGCAACAAAGCACACTTGTAGGGGTACAGATGAATGAACAGTTTGCACTGATGTTTGCTATCATCAAACAGGAGCTTTCTTAGGTGTCTTCAACAACCCAGTGCTCTGCAGGGGCAATTAGGAGAGCTGGATCAAACTGAAGAGACAGCAGAAAGGTTTTAGAACAAATCAGCAGAAGTTGCATTAAAAAATGCACCAAAACCAAGTAACTCTGAAGAGTCCTAGAGGACTTGAACTATTAATGTAAACCCTCAGTGAAATCAGAGGTATTATCTGAAGAATGGAGGAAAGGAAATCTGATGACAATTTATTGAAGGATTTCCATGGATAAGACCAATAAATCTAACTTCTTTCCAGGAAATCACAAAAAATAAGAAAAAATAGAAGCCTCTTCAAACCAGATGTAATCTAGTCCTTTTAGGCTTGGGTTGTGACACCTCTCAGGATATACAGGGACAGGACTCACACTCCTTCATATTTTAGAGTATACATAGCATTTTCTAACATAAGTGAACAATTTTCTGATTCACAATAAAAACATTAAAGCTTAACTGCTTAGTTGGTGTGATCTAGATCACCAAAACAAATTAAAAACCCCATCAAATTACCAAAAAGCAATCTTCTTAGACTTGATTGATAAACAAGAGTAAATAGTAAAAACAACTGATAATCTGTGTACTTAAATTGATTATGTGGTGCCAAGGAATGTACACTGATTATATATTATCAACTTCCACAGTCCACAATCCTATGCCATGTTTCATGCAATTGTTTTTTGCAATGTTCCCATTTACTCTCCCTTACCTTGTTCTTACTCCTCTGATTGATTTTTCATTTCTCACCTACCCTTTATCTCAAGCCCCTATGCGGGCAACCTATTCTGGCCTATGCCATTCCCTGTAATATCTAATTATTTTCCCATTCTTGATGCTCAGCTAGTTTACAGTATGTTTTCTCAACTAAGCACGAAGATCTTTATTACTTTTTGTATACCTTTGATCACCCTCTTGTTTCACTGGTGTAGGAACCCAGAGTGCTGAGAATATTTCTCTGCCTGTTTTTAAGGGTTTTTACCCCCCTGGACAACACTGGTATAGCTTTAAGCCTTGGAAAAAATTACCAACAGTACCTGGACAACACTGGTATAGCTTTAAGCCTTGGAAAAAATTACCAACAGTTAGACAACAGCTAGAAAATACAGTGGTGTGAATTAGGTGATAGACTACTATGTAAGATTGTCTTGTAGTGAAAAATTTAGAGGTTTTAGGCTTCTCTTTATAGTAAATAGACAGGAGTAAGAAATATCAAAATGGAGGATTGTTGTTGCTCTCTAGACCTTCTTCTCCTTCTTCTACCACTCCATATTCTGCAGTAAAAGTAGTTTGGATTGATTGGATAGAAAATTCCGCAGTTCCTAGTCGTGTTACTGAATAACTGGTAAGAAAGTAAAAATAATGTACGTTTTTAGTAACTATTGGTAAAAATATCTTTAAAAGGCTGTGTAAATCTTGATAATCAGTCTTTCTCGCTCTCACTCCTCCTTTGCCTCCTTTTTCCATGCTGTACCTGGGTCACGCTAGTGGCTCAGTTTCTCTGATAAGACTTAATAAACAACTATCTAGAAGCATTGAAACTACAGAAGATGTCTCACTTTATCTTTTAAACTCCTTGCAAGGACTTTCAACAAATCCTCTCCCATCAGGAGAGACTCAATTTATGGCACGTTAAAGTGTCAACTGGTGTTTAAACCTGTAGCCTACTCCCCACAGCTCTAGTTTCACCTTGTGACAGCAAGATACTTTCCCATAACTACTCAAAACTGATTTTTTGTGATGAATTCTGGCTGTGATCTTATTATTTAATCAATAATAATTTGACGAAGGAGTTTTCAAATATTTAACATGGCACATTGCATTTCATCTTGCTTTTCCTAGGCTTTTAGTTTCCTGAGCTTTGATCTTCATTCAGATTGCTGGGCTGTGGAAAGCACTGATCATATGGTAATGTTCTTTTTCACTGTAATGACCGTGACCTAATCAATTTAAAGACAATTTGTATGCAACAGTCCATCAGTTAAACAGGTTCTGCAGCTGCACAAGCTTCCTGAGAACTATGTACCAGTTTACTACAAAACAGAAGCAGTGAGCTCATATTTTGATGTCAAACATCACCCTGTGTTATAATTCACATACAAAAAAGTTTTACAATTTTTAACCTTAAAAAGATCTTTAACCTTGTTTATAAGTTTCTAGAATCATTCTTACAGCTTGTGAGCAATCCAACCATGCCGGAATACGACGTGCGAGGCCAAGTAACATATTGCTGTAGCTACCAAATTAGAAGACATTAGCAACACTATCTAAAGTCATGAAGCCATAATTATCTGCAACCGTGTTGAAATGATGCTCCTGAAACTAAACAATAACTCTGTGTCAGACTATCTAGCAACAATCTGCTAATGAAAAGAGACAAGTGCACCAACTAGGTAGAACACAGTGTGTACAGTTGGCACATCATGTCATTACAGCAGATCACAGCTCTGAAAGCAAGATTTAGCCTGTAAGCAAAGCAAAACAAGCTAAGATTACTTCAGAAGTTGAAGATTATGACCACTAACTTTCTCCTGTTTTTTAATTATGTATCAGAAGCTTAGGTCTCTACCTCTTATATGACAATCTCTACATGGATGTGTAAGGAGGGCTTTTTTTTAAACAACTATTTAGTGTTAAAATCAATTTCAAGGGCTAATTGATATCCCAAATATAACATTTTGGTAGGATTCTGTACTTCTTTTTCCAGAGAAACCAATGGCAAAACTTGCATGGAAAGGAAGAATTTAAGTACATTCATATTCTCAGACAGTGGGTTCTAATAAAAAATTAAGTCAAACTTCTTAGTCTAAAGATGACCCAGAAGAACACAGAAAGAGAATATAAAGGGTTTTTCCAAAGAGAAAATAGTATTCATTAAAAAAAAGGATAACAAATAAGGAATCTTAACTGGACTTTAAAATGTGAAAGCTCAACTTAAACCTCAAGAAAAATCCATAATGTTAACAATTGCAAAACTGTGGACTGGGGCATCTGGACAGATTTTAAATTTTGTAAGATCTTCTTACAATGTGACTTTCTTGGTCACATGACTACCTCATGGGTTTTGACAAGATCCAGTGTAACTGCAAATATTAAACAGCAACAGTCAGCAGCAATTCAGTAACCCCAGATGCAGCAGCCTGAGTCCTCCTGACTGAGAATAGAGCAAAACTGCTGGCTGTCAAGTGAATTACCAAAACCATTAGTCCATGAATTACCAACACCAGTTCAACTAGAGCTAGACAGCAAATAAAAGTTATTAA
Source organism: Aphelocoma coerulescens (assembly GCF_041296385.1). NCBI lineage: Eukaryota > Metazoa > Chordata > Aves > Passeriformes > Corvidae > Aphelocoma > Aphelocoma coerulescens. The sequence continues at coordinate 48,582,476 of NC_091015.1, forward strand.
GGTAGCAGATAGATCTGGTTGTTTCTCTATCTCAGAACTACTGAGCTTTTGGTCATTTAGAGACTGGTAAATGGTTGACCTTTGAAACTTGCAAAAAAAAAAAGTAAAAATAATAATTGGTTACACATAATCATCTGTGAGAAGTTTAACAAGTCTAACTGATCCTACCTTGGGGCAAAAGAACTAATGCTCAAATCGTTTCCAACCTTATTTTCTGTTATTCTAACGATCCTATTGGCTTAGAGAAAGAAAGAAGAGAAAATGTGTCTTGCACCAATTGCACTAGTAAACAAGCTGCAGGATATAATTATATTTCATTGCTTTTATGAAAATGGATGTTGTTAAAGCTATTGTTTTCCAGATACTTTGAACTAAAAGAGATCAGGGACTCCTATTCTGCATTAACAAGAGTCCATACATGCAAGTAATCCAGAGTTTTCTTCCAAAGTAACTATAATCCTTAAAATGAGCAGTATGAATACTTTAAACACTGATTAAACATTTCATTTAATGGCTTGAGAAATGGTCTCATGAGTTAAAGACCAGACAACAGTTCTATAGATGCTCCTACCTGTTGAAACATTTCACTTCTTTCCATCTTACTCTGCCTGTTTAAGAGACAAGCATTCACTAATCAAATGTGAAGACAAGCTACAATTCAGACAGCCAATAGATAAAGAAAAACATTTCAGAGGAATGTTAGAAAGCTAGAACCATCTCAATCCAACACTTCTGTTACAAAGAGGATATCTAACCCTTCCTGTAAGAATAAACAGGAAGGAAAAGAGAAGGATCCAGAGCAGATTTGCTCTGACAGACAGGAAAAATTGCTGCAGAACCTGTTAGATTGCAGTGAGAACAAAAAGTTGGCATATTTCTTCTGTTCTTTGCCCATAAAAACAAGATTACCAAAACTAGGATCGTTTCTTCACTGATTTTTTGTACCATTTTATATTAAGCAAGAACATAACTTTTCTAAAATTTTGAGAGAACACTAATGGCTAAGACAAGGAATGGATCCTTCAGTATTTTATGATTAAACTCCTTGACTTTGTTCCAGGTCTTCAGGAGTTTGCTTTTTTTCCTATCGCAGTCAAAAACTTACCTGGATAATAATAGTAGTCAATTTCCATCACTGCTCTCAGAAAATTCACTTAATTTTAGGCAGCACTTTATGGGACACCAAGGCTCTCAGTCTGATTGCTTCCAGAATACTCATTACTCCTGCATTACCTGACATGATGCCTTCTCAATGTGAAACAAATATTACTAACATCTCCTGCACTTTATGACCTATGTGCTTAGATAAAGATCAGCATCCAGTTCCTCCATTAGGAATTCCTCTTGAGTTTGTTGCATCCCTATAAACCCCACCCCCTGCCACATTTTTACAATGTATATAGAGTTTAAAACCATGTCATGCAGATGCCCATTGCAGTAATTGCCTGTGGGCCTTAAGGCTGGATTGAATTCTATTCAAAAAGCAAGGTTAAGTCCCTTAAATCATTAATGTTAGAGCACAACTGCCAAATCCTTCTCATTTCTGAGAACAGAAACAAATGAAACTCCAAATTGATTTTCCAGCTATGCTCTGCAGCAGTTTGAAGATTTTGAGCCATTAAAAACACTTTAAGAATGTTTCCTTAGCGTCTGTATTTTTTTTCTCCCAGGTCACTCTAATTTAATCAACAGTTGCCTAATTTGCTGCATGAGTTAGCTTCACATACAAATATGAATGTAGGGGAATCTGAAAGCTCTGCAATTCCCTAAAGTGATTCAAGGCATATTTTTTTCTGTAGGGATACTGGTCCTTCCAGGGTACAAGGAAAGACTAATGGGTGATAACCAAAGGCTGGGAATGGAGCATGACAGACTGGAGGCTCCAGACCTCAGAAAAAGACCTTATGCAGGTCTGCTGTCCCGGCCTCTGAGTCTTCTTGGTACCTCCTGCTGAGGCAGGGTAAAAGCAAATATGATGCTGTTTGTCCAGCACCCTCAAGGACAGGAAATCTCTCCTTTTTTTGTGGTGTCTGAACAACAGGAAACCCTTCTTTTGTCAGTTCTGAACTAAACATTCAACTTCAATGCACCACTAGCATTTCTGCTGTGGTCACGGTGTGTGTACAGCATAATGAAGGGCTGTCTCTGTAAATCAGGCAGAGCCAGAGCATAGATGCAGTGACAGGTTCACACTCTGGTAAGTTGCCATGATCTCTATATAAGCTTTAAAAATTGGGTTCACGAATAGGTTGAATAGCACGAAACTAGGGTAGGAACCTGAAACAAAGCCCAAAGGTAAAATATAGCTGAACATCTACAGAAAACATCCTGACACTGAAATAACACTATGATACTTCTTCTCCTGTCCCCTTCTATCTGTGTTCCAGACTACTGTCAGGCAGGTATAATTGGCAACTGGTTATTTAAATGCCTTCATATTGTCAATTAAGTAAAATGTGGAGTTATGAACACTTTGGGCCAAAAGGTCCTGTCTGGCTCTTTGGTGCAATGTAAATGTGTAAAACTAGTTTTAAAAGAGTCATAGCCAAAAAAGGAGCAAGTTCTTTGGAAATGCTGAAGTCCATCAATATCACACAACTTGAAAATGGTCTTGCCCTTTACTCCTCAAGGTGGGAAAGACCTGGTTTGTGAGAAGCATGTGAAGCTCTTGTAAGAGAGCTGAGCAGCCAGTCCACCTTTGGTGAAAATGATTACAAGCTCGCTACAACAGCCAGTGTTAGATAGCAACAGAAACAAAATTTAAAATAGACGGGGGAAACACAGCAGGAAGCACCTAAGAGCCAGTGCAGAACGATGTTACATGGACAGAGGCAGGATTCACACATACAAACAGTACATTATTAGCGTTTGAATAATGTAGAGAGGAAACTCAAGAATTTCAGCAGTTTGCCAAGAAAATCGATGCCTAAGTCCCTGATGACTTGCAGAGCTAGACATGAAACAGCTGTTGAGCTTGTGATGATGTTCTAGCTAGATGACTAGTCCATACCTTTCTAATTGGCCTTTCCATTCTCAGTCACTTCTTTGAAAACAGATCTTTATGTAAGTGGTGCCTGTCATTTGCCGTCTATGACCTGTTAATAATCTGAAATTCCAGCTACTATGAAGCAATTTCTATGGAGTTCAAAGAAATTGCTCCCCACTGATAGATGTCATGTCAAAATCTACCAACAGAACCGGTGCAAATCTGTTGAATCACACAAACCAAGGACAGAACACATACAAAATACCTGTTCTGCATCACTTTTCAGGCATTTTGTCCAATGTAAGATAATCTTCCATTTCAAGTTTCCCCCCTTCTTTCCAGAATAATTTTTCAAAATTCTTCAGCAACATGGAATTAGGTCCAGGGTTTGGGGGGATTTTTTAAGCATTTGGGGATGTTGACAGGGTTGGGAAAATGACAATATTTCATACAGGGATCAGTGAAAGACTTGGGATGATCTGATTGCTTTGCTTAACAGAAATCTTAAAGCAGACAAACTGTCAGAAACCTTGGCAAAATATGAAATGCAAATGATTCTCCTCCTGATTTTCAGCCACACTCAAGCTGATGCCTTTTCCTGGTCTTAAAATCAAGAGTCATACACGGTTAGAAGGGAAAAAGGGATTTTACCTTGGTATTTATTTTAAGGATCCTTAGGTGCACATGTCCAGGTCATATGCACCAAAATGTACACTGCAATGCTCACCCCCAAAAGATCTGGTATAACATTATAGGTCTTACTAATTAGCATATCTATCAAAGGTTCCCCAATGAGAGGCTCAAGTGAGCCCCCCTCCCCAAGGAGCCTTCCCCTGGATGGTTCTATCTTAGTTTACAGAATGTGTTCTGGAAAGGACCTTGGGGTCTGGGGCACACTGATCCCTAGCTACGAAGCTTCTAAAATGTTTAGTCTCTTAGCTTGACAAACAAGTCCAAGAATGTAGGCAAAAAGCACTAGGAATACAGAAGTTGCAAAAAAGGTATAACAGGGGTATAAAAGAAAAGGCAAAAAATCTTCATGGCATCAAAGTTCCAGCTAGGAAGATCACTTTTCTCTTCAAGGAACACTGAACTCAAATATGTTCTTATCTAGGTGATTGATACAAGCCAATGTAGTTTCAGGAAGAGATTGAAAATGGCAAAGCAACCACCCAATTCTCTAGACTGTGAGATTCCTCTGTGACAGGAATCACTCCATCAGCTAATGTAGATAAAGAGTTCCACATCCAAGCCTGTTGGCAGATCACATATTACAAACATTACCTCCACTTAAGTTGCACCTGTATCTGGTGTTCCTGTAGCAATTATCCTTCTGGCTGTACCTTAGAATACTTAATTCAATTGGACAGATGAAGACATTGGGTTGCACAAATGGAAGCTGCAAAAGAAGTGTGCTAGAGGACCTCTACATCTTTGGATATGGTTTTGGCAGATGTTCTGATTACAAACACAATCTCTTTAATGTTCAAATTATGTTTTCTTAATGGTGTTTGCCCTGAGTACACTGGCTGTAATTTACAAGCTGTAATCTGGTCTGTGTCTGCTACTGTATTATTGTTCTATTAATACCTATTAAGTCTCTGAAATATATTAAAATTCACGTTCAACATATTTTTCATGGAATGTTTCAGGCTAATGCATATTAAATAAAAAGTCTAACAGTCAGGAAGCAAATGACACTGTCCAGAATCAAAAAGGAAAAACAGAAGTCTAAATGTGTTTATAAGACATTATTACATTTGGACCTGAGGAGCACACTAACAAGCTAACAGAAATTTGTAGAAAGCCAACAAAGACATTTCTGTCAGTATTAGGAAGTAAAATGAAATACAAAACAAAATTGGAGGGTTAGCATTTGTATACCTAACATGCATTTTTAGAAGGCATAAATAATATTTCATGCCTCATTGAGTTCTAATAAAACTTAGTTATGTCCCTAAATTTTGTGAATAAAAATTCAGACATTTTACTAAGTATGACTGTCAGTAGGTTTTGGAGAACATCTGATGGCACCTTGGAACACCTGCAGCTTCCCAAGTAACAGAGAACAAAATAAGAATTTTTCAAAACACCAACATGTCTTCTATAAGTAAAAAGTGAACAAATGAACAACAACATCCCAAACATTTAGAAAGAAGAATTACACAGAAAGATTTTTACCATGCAGGTCTGAAATTAATGGTGGTATAAAAAGCTTGAGTAAACAAAGTGCACCTAAATAAGGAAGAAAAGGTGTATGTGAAGGAAGGCACTATACTCCAGTAGTTGGGAATTTCCAAGATGAGAGACTGAAACTACACAGAGATCAGATTTTACTTGCCTGTTCCAGGCATCGTGTAAAATATATGGTTTTACTGTTAAATGAGAAAAAAAGAATTCTCACATGAATTTCCTAATCCCAAGGATACAGAGAAACTGATCAAATAACATAAAACTTATCAATTAAAAAAAGCTAGGTAGTACTGTGTAGCAATGGATGACACTTTCCAAGAAGCTCAGCTGGAAGACAGGAAGTCTATACTCTTATGTATAATCCAACACTCCCTGCAGAGACCACATCTCTACAGGATCACTAGAGCTGAATGTTTCCAAGTGGCCCTAATGCCATCTCTGAGATTCTGAGAAATACACACACACACACAAAGAAAAACAAGTAATGAAAGCAATACAAAAGGAAGCAGTATTAATACAAAAGATGTGACTAATACATTGAAAATCCTCGATACAGAGATATGGCTGACTTTACCATTTCCCCCCACCCAATAAAAACAATTAAATTTCCTTATCTAATAAACAAAATGACATATGAGAAAAGAGTTGATTTTGTGGTCATTGCTTTAGCGGGTTATAAGCACTCATTCTCTCTCAGCCCTCTGAAATGTTACCAATTCCACGCTCCTTATATTTGTCAATTATTTTCAGTTTCATAAAATACATTATCAGCAATATACGACCAAATTTTACCATAATTCTTGATTTTACATTTTGTAGATTTTTTTTTTCCACATTCCTAATATTCTTTACAGAAGATTTTTTAGACTATAACAAGCTAAGGAAAGAAAGACTGATTTAATGACTGTTGTTAGACAGTCCTCTTTAAACAGCACATTTCATTATCTATATATATTTTATCTATTTTTTTTTTCAATAGTGTATTGTGCTGTTTCCCTTTTACCACTGAAAAATTCAAAAAGGAAGTCATTCCACATGCGCTCAGTACCATCAAGAAAGACTATCACACAGGAGCAGTTAGAGTTTTCACATTCAAAACACTGTCCCAATGCCAGCCTGTAGTTTTCTCATACTCCTTCATGACTATCATGTTTAGAAAAATCTGTGATTATAACTGGAAATTCTGACATCCACAGCAGTGATTAAAAACTGACTTTTGCAGCCCAGTTCTAAACTTCTGGGTTTTGCAGATCAGCTTTAAGCTCATAATGGAAATTCACAGAACTACAGAATGGCTGAGGGTGGAAGGGACGTCTGCAGGTCATCTGGCCCAAGTGCCTTGCTCAAGCAGGGCCACCTAGAGCTCAGTACCCTGGACCACATCCAGAGGCTTTTTGAATAGCTTCAAGAATGGAGACTCCACAACCTCCCTGGAAAACCTGCGTCAGTGTTCTGTCACCTGCACAGTGAAAATGTGTTCAGGCAGACTCCTGGTTTTCATCTTTGTGCCCACTGCCATTGGTCCTGACACTGGGCACCACTGAAAAGAGTCTGGTTTTGTCCTCTTTTCACCTTCCCTTCAGATATTTATACACTTTGATAAGATCCTCCTCAGCCTCCTCTTCCACATGTGGACAGCCCCAGCTCCCTCAGCCTTTTGTCCTACATGAGATGTTCCTGTCCTTTCATCATCTTTGGGGCCCTTTGTCTGACTCTCTTTGTTGGGCTCTCTCCAGAACATCCACGTCTCTCTGTTACTGGGAGCCCAGCACTGGACACAGCATTCCAGGTATGGCCTCAGTAGTGCTGAGCAGAGGGGAAGGATCACCTTCCTTGACCTGCTGTCAAAACTCCTCATAATGCAGCCCAGGATCCCGTGCACCTTCTATGCCACAAGGGCACACTGCTGGCTCATGTTCAGCTTGAGACCTTTTCTGCAAAAATGAATCTGCACATCCTCATTCACCACTCCAGTTTCCACCCTTTTGGTGGTTTCCTTCTTAAGTTTCCTAGTGGCAGTACTAGGACATCCATGCAATCAGCTGCATCAAAAGCAGCTAGGAATGGGGTCAGAAGGCAGCTTTATATCACTACATTTCTGCTTCCAGATTTTATTTTTTAAATAAATTATCAACTGTGGTGTAAGTAGCAGGACCAGAAAGTGAGCCAAGCTCATGGAAATGGGATTTGATCTCTTCAGGAACACATAGATAAGCTTCTTTTTTCAAACAAGTGAATAACTGTAAGAATATACTTCAATGTAAGATAGCAAGAAGATGTAAAAACTTCTTTTTGAGAGAAGAAAGAGGATATAATTGCTAAACTGCAAGTAAAAATTTCAAGAAACTTTGATCTTACAGCTCAAAGTGAAATAGGTCTACAACAATTCCCAAGAACTTGCTGTTCTCATCCCTAACAGGTGCTGTTTCACTCAACAAAACCTTCCGCCAGAGTTCTGGTTTATGGGTGAAAGACCAAAGCTATTGCTAGCTCCTCTATCTCTGTACAGCTTTTGCATCTGTAAGATGAGGATCTTAATCTTTACCTAGTTTGGGTGCTAAAAGATTCAGTTAATCAATGTCCGTAAAGCACTTCAGACCCTTAAATTGAAAGCTGTACAGAAATGCAAATTACTAGTAAATCCTCTGTTACATTACAAAAATACAGCTGCCTTACCTCATCTAAACAAAACTCTCCAATGTAATAATGAAATTTCAAAACATTTACTACGATTCTTTCCTCCTCCTCCATTTACTTTGTCCCAAGTGACACACAGTAATAACCTTCACCTCCCTCTAAAACTGAATGGAAAAAATGGAACAAAACCTCCTTAGATATGAAAGACTAGTATTGAAACACCAACAAATCTGAAGGCTTTTTAAAAACATACAAATGAGCCAAAGCTACAGGACGTCAGTCCCTACCATTAAGGGTATTTAAGCCTTAATATTTAACTTGCTAATGAAGCAAACATAGAATAATTACTGTCAAGCACTTAACACATTTTAGTGAAGAGGATAGATAGAATTTGCTTTAGGAAAAAAACAGCAGTATGTGCTGCAGTGATGATTACAGAAATTCAGTACAAAATTCACTGGGCTTTCTTTTACAGATTATGTTGAAACATGTTTTAGGATACCCTTCAATATTTTTTAAAGTTTATTTGAATGCAGTGCATTCAGCTTGTCTCTTTGAAAGAGTAAACAGTGAACATTTGCAATGTGCAGTCTTGATAAATAGAAAAGAGACCAGAGAGGGGTAACAATCGCACTTCAAAAAAGATGGGTAAACCTCTTCATTTTTAAACAAAAAGATGAAGCTTGTTGCCAAGCATGCTTGGCTGAAGAACTAAGAATATCTTCTAGATCTTTCTGAGGTATACAAAAGAACAGTGCAGCTACAGTGGAATACACAAAATCAAATAACAAATCTTGAAAAATAGCCTGAGGAAATTAATCTCTCCCCTACATAGAAGTATACTGTCTTCACAGGCTGACAAAAACAAGCAGGAATACATGAAGCAATTGAAACGGAAGGTGATAAAAAGGTTAAAAATTAACAAGCTGCGCATAGCTTTGGTTATGTGGAGATTATCTTTTTCCTGCTACTAATTCTAAGAAAACTTAATTTGATTAGAACCTATACATACTTTCCAGGCATCCTGCATTAGGGCACAGTCAGCTTCCAAAATGCCTCAACAAAATGCTTCAACAAAGCTGCCTGAGTACTCACCAGGATAGTATCAGTATGCTGGCTTTTTTGCTGTTCTAGCTCTATATTCCAGCCACATTATCTGGTTTTCTATGTTACATTGGTAAGAAAAAGCTGCAAGAATTCCTCCCTTGTAGGAATTTGCTGATCCCCAGGTTCTATAGCAATATACCTTGATCTTCTCTGTGTGACCTCAGTGCTATATGCACCAATGCAAAGGCCACGTGATTCAGAAAATGCATGAGGGAGGCGACTCATTCTTAGAAATGCTTATAATACCTATTTTGTGCATATGGGCAGTCTCATGTCTCAACAAATGAAATTGCAGAGAAGTAGCCTGATCAGATAGTCAAATACTCCACAATGTATAGTGATTTCAGCAGAACAGTGCTCAATTACTATTGTTGTGTTTTGAGTTTACTGAACCTTTTTAATAGTTATCCCAAACTTCTGCTCTGTCAAGTACACTCAGTTTCACCTAGTGAAATCTGGACACAAAGTGACTTTTCTAGTGGTGAAAAAACGGTTTGTGCCACTGATTTCCACCCAGCCTCTCTTGCAGCAATGACTTCTTACTTCGAACAGGACTATGAAAAGTTAGTTCACTGTTGATTAACTGGAACATGACATTTTTCCTTGTCCATTACTCCTTCATGTCAGGAACATCTATTTCCATCCATTCTATAATTATTTTTCAATTAAAAAAACACTATATTGCATCACATTTAATCCTTTTGAAAGTCAGTGGGCAAGTCACTCAAGGCAAAGCTCCAATGGACTGCCAGGCTTCCTTATTCAGAGAGGGTATTCAAACTGTATGTAAAGGAGCATGGTAAATTTCTGTCTCAAAGAAATGAAGATGACAAATAGGTCAACCTTAATTTAGGTCTCACTGAAGACATCTTTAAAAAGAGCTGTCTGCAGTTACAGAGTGCTACACCTCACCCATTTATTTAATGCCTACTCTCTGCAATATAAACCTAATTGCAGAAATGATCCATTCAGCACAACATAATTTAGGACTAACAGATTGTATTGAGTTTTACAAAAGCCTCTGGGCCAGCTCCTGCTGGCTCCTACAGGTCTTCAGAAGAGGACCATTCATACCAACACTGCCAACAGGTGAAACATTGGTCAGTCCTGCTTCTGCTTGGCACATTGCTGTCCACAGCCTATTTTCATTGGCTGCAACCGGATTACAAAGGATCACAACTGATAGTAGATATGTAACCCTTCAGGCATATGCTGTCATTGGCTGTGGACCAGAGTGTCAGACCCACTACATCAAGCTGACATGTTCTGCTGACATAAATCATCTTGTATAATACCATTGTATCGTGACCTGCCTAAGAAAAGGTAAAGAATTAATTGTCATGATGAAGCCAAAGGAATGCAAAACTTCGATTCCAAATACTGCTAAGTAAAACAAATTTTTAAAACCTTCCTAAATAATGTCAATAAACATTGTTTCAATGGTTCTATTTACTGTTTCACTGCTTTTATGCATGTATTTGTAGAATCTATACATATTATAGCCAGGAAGGTACTCTGTGGAACAACTCTATCCCTTTGCTGCCTGAGGACGTGGTAGAAAAGATAAGAAAACCACAAGCAAGCTCAGGGAGCAAATTGTCTGACATCCCACTCTCCAATAGTGTATCGTCATAGTCGCGATCTTTTCAGTAGCTATTATCAGTATAATTATCAGTAATAATCAAACTGTTCCTCGTGGAGCCCTGCTACCAAGGATCCAAGATGCCCACAGACTTCTGGAACACCACAGAGCATGTTCTGCTCAGTTCACAAAGTCAGTGGTCTCTTCCCATCCATCAGCACTGCAGTGTAGACTGCATCAGATGCACAGGCAGTGAGTCCTCTGTATTCAGACCACGTCTTTGGCAAAGAGAGTAATTTTCTGTCTTATGTGGTCCATCTCCTGTTTTCACCTGTTTCTTTTTATCCTGCTGTGGCACTGCTTGCTGCTCTGAAGGACAGCTATCTGACCACTTGTTCAGCCACATGGTCACACACTTGGCAACAGCAATTCACCATTTTGGCAAGCTTGGAAACATTAGTCCTCTTTAAACAAGTACTGCTGATCACACAACAGCCAGACCACAGACACCATACTTCAGCAACAAGATCTTCCTTCTTTTCTGACACATAGGAATATTGCCACGGTGTTAAAGACTTGTACCTTTTCAAGGCATTAAGAGCAGTACACAGGGTACAGGAACAAGAATCAGTGCATTTTTAAAAGTTTTGGAAGCTTCAATCTTACAGTTCTGCAATACAGCAGTACCACTACCACCATTAGGCCATAAACTTTGTGCTGAATTCAGAAGGCTTTACAAGTCCTGGGGCTTGTCAGCTGTGCTTTGAATATATCTTTGTTTCAATTGGAACACTTGTGTTTGTGATTTCTCCAACTGACCAGTTCAATACCTTTAATTTTTTTTTACTTTGATTTATCTTTGAATAAGGATGGTTTTACGCAGATAGCTGTAAAAAGTGGTTACTCAATGTATAATGAGATACTTACAAGACTAACATAAGGATGTAGTAGGAAGAGATACCGGCCTGGTTTGACAGCAGGGGCCTTAAGAGATCTGTTCCTTAAAACACAGGATGTGGTGTAGAGGAATTCAGCTATGGGATGGTAAGAGATGAGGCACAGACTTGGCACTAGTAAATATAAACAACTCAGCCATGATCAGCAACAAAATGCAGACCTGGACAAAACTGGGGTTAAAGGTATCTAAGAGAACAAAGAAACAGTATCCAGTACATGTAAAATGCACCATACATACCATAAATCCAGATGTCTCATGGAGCTGCAAACCAACAAACAAAAGGCAAAGGAGTAAAAGTGTGTTAGCAAATGTAGAAAAATGATCTCGAATGGTGGATCACAGACCAAGGAAGATGGAGCCATCAACATGAACATCCTATTCTTCCTAGCACAGGACTACAACAGTTGACAACCCCACCAGAACCAAACCACTGACCTTAAGACACTAAGGAGCAGTGGAAGGGTTAGCGTAACTGCCCCAAATGGGGAGAAGCTAAAAAGTGTTTGTAAAGCAAATTAACTGCATTATTATTCTTTTTCCTGCAAGAGATCTAGACTAATAATGATTCTTGAATTAGACTGCTAAGTTTTCAACTATACTAACTTTAAAAAATCATGTATATATATTACTTCTATATACACGTAGATATATATACAAAAAATGTGCATGTCTTCATTGTCTGTAAAGATTCGGACTGTAACTGACTACAGATTCCATTTCTAAGGCAAACTCTCAACTAAAAACTATCTGTATTTGCTTACATTGCACCAATGGAGATGGAGGCAGACAAAAGACAGTAATGGAGCTACAGCAAGCCTAAATATGGAGCAAAACTGAGTAAATCCCATAACAGTTCAAGTCAGAGAACATGTCCTGACTCGTGGAAATTAGAAACATATGAAAAAATACAGCAGCAGACAATGGGTTCAATTATGAACACAAAACTTTCATAGAAATAAGTTTTTCATTTGGTAGGATATTTGAGGACTCAAAAGTCAAATAGTTTAAAATTACTAGTTTTCTCATTACAATTCTCACTGTCTCCTGTTGAGAACAGTTGAACACAGAGTATTCATATAATTTTCTTTCAAGTCACAAAACAAAATTAATTAGAAGACCTTTGTTTCCAATTGCTGTTATCTGTCTAGACAAATTGAATGATGAAACCTTCAGCTGAGAACTTTTTAATTCAAGTGCATGGTAAATTCATACAGTCAAACCCAAATATTCTCAAGTGGCTTCCTCTTTTCACATCTCCTGAAATGCAGTCATTCAGAATTGCTGGTTCTTCCCAAAAGTAGGGCAGAATTCATACATGCTAAAATTGTGTCTATTATTCAGTTTGCGGAAGTCACTGCTAGAAGGTTTCCTGTTTACAGTGTGGAAATTTGTTGGTCTTTCTTCTTTAATTGACATAATTCCAAAAGTTCCATAACTAGTCAAATTTCTTGACAAGAAATACCAATAACCAGGCACTAATCCCAAAAAGTTACAATGACTGTAAGAAACAGCCTTAAAACACATTATTCTGTGCCTGTAAACAGGAATTCCCTTATGGAATAAAACTAATGATTTGGTCCTATGTCAACATCTGATTATTCAGGGATATGAAAGGAGACTGGGAAATGATTCAGACAGAGCACAACATATGTAAATCAGGCTACAGAATACATACACAGTACATTCTCCTGAAAAAGTACTTGTAATCAGATGACTGTAGAAAGTAAGTGCATAAAGAATAGAAGGCAGAATGCTACATAATGTCAGGTACTCCCCTGCAGCCAAGCAAACTGAAAAAAAGACTTGCATAACTCCCAGTTTAGATTAACTCACAAATAACCAAAAGTTAGCTGTAGTTCAGTACAGTGTTTCAACATGGTTAATACCACACTTTGAAGGACCTTTTCAATTAGCTAAATAGTAAGGACAGCTATGACTGTTTCTCTGATTTTTGCACAGGTTACATTAAAGATGACAAACATATGAGGAAAAAAAGAGCTACCCACCTTGAAGGATACCAGTTATGAACTGGACTGTAACCCAGGAGATGTCAGTTCCATTCTCAACTTTGTTGATTATTTGCTGAATGATACTGAACAACTTAATTTTGGTTTCTGTGTTTCCCTAAACAGGTTTTACCCCTGTTGTCTATACAGAATTTAGCCATACAGGAATCATTCATGTCAGAACTGGCTCTTGTTACTTTTCATACAATGGGAAACACAATGGAAGCTGGTCTCAGTGGAGAGCATCTATGTACTTATACCATAAACTAATCAACATCTTAGATAATGGATCTTCTGTAGCCACTGGTTGCCCTGCATGCAAAATGCATCAGCTCTTTCCTACAACAGTCAGCATGTCCATTCTGTTGCAGCCAGGAAGGAAAAAAAAAATCCTACTGAACACTGAGAAAGGAACAGAAAAGACCATTGATTTCCTGCTTCAAATCAAAGCCTTGGTGGTTGCACATGCCGCCAATCCACTGCTTGTCTTGGAGTTACTGGAGAGAAGTCTGACCCTCTGCTGGCTACTACCTAGTATGCCACTTCTCATAGTTACAGAAACAAGCACAGAATTTGCTTCAAAGTTAAAAGCACTAAAAATACATTTAAAAAACCACAATAAAAATAATTAATTATACTCCATTTCTCAACAAAAACAGTGCCATAAATTATGAATTAACATCATACAAATCCAGACAAAATATAAACAATGATATTTCAAAACTCGCTTGGAATGAAGTCAGAAGTATTTCTAAGGCATTCAGTGCACACTGACAGTTTAGAACTATAAGAAATTTCTGAAAAAAAAATATTAAAATAGGTTACTTTAAGTGTAGATTGGTTATATGCTATTTCAGTGGAAAAATTATTATGAGAATTCTTATGCAATTTGAGTAGAACACATCAAGGTTGAATTTAAATGAAGAGTTTTGGACAAAATATCCGTGTAATCAGTTCCTCTGACAGTCATATACAGTTTGGCTTTGCTTTATAATCCATCGGATTTAACCATACTGCATTCTCTTTCTTCATTCTACCAAAGAAAAACTACCACTCTGAAGTAGAATGGAAACTGATTTTTAGTGGCACCATTGCAGGAAATGCATCATCTGTGGTGATTCGTGGTGCACACTGTTGTAACCACTGGACTCTGCCTAGCAGGCTGCTGCTCCCTGAGAGCTCAGCGGGGGTTTCCTAGGGCCGTGCGATTGATCGCATCCCGGAGCCCATTTGGGACAGCCCTGAGATCTGGCTCCAGCAGCGTTACAACGCAGTGGATGGTAAAGGAGGTAGAGAAGGGTCTCCCATGAGGGTGGTAAGATGGCTTTATTCACATCTTGTCCCGGAGCCCTCAGAGGCAGAGAGAGAGACCCCGGGGTCTGGGTGCGGGGTGGTTTTGTCAGGGACTCAAGGGTGGTCCCTGGGTGGGGTTGGGGTACAGGAGCCAATAGGGAGAAATGGAGGGAGCAGCCAGGGCTAGGGCAGGGAACAGGGGGAACACGGCATCACAGAGTCAGGGGGTTAACAGGCTACCACAGCACACTGTAGCTACCTGCTGGTGATACCTTAGCTATGATACGCCTTGACCCTTAACAGACATTTGCTGTCAATATTGCACCATTGTATCGACGCAAAGGCAGCACCTGATGACTTTCAACATAACATGTATGTGAAAAGAGGATCGATTTTATTATTATTGATATTTTTTTTGCATTGTCCACTGGGCCCTTCTTCACTGCTTCACAGTTTGGGACACTGATGTCACAAAGGTAATATTGTACACCTAAATTGTTGTGAAATGAATGCCAATCAGCTCTTTAAAGCTACAAATTAACCACTGGGGGGAAAAAATGAAGAAAAATGTATACAACATATATCTGTATCAAATTACTTACAAGTAATTGTGTGATGACTACAAAGCTAATAATTTTCAGCAGAGATAATCACCAAGTGCATCCTGGTTATTTGCAACAGTTATGATTGCCACAGTAGCAACTGTAGAGAAAAGCCTTTGCACTTAGTAAGAATTCCTTACTAAGCTGTAGAGAAAAACACAGCTTCTCTGCTACTGGAGTGAGACATTTTTATCTACATTTAACACAGTGAATAAATATTGAAATTCTGGAAGTGTCCTGAAATACTTTTGATTAGCAGCAAAGAATGTATTTAATTTACTGAAGTCTGTTAAAGAATAAAATGAATGTGTATATAAAATGCATATAAATGTACATGACACATTTTATGTACACAGATCTATACAATGTGTGGCTACAGACATATAATATGAAGACAGAAATAGCAGTAAAACCAGCTGGTTTTAAAATAACAATGATTTCAGAAGCTATGCCAGTTGCAAATAATGACTATTAACATGTCACTGCATTAGACTTTGCTATTATCCAAACATAAGAAGTGAAATTCCTTCTAAATATTAAAATCATACTGATAGTATTTAATCTGTTTCTAATTCTGGTACAGTGAATCTACATATATTTTCTGTCTGGTCATATTACAAAGCTCTTTTTCTTTACACAGAAGGCATACATGAATATAAATAAGGCTACTGAACTATTGTTCCAGAAAACCTGACTATGCAACAGCTTAAAAAAAAATTCTAAAAATAGAAAATATGTACTATTCAGAATTGTGCTTTTCTCCTAATGTATAGACCTAGAAGCATCTTTCACAATGCTTCTTGCAAAGTGCTTATGCTGTAAACAAACCTAAACAGTCTCATCCTGAAATGATATTCAGAGCAGTTCCACATTGGTATTCCATATGGATGCTATTCAATGAGCAAAGCTTGACCCTTTGGTAATCAGCCTCTGCTGAAGTACAGGCAGGTTGACTTCTTTAGGAACAATTCCAAACTCTTTGTTTAGAATCACACATTCTCCTCTTTTGCTGAATAGTTCTTTGTTCCCTTCAGATAGTAGAGATACCTGGGAGAAAAAAAAAAATCCGTAGGTAGTTGGAAGTAAGAATTTCCCACTATTCACACTCACCAGGCATGGGATCAATCTTTGTGCTACCAGCAGAAAGCTGATGCATGAGCATGATGTAGAAGCCACAGAACCCCAAAAGTCTATCAAACAAAATGGTTTTAGTTCATAGTTTACAACAGTTTGATGCAGAAATCTATCATTTATGCTACACACAGGGAATTAGTTTGTCTAATGATCCCCTGACTCAAAATTTATGGACTAGTCTGCGCAACACACAAATAGAATTAGAACAGCATGGTGCAAAGGTCTCCCACAGATAATCAATGAAGCCTGAATGCAACATAATGTATTTGTGGGACAGCTTTAACTTATGCTGCTGATGTAACATGTCCAGAGACTTCAGCACTATGGAAAACTAGTTGAAAGCAAGTCTTTAGCACCACTTCTTTCTCCTTTTCTAATTTCTCTTCAGCCTGCTATGTAGAAAATTAGGACAGGAAGTGATAGAGCAGCATCTGTCAGCTTTATATTGGTGAAACATGTCTCATAATCAAGATATAATACATTGTTACAATTATTCTATGAAAATATGATGAAAGTTTTCTCCTAATCAATGCTGTGAAAAAGTAAAACAGGTTGTTTTGGTTTTGTCCCAAAACTCTACCAGTCTCCAATCCAAGTGTAAGAAGTGTAAGACCTCTTCTGAAATTTTCTCAGACTACTTGCATACAATTTGTATAACTCAGATACAGAAAGGCCTTCCAAACATTCCTCTTATTTATGTGGTCCCTCAAGAAGCAGTGTTATTTTGATTACTGAAGTACTGAAGAATATCGAAGTATACCAGGAATGAAGAAAGGAAAAATATGAAAACTAGTTTATAGCTTTGCATGCACACTTCAACAAAGGTAGATAGAAATTCCTAAGCTGAAAGATTGTTATTAAAGTTGTAAAGTCAAGTGCACTTAAGGAAAAACAAAACATAGAGTAAAGGCTGACAGCAAACTTCCATTCAGCGTGCTACATGGATAACATAATCATTGCTGTGCAAAAATTAGAATCATAGAATGGTTGTGACTGGAAAAGACCTTTAAAGATCATGTAGGCCAATGCTCCTGCCATGGGCAGGGAAGACTTTCATTAGACCAGGTTCTCAAAACCTCATCCAACCTGACCTTGAACACTTCCAGGGACAGGGCATCCACAACTTCTCTGGGCAACCTCTTCCAGTGTCTCACCACTGTCACCACAAAAAACTTCTTTCTTATGTCCAATCTAAATCTACAGCTTTAAGTTTAAAACTGCTGCCCCTTATGCTGTTGCTACAGGCCCTGGTAAAAAAATTTTTCTTATAAACCCTTTTTAAGTATTGAAAGGCCGAAATAATTTCTCCCTGGATCCCCTTTTGTCTGAGCTTTTGAACCTGACTCCTGTTCTACATGCCTACCCTTTCTACCACCTGCCCTTACTGCAAACCGTTCTCTCTTCTCTTGGTCAGACCCGCTACAGGTGGTTCTTCCTTCTGCCCATACCAATCTCCTTTTCAGAATTCCTGCATTCCATCTCCTGTTGTTCTTGGCTCTGTATTAGATGTATGCTCATTTCCTAGCTTCTGTCTCATCAGTTGTTACTTATCAATTCTTTGCCCAAGCATTACCTTAAGATGATGAGACAGACTCGGTTCTGATGTCTAGACTTGACCTGACAATATTTCAGTACTCTATTAAGGCTACTGTTAAGCATATACCTACTACTGTGGGGTTTTTCTGAAATTATGACACGGGCACAAATTTGTTAAGTGAAGGATGAAATTCATGCCTCTGAGGGAAAAAAAAAAAAAGAAGAAAGGTACTTTCCTGGCCAAATCTTAAATCCTTGCTATAACACACAAGTTAATAAAGATTAAAATTACTAGGATGTTTTTAATATGGGCAAGCAAGGTGGGCCAAAGTTTCTTATCTTCAGTGCCTTCATTCAGTGCTGTAAAAGCTAAAATCTTTCCATTCCTTCCATGACACAGATTTCTAGAACTGTAGGACTCCTCAAAAACATGGAAAACTCAGAAGATTGAGAGGATTTACAGATAAATGTCACAGTAAGATAAACAGTTATTCCTTCTTTTTATATAATTTTCCCATGATTTGTCTTAGTAAAAGCTTTCAAATTAACTATCAAAACTGGAGTTGATGCTATGATGAGGCCTAAAAATTATCTTTATGGAGTATCATGTCAGAAATATGAAGATTTGACTTTCTCTTATCAGTAGATGTTCTGCTACAAATAGGGAGTATTCAAGGACAAAGCACACAACCAGAATACTCAGAGGAACACTGTGCCTGTTAGTACTATTCTGACATCTTGGAATAGCTTTTGTTCTGTCTTGCACCGCTATATCAAAACACCCACCTACATAACTCTGTGCAATTCCTCCTCTAGTCATAGTCATTAAGGAGATCTTGAAACGGGTACAAAAGAATTTTTCTTTGTATGGCCCTGATTTCTGAACACTGAGGTCAATTTCATCTTCCATTTCTTCCCAAACTTTCAGATTGTCTTTTATTTAATCTAAAAGTTCCCAAAATGCCTTTCAACATCAACTTGCTATGACATGGAAGGATATTACATTTTTATCAGCTAAACTGCCCCAGCTGGACCAAACCATTAAAGCCTCAAAAAAACCCCAAACTGACCAAAAAAACCCAAACCAAAACAGCAACTAAAAAAACCCCACAACCCTCCCCCAGAAAAAACCTCAAGCCAAACTAAACAAAAAAACCCAAACCAAACCAAACAAACTTCCCCTTGACTTCAACTGAAAGTGTTCACAGCAGCTGTATAAGAAAGCTTGCACAAGAATGATTCCAGACTACACTGAGCTTTCTGAACCAGCTTATGTGGGAAGGTACCCTCTCATTTGATGTTGACAGACTTTATCTTTGCTCTATGCAGGAATTCTGCCATGCAGACATCTCAGATGCACAGCTGTTCTCAAATCTTTTCAACAAACTGGTAGAAAGACCTGCTTCAGAATTGCAAGGACAATCCCATCTTATCTTGGCCAAACACATCTGTGATGACAGATGCTTCTACTCAAAGATGGAGAGCTCATAGAACAGTGTCTGAGAACTCAGGGCATGTGATCTCTGTAAGGGATCAGAGCCATCTGCCTGCTGTTGAAAACAGTAATTCCCACAGTCCAAATGCTGACAGACAGCTTCATAAACACACAATTTTTCTACAGGCAGTGTGGACTTCAGGCGTTTCTAGTGTCAGAAGACCACTTATTTTTGTGTATACATCACTCAACTGTATCAATGACTTGGTACCTACCAGTCAGCCTAAATTCAGGCCACATACTCTTTCATTTTTTCCAACAAGAGGTGAAATGCACCTTTCCACTTATCTCATTGCTAAAGACAATCTTCAGCTTGAGTGAAGGAAGAGGCTTTGCATCAATGACAATCCTACCACATGATCAAGTTATTCTGGTACTTGCACCAGATGGATCCCAGGATCACTTCTCTGTTCTACACCACACAATGTCATGAATTACAGCTAGGTTATCCATCTTTTATACCTAGCAGAACTAATACGAGCCAAGTCTAGCAGTCTTGATGCTAACTAGTTGCTAAAGAGCAATAAACAGTTTCTTCTACAGTCCTTATCATTCTGACTCACAGGAAAAACAAGCCTAAAATAAAAAAAAATAAAGACTAACTTACTAACCAAAGTGGGAAAAATGTCTTGTTATGGTACTGTAATACCAGGAAAAAAAATAAAATTCTCTTTGTCATTAGCTTACTATTCACCCATGAAATAACCAGAACATTTCTGCAATTCTCTAAAAATACAGTTAGCAATAAGTTTTTCTCACCTGACCATTTGATTTTGACGTGAAGAGCTGGTAATACCCTACAATCCAAAGCATATATTTTTCCTAGTTTAAGTCATCATTTCTGTAGATTTCTACCATTATCATGAAGCCTGGACACGTATCTTCTGAATGCAGCCTACATCTGTGCAGCTGTAACAACTTGGTTAAAATTATGTTTCTAGCAAGTGTGAAAAGGCACAGTGTGACAATTACCATGTACAGCATTGAACCCTATCTAGCAAGTGCCTTTTAATCCATCTCTTGGCCAAATGTTTGTCATTGGAACTCTCTATATTCATCCATGTGACAAATATTAGTCACTGTCTAATGTCAGGAGCTGAATGAAATTAAAGCTAGGATCAATTGCTACACCAGGTTTTCATGTTGCTTCTAATTTCTGTGGGATCTGTGACTTAGAAAAGATAGGCCAATACTGCCTCTTAGTGGAAGGACAGCTGACTCAAAAGGTGAAGTGAATGCTGGTCTGTGGAAATATACTGGAATACTTCAAGTGCCACACAGACCCTCAGCTGGCAGCCATCAGAACTGCAAGGGGGTAAATGAAAGACTATTGCAGTCAAAAATGTTTAGTAGTGATGATGATGATGATGATTATAATAATAATAATAGTAATAATAGTAAAATAATAATAGTAATAATAGTAAAATAATAATAATAATAGTAAAAAGTACTTCTGAGCTTTGGCAAACTTCTTTACCTCTTTGGGGAGAAGTACAATTCAACAGAATGCTGGTAGGACTTGCTGGCCAAAGCAATCTTCTTTTGTATGTGTGAGAACTAGGAATCTACATGGACAACCATTTGGAAGAAGAAAACAATTAACAGATACCTGGCAACATTAGTGGAAATAGTTCCAGGTGAGACTTAAAAGGAGCAGAATGTCTTAAATCACCTAGATTTCACCAAGTCAAAAGACCTACTTTAGATTCCAGGAGTGTTGGAGCTGTACACTGTCATTTATTGTCTAGTTAGGTATGTTATAGAACATTAAAAAACCATTAACTAAACTAAGTACAAATTTGAAGCTGTTAGTTATCTAACAGAATTAAAGAGGTACACTAACGTTGAAGAATACTTAATTAACATGGTAAAAATTTGCAGGCAGAAAAAGATCCACTAATGCATTTCTCTTTTCAAATTATGGACCACAGACCAAATACAAATGAGGGCTGCCTCAAATAGGCACACTCCAGAATTTGCTGTCATTCCCGAGCTATATAATCCTTCTGTGAATAATACCATGAGATATTCTTTGAGTAGTTAAAAATGTATAGCTAACATTACAGCCAGACTTGACAGTTTTCCTCTTCATGAAGTAGCTCTTTCTAACTACAAAATTTGTTGCTTCTCTGTTTCTAAAATTTCAATAACAATGGAATAAATTTCACAGAAGAAAGCTGATAAAATTATATGTGACAGCACATCAATATATGCATTTGATTATGAAGTCTGTTTCCTTCTAGTCTTACTTGCACTGTAACCATTTTTCTTCCTACAAAACAAATGTTGAAGCATTTCTCACAAACAGATGTGGTCATTTGAGCTTGTATGGTTTTGGTTGGGATGGAGTTAAATTTCTTCATAGTAATTTGTATGCTGCTATGTTTTCAATTTGTACTGAAAATGGTGTTGACAACATATCAGTGTTTTAGCTATTGCTGAACAACACTTACACAGCACAAGGGCCTTTTTGCATCTACCACCCCACCACTGAGTAGGCCAGGAGTGCACAAGAAGCTGGGAGGGGATACAGCTAGGACAGCTGACCCCACCTGACCAAAGGGATGTTCTACACCATATGGCATCATGCTGTGCAATAAAAGCTGGAGGAAAGAAGAGGGAAGGGCAGGGTGGAACATTTGGATTTATGGCACTTGTCTTCCCAAGTAATCGTGAGATGTGATGGAGTCCTGCTTTCCTGGAAATGGCTAAGCACATGCCTGCTATTGGAAAGCAGAGAAGGAATTACCTCCTTTGCATTGCTTGCAGGTGCAGATTCTGCTGTACCTATAAACTGTCTTTATCTCAAGCCAAGAGCTTTTCCACTTTTATTCTTCTAATTCTCTTCCCTGTCCCAGTGCAGGGGAGTGAGAGAGTGGTTGTGTGGTACTGAGGCTGACCATGGAAGTAGAACCACAACAGAGCTACAGCATTCAGCTGAACACAACTCCTATCACTGATGACTGCATTTTTTCTTATAACTGAGCTTCTGTTTGGGTTAAGTCTCTTCAAGCAATTTTAAAAACAGATCTCTGCATGAATTTGGGTATTACACGTGTACTTTAATATAAAAAAGCAGGATGAAATTTTGAAACTGGTATTCACTGCCATATTCATAAATAGCCTCACAAACAAGGAGCTGGCCTCTTATGCAGTATAATATTAAATCAGAAGGCAGAAAAGAGAAGGAGTGGCACAGTGGTTCTGAACGGAATAATTTTGAAACATTACAGGGGTTTTTTATGCATGTTTACCAAATTTCTATATAAATAAGTAATACAATTGGAGTGCTGAGTAATTTCAGGAGATTAGTGATAAATGGGCACAAGTTTCTTATTCAAGATAAAGCTGAGGGTCATTATCCTCAGCTGGTCATTAATCCCCATGAAATGACTGCTATTGAGATAGTAATTACTGCTATAATGAAAATGGGGGGAAAAAAGCAGCATGACATTTTTCTTATGAAGCTGTCAGTTTCTAAAAAATTCATGTTTCTCTCATGACCCGATCAAGTTGCTTGAATCATTTTTAACTCTTTGTACAGTTTATTTGTCCTACTACAATTTTCATGTCATCACCTCACTTAAGGTTTGGTTTCCCATCTTACATTCTTGGAATTTCAGAAGGGCACAGCAAGGGGCAAAAGTGATGGGAAAGAAAGACATAGCACATACATTTCCCCAAACCAGAAAATAAATAAAACATATTTTCAGAATTTTCTCTATAAAGTGTGTTCCACAGTGAGATAGAAGATTGCATTATGATGTTATCTAGCTGTTTATTCTGCATTTAATAGTGCTTTTAGCCATAGCACACATCCCAAATCTTTGATCTAAACCAGGATTCACCTTGTAGCCTTACAATATATGGAACTGATGTCAATGTCAACTTGGTCAGAAAACATGAGAAACTTGGCCCTAAAACAAAAAACATCTTTAAACATTTGCAATTTTGCAAATCAAGTTTGTGGTGTTTTGATGTGTCTTCTAAGGAGTTTTGAGCCCTTGAAGTTCTCTTCCTTCTCATTTCTACTAGAAAAGCTAGAAACATAGTATGAGCTGAAGGGAAGGCAACTTGTTCCCTGCTAGAAGCACTGTCATTCTGTTTCCACTGCAAAAGACCCACACGTGCTGCATCATTACAAGTTAGAAAATGAAAAACTCAATCTAAACCAAAAGCTTTTAACATAACATAAATAAGTTTAAAAATAGTATTGCCCTACATATTGCTAGAGCAAACAAGATACAGATATTCATTACTCTTACTACTTTTTTCTGAAGCTCTTCTGTGAACACTTTTCTAAGAAGTGGATCTCAGGAAAGCCACAGGATGGATTGAGTTTCTGCTGGAAAACTTGCAGTCACTTCTGAAATGTCTCACTGTATGTAAAGAGGAAGTAGAGCCAGGCTCAAAACAGCTTTAGGCAAGAAGGGCTCATGGGATGTTGCTGTGAGGGCTACAAACCAATTACTTTGTGATGAAATAAAACCAGATAATGGTGGACACCGATAAGTGACTTGCAGTGCAGCTCAGGAAACTGATTTGTTCTTCTAGCTTACTTATATTGTTTGGAGAGTTTGAGGTGAAGCCGAATGATTTGTGTCTGCTAGCCAAATGAATCATTCAATACTGGACAGCTATTGAAACCGGACTCTGGCTATTTGGAGAGAGTGTGAGCAGCAAATAAAAAAAAAAAAAATGTTTAAGTTCTTAAAGCTCTGAATGGCACTGAGCAGAGCACACTTCAGAAAACAGCAAGTTCTCTGGAAATATAGACATATGTCTGCCAGCCAAGGCTAAAGCATGGCCTGTTAGTTTTCTGGAGGAAAAAAATGTAAGTTATTTGGGAGTAGAACATTGCCTGGGAAACAATTAATGTTATAGTTACAGGGGAACCAAACATAATTGTGCATCACAGCAAATAATAGGATTCAAAAGTGTACTAGGTTTGCATGGACAGGTTTTGGTAGTGGGGGGAGGGGGGGTGGAGCAGGCTACTGGACTGGATTCCATGAGAAGCTGCCAGAAGCTTCCCCCATGTCTGACAGAGCCAATGCCAGCTGGCTCCAGGACTGCTGCTGGCCAAGGCTGAGCCAATCAGAGATGCTGAAAATGCCTCTGTGACAAGAGATTAAAGAAGGAAAAAAAGTTATTGTTCAGATTTAGTTGTGCTCAGAGAAGAGCAGGGTGAGAGGAATATGTGAGAACAACAACTCTGCAGACACCAAGGTCAGTGAAGAAGGAGGGGCAGGAGGTGCTCCAGGCACTGGAGCTGAGCTTCCCCTGCAGCCTGTGGTGAAGTCCATAGGGAAACAGCTGTGCCGCTGCAGCTCACAGAGATCAGTGGGAGTGCAGAGATCCCCCCGCAGTCTGTGGGGGAGATCCACACTGGAGCTGGTGGAGGATGCCTGAGAGGAGGCTGTAAACCCATGGGAGGCCTATGCTGTAATAGGCTCCTGGCAGGGCCCTGAAGACCCATGGAGAGAAGAGCCCAGACTGGAACAGGTTTCCTGAAAGTGACCCTGTGGGGGACCCAGGCTGGAGCAGGCTGTTCTTGAAGGACTGCACCCCATGGAAAAGTGACCCACATTGGGGCAGTTCGTGAAGAACTGTATCCCATAGGAAGGACTCAGGCTGGAGAAGTTCGTGGAGAACTGTCTCCTGTGAGAGCAACCCCACACTGGAGCAGGGGAAGGACTCCTCTCTCTGAACAGTGGCAGGAACAACCTGTGATGAACTGACTGTAACCCCATTCCCTGTCTCTCTGCACCACTTTGGGGGAGGAGGTAGAGCTCGGGAAAGAGAGCTCTCTCCGGGGAGTGGTGGAGGTATTTTTAAGATTTGTTTTGCTTCTCATTATCCTGCTCTGATTCTGATCAGTAATAAATTCAGCTAATATCCCGAAGTCAAGTCTCTTCTGCCTGTGACAGGAATTGGTGAGTGATGTCTCCCTGTCCTTATCTCAATTCATGAACCTTTTGTTATATTTTCTTTCCCCCACCCAGTTGTGGAGGGGAGTGACAGAGCGGCTGTGGTGGGTACCTGGCATCCAGCCAGGGTCAATCCACCATAAAAAGCATAGTAAAAAACCAAATTGCTGGTGACAGGCCAACAACAGGGTTGCAGTAAGACTGTCTTGTATCTGCCAGCAAAAGCCAGGACATGCTATAGTGATACATATGCAGTGGAGTTGGGCAAAATCTGCAATAGCTGTTATATGCACACCATTAACAAATCTAAGCAATTAAAATTAAAAAAAAAAAGAACCCAACCGTATCTAGACAACATACAACTTCACTTCTGAGGAGATTCATATCTATGAGATTTCACTACATTCCTCCAAAATTCACTCCAAAAATCAATTTTGTCTTTGTTACAAGTCCCATGAAGAAAACACAGATCAGCACTGATTGTGGATAACATACTACTAGTGCTGCTAAAGTTACGTGACTCAGGGGAAACACAATGTGCTTTCCAATTTCCCAGTGCTCCTGTGAAAATCAAAGACATAGCACATCCACCAGTGTGATTAAGGATGAATGTCCACAGGCCTTCTCCAGACCCCACATATGTGTGCAAATGTACTGCCTGTTCTTTCACCCATTTCCTTCCGCAGGATAAACACAGCATCGAAAAGAATTCCTTATACTACACTGTCTTCCCATGTAGCTATGAAGAATATTCCTTTATGTCTCCTTTAAAATAACATTTTTAAAGATTTAGAATCTTAAGTTAGTTTTCTGCAGAACAGCTACTCCCTAAGGAATTCCAGCACAGCAGGAAAAAAAAGTAGTCCTGAATAAATCAGAAAAAAAACCCTGTTTGTTATTTCACTGCTGTTAGTCCCATGTGCATTTCTATGGCACTCATATGTTGAAAGTACTAGCATATGTGCCTGCAGTCTTGAAGCATGCTCTACATTTCAGCAATTACATTTACTGCAATAGGACCCAAGGGAATGAAATGAAGTTGCACTGGGGGAAGTTCAGATTGGACATCAGGAAAAGGTTCCTCACTGGTACTGGCTCCCCAGGCAAGTGATCACAGCACCAAGCCTGTCTGAGTTCAAGGAGTGTCTGGATGATGCTCTTGGTCATACGGTTTAGTTTTAGGAAGTGAGGAGCAGGGACCTGGATTCAATCCTTATGCATCCTTTCAAAATGGGATACACTACCACTGATTTCCTTTAATAGATACCTTATCTCTGTAGTAGTTCTTGTAAAACACTGAAATCCATATCCAGCATACACCTCCTTCATTGCAGTTAATTAAAGTAAGACACTTTTTATTAGTCTGTTTGTGAGATGAATGCCCACACTACTACAACACATTTGTACATTTATAACAGGACATGGTAGACCTTGATGTCTTTTTTTTTTTTTTAATAAGTTGTGCGATTTTTTTTCTACAGCATCAAATCCTGGGAGCTTGTCATTAGGGCAAAAATTTTGAGATACTTGAAAACATTTATAAAGAAGTTTGTTAGACCTCATGGCTGAAAAAGTAATCTGTAAACATAATTCAAGTACACCCTAAAGGTTTAAAGATTAAACCATTATTTTATTTTGGGAGTGTTGAATCAAGATTTCCAATACTTTGAGCTGGCAGCTGCAAGACACTTGCAAGCTGAAATACCAATTTAATGAGTAGCCTATAGAAATATTCAGACTACCATTAGAAAATTTTCAAGCTTGAATCATGCTAAAAACTTTGCAGAGATAAAAAATAACTGAAAAATACTGCTGAGGCACCAGGAACTATAAATTTTTAAAACCTCTTATATTAGGGAGGGAAAGGGGTGGGGACAGTTTGTTTGTTTGTTTTCAAAAACCTAACTGCAGTCTCCCAGACTTTAAAATGGTGACTAATGTAAAGACCAGAACAGACTTACTCAATTAAAGTAGTTAATGTTTTTTTGCACTAAAGATTATTTGAGATGACAAACAATAGGATAGCCGGTGAAAAATATAACAAATGCAAGGCTTATAATGACATATTTCTTATATTTTCTTTCTTGTGTAAAAATTTTCCTGCAGGAAAGATATACCATCTTGAGGACAAAGCATTTTCCTAGTTTCAAAGACCACTGCATTTTTTCATCCCCTGCTCTTTTGTGCTAGTAACCACATTGGTTTTTGTGCTGTACTCAAATATTTTGCTAAATATATCAGCTTTATCCTTAAAACCCTGTAATGACAGAGTATTGAAATAAAATATACTTCTATGTAATGAACCTTTTGTTCAGGTGTGGGTTTATGTGGGGAAAAAAAAGTGAGGAAATTGCTGCCATATTGTACTACTCTTTCATCTGAATGAAGAAAACAGATGTGGCCAAAAAAAGCTGCCTAGATTAGCTAATAAATCCCACATACATTTCTTCCAGTCCAAGCATCCATGTATTATAATAAACCACATACTGCATTAAGTTTAAAGTGAATTGCAGTCACATAAACAGGAAGACAATACATTTGGGTTTAGCACATCATAATTAACTTTTTCTTTTTAAATTGGCTAGACTGACCTGTTAGAAGAGAAACTGTAATAACCACTTTCCACTAGAACCTCTTCAATTAGTCTACAAGTTAAAAGAACTTAATTTCAGTGAATTATTTTCATTAAAAGTAATAAATGAAAACATATAGGTACATATACAGCTTACCTGCAACTGCTGATATGTCATCCCTTCTGCCATGCCAAGAAGTGCCAAGAATGCCTTAAAGTGAAAGGCAAGTAATGTTATACTATTGAATTTGGGATTTATGCTCCCTTATCAGTTTCTTAGCAATTCCACTACAAACATAACAACAGAGATGCTTCATGATCAGTAACTCCCACTGAGTACAATGACCCCCTCAAGAGGTGGGGTCATTTTATGGCATGATACGAACGTTTGATGCACACACATTATGGAAGTATTCTAACCAATGAAAAATAATTTAAAGACTTTATGTAACAGAACTCAGAAGTGCAACTCTCTTATTTTTTTCCACTTACAGTAGAAATTTACAGTGGAAAGGGCACACAGCCAGCAGCAATTTGTGAAGACAAAAGTATTGTCTGCAGGTTAAGAGATTCAAAAATTACAGATAATGAGCATCTCAACAAATTGCATTATCGTCTCTAGGAACAAAATAATGCTCATATTTAAAGTGATTGTTAGGGACTCATTTGCTACTCAAATATCACCCTTGACACTTAGCATTAATTCTGGTTTTTCCATTAAGCTGTGGAAGAGATATGCTATTTTCAACACAAAGGCCATCAAAACGAAAGCTTCTCACTCTTCTCTCTGGCACCACAGATTTTAATGTTACTGTATCCTCTAGTCCATGGATTGCAACATAGCTTTTTCTGTATTTAGAAGAATGTAAATGGCACAATGACATTTACATCCTTCTTTGTGCACATTTCCTTTATGTCCATTGCACAAAAAAGTACATGATAAAAAAAGTCTCTGAACCAGGAATTGTAGTTCCCCACCCCAGATGATGCCACAGCTTCTAGGTTTGATTATACATGGTGTTTATGATTTGTCTTGCTGAGTATCACTAGTCCAAAGTATAATGCAGTGGTAAGCTGCATTTCTTACCATGAATTAAACAAAACAAAACAAAAAACAACCAAACAAACAAAAACCCCAAACCAAAAACCACCAGACCAGAAAATCAGTCTAGTCAACATAACTTTATTGTCTTTAAAGACTGATCTTAGAGTAGCAATTCCTTCTGCTTTGGTACCATACACTTTATTAGAAATATATATGCCAATATAGAAGTTTATCATGTTTTGTTTACCTTTTCTATCATCTGGAGGCAACATCTTTCCCCCTGAAGAAAGATGTACCCCATGCCAATCTGCTGTGAAGATGTTGGGTTCAATCAGTTCAGGAGAACCTTGCAGCAGCTACGGAAAAAAAAAAGGGAAAAAGGAAAAGAGATACCTGAAATCTCCATCCTCCCAATTTCCAAAACTTCAGACTTCTAGGAGGCAGCTTACCCTTTTCTATGTTTCCCATTTTTGTTTCCCAAAATCAAAAAGTCAAAAGAAATTTCAGGCCTTTTTAGATTAATGAAAAACTGGTGAACACAATTATGAACATCCTACCTTCTTCTCTCTAGAAACATAGAACATCGCAAGCTGCATTTAGTATAAAGCACTGAATTCTCCAGATGATCTGAATAAAATGTAACAAACTACACATTAGTGTGAAGATGAACAGGAAAGTGTATTTCTTGAACCTATGAGAGAAGCAGCTGATGACTCTGGTTTTTAAAATTGTGGCTTCAAGTGAAATTGTTAGCCCATATTTAAGTGGTATAATTCCCGTTAAAGGGATCCCAGCACTCTTGAAAACTCAAGGTCAGTTCAGCTACTTGATTATATGAGCAATGATACTGACATCAAACTTAAAAACATCTAGTTTTGAAAATATCCACTGGTAACCACTCTGACAGGACTATCCTCATGTACAGGAGAGAAATTCCAGTCATGCATTTCTGCAGCATGGTAACAGTTCACTCTTACAGAAACAGAAGAATCTCTGTTGTTGGAAGACCTTTACCCCACCACTGATCAGTGAAGGAATCTTCTCGTCTGTAAATCTAATTAGGTTTTCGACTATAGCATAGTTAAAATCCCATTATTTTAAAATTTTATTTCCAGAAATTGTACAATCTCTTAACAACATTTGCTGTAAGAATTCAACCTAATTCTTTCCTCTATTTAGGTTCCTCCCACTACCTCCAAATGATATCCATGTCACCCAGTACATTTACAGTGTTGTTTTTGGTAAATTATGTAACATATATGGTTATCAATTCTCCATCCTTCTAACTGCACTTTTTGTTGTCGCTTTCTATTAATAGAATATAACTATTTCCTTTAAGGTACAATGCCCAGAATTGCATTCAATATTTCAAACATTTTCAATTTACTACCATTTACTTTTTAAGCAGAGTATTTCTTCCCTTTTCTGCAGGTTTAAATCCAATAGTTTTGAAGCTAACACAGTTTTACTGTTGATAACATTTACAAATAACTTCCTTTATTTCTGAACACTAGAAAATTAGGTTAATTTTATAAAAAACACTTCACTTTTTCTTATCATATTTTTGGGTATCCTTTTCTGAGAACATCAACTCAATACACAATGAGCAGGTATTTCTTAGATTTAGTGTTATGGCTGAAATACAGGAATTGTTTAATGTAAATCCCAACTTGATTTATAGGACAGCACGAAACTGATAGCTCAGAAACAAGCATCTTTAACTACTTTTCTAATGTACTACCAATGTGCCACCTTCCAGGAAGTTTTAGAATCTCAGGTTTATTATTACAGAAGCAAAGGGAGGATCCAGCATTTGGCATCATCTATTTCGTAGCAAACAATGACATAGAAGCTTCCATAATTCAGTGGAAGTAGGTGATCATCAAATTAAGTCACAGAGGAGAATTATGTGTATGATAATAAGTCACCTCAGTCATCAAATTCTAGGTACAATAATATATCTAATAACTACTTTATCATCAATTAATAAATGAAATATCTTAGCTTCAGTTTCCCACACTACACAGATGCCAAGGAAGTACACTTATATTTCTGTGATATTAATACCAATACATGATTGAATAGAAAGAGAGAAAAACTTGGCCACAAGCAGTAAATGGTATACCACACCTTTTTGATTTCTGATTTCAGATTACAAGGATTGCTCTGCTGGCTGAAGAGGGATTTCTTGAATCTCTCAATGATTCTCCTTTTCAAGTTGCATTGCAAAGCTGGAGGAAGCTACATGAAACAAAGAAACATGTCTTCACCATTCAGTTATGCCGGCCATAAAAATGACCCATTCAGAAGTGCCATTATTGAAAAATGTAGCTACACTGCAAAAGGAAACATTGATATCTAGCAGCATGGTGAAAAACAACAGTGCAAGACTTGATTTAGTGGCATACTATAATAACGCTCCTTCGTTTGCCCACTTTCTTAGGCTTGGCTTATCATACAACTCAGTTCCTCTAGCCTTGAAGGTAAACATCATTCTAAGCCCAACACTAGTAACACCAGGTTTGTCTCCCTGATCAAAGTGCTAGTATTTGGGACATTTTTCTACAGATGAAGCACATAGAACATTAGACTAGATTTCATGTTGGCTATAATGAGTCACTCCATCTGAAATGAATGGAATATCAAGAAGCTTAGGCCATCATTCAACATGCATAGAATGGCTTCAACAGGCTCTTTTAAGGTACTTATGGGTCTTAATACAATTCAGAGCATCCTTTTTGCTCAAAGCTTCCTGAGGGAGGTAATTTGCCTTTCACTTGTCTATAAAGCTTAACTGATTCAGTATACTTTTTCCTCCTTTATCTTTTTGGTTGAAAAAGAACACATTTTTCATCTGTATTACAAAAAACAAACAAAAAACCAACCAAGCAAAAAACAACACCAAAAACCCAAACAAAACACCCACAAATCCCACTCTATTGTCCTTAAAGTCTTCAATAGAGAGTCCAAAGAATGTGTTTTCCTTTAAAATAATTTTTGTGCTCCAACAGTAAATATACAGTTTCAGCTGTTGGTCACTGCAATGACAACAACCCCGTCTCACAACCATTCTGTGGTATGTTACTTCCCTTTTGAAGTTATCTTCTATGCTGATTTTATATAGTTGCTTATACCTGCAGATACTGTTTGAAAAGCTATGATTTTCTACCATATAGTATACCCTTTATAATCACTTCATTGATGTAAATTGATGAAGTTCCACTCCACTGAATACAGGAAGTTTTTGACTACTTAGGGAGGGGCTGACCACTAATTATTCACATTCATACACCGGCATAGCACACATTGTAAAGACATTTATCCCACTGGAACAAATTACTGCTCTTAGACAGCTATAAATCCAGAATGGTTTTTATTGGCCTCACAGGAGTCCCGATTTGCTCTGACAAATCAGGGATCAAAGTCACATGCTAAGCACAAAAGACTTCACCAGACAGCTGGTGGCATACAGATTTTTTTGTTACAGACAGATACAACTCTTTTTTCATGCAGATAAGGCCTTATACATCTGCTTTAAGCCAGAAGTTGAATGTTCCTTAGCCTATAAGCAAGTAAAAAAAATTATGCCTTAGAAAAGGCCGACAACATATTCTGAGGATTACATACCACTGCAATCAACTGTGTGCAGTCAATGTACCATGGAGATACTGGGATATTCTGAAGCAGAAGTGGTAAAGAACAAGTCCAGTGCTTGAGAAACTTGGAGTTGCCTCAGGCACTAGTGTTCAATTTTAGATTTTGTTTTAATGAAATCAGTTGTCAGATCAGTTAAAAAAAAAAAAAAGCCAAGTATTTACATAATGCTTTTTACAAAGCTTTCTCTTACATTGTTTTCCAGAGATCACTCTGATTCTTGTTCCCATGGAAACAGGGAAGGCTGCTGGCAGCCAAGAACTAACAGGCAAAAACTCTCCCTTGCAAACTTCAGTTTAGAACTGTCAGCTGGAATATGTAACAGAGTTTAAAAAAACGGCTATGTATTATAAAAAACACTTGACCTCAGATTTGTACGAACATAAACAAGTGCAAAAGAGGCATATGGAAACAGTAAACAAGTACAGGTATGGATTCTGGTTTCTCTGAAACCAGAGAAAAGCTGTTGCTACTGCTTCAGTGGTCAATTCTGAGCCAGTTTTTGAGTTGCTGTTAGTTCTCAGTTCTTGAGCATCCACATTAAAATAACTTGTATTAATTAGTAGGCCACTTGAGAAAACCTTCTTGAACAGCAAGGATAGGCTCACTAATGAGCAGCTTGGACATACTCCTAACATACCATGTAAGAACTGAACTGCCTTATTTCTGGTGATAGGAGAAGGATATGATTTCCAATTATTTTAAATAATGTTTGTTTCCTTTGTCTCTGATAATTTAATTCTTGTATTACCTGTTTAGATAAGCTTGACAATTAAAAAAAAAAAAAAAACCAAAGCAAAAGAGAGGCATGTAAAGCACACTCAAGTTCAGTTATGTTATTCTGTTCTAAACAAAACCAAACAAATTTGGCTGATCAGTCTCAAAAGCCCTAAGGTGATAAACATCACATCCCAAATGTAAATACTTCATTTTGGAAAATGAAAATATGTTTATTTAATAATAGCAAATATTGCAAATAGCTGCATGGTAGCCATCTTTCTGCAGAATAAAGAGTTTCCTATCACATTTTTAGGTGAGAGTTCAAGGTAGATTTTGTATCAGCTCAGCTCCATTTTTGCTTTGGAATCAGCACAAAATAACTTCAACTCTCTCTCACTATGGAGCAGTTGAACTTAATTTTAAAACAAGTCTTAAATTCGAAAAATATCTGACATTTCAAAATAGTGAACATATTCAGGATTTCATCTATTGCACTAAAACTCCCAAGAAAATATTACTATGTATTGATAATTAAAATATAATTTCAAAGTTATTTAGAAACTATTACTACAGAGGAAAGCATTTTATGTACTCTCCATGTCAGTATATGATATTGTCACCTTAAGCAGTCATATTGCTGGTATGACAGAATGTTGTAAAAATACTTTACTGTACAATCAATTTTTCTGAGGTGAGCCACAGATTTTTTTTCATATGACTCAATTATTGCCATCCTCCGCATACTAATATTCAAAGTTAGTCTTTATTTAAATGATATATTTTTAAAGCATCCTGCCATCTGCAAAAATGTCAAGTTCTGTTGTTTTTAAAGAACAGTAACTAAATTAGCAGCACTTTGCAGCAACATCATTTTGACAAAAGCAGATTACTAAAAAGTACAGAATGTCAGAAGCAACAGTAATGCATACTTGAGTGAGGAAGATAATTTTGTGCAGCTGAATAAGAATCTGCTGAACAGGGTCACTGATCTGACGCACCTTCCTTTGTGATGCAGCAATTCCTGCCAATGCTGTAGATGACAAGAATAAAATCAGGAGGGCAGCTCATTTTGTTGCCTTAGTATATTAATAACATGCAATGCTTAAAACCTGTAGATGTAAATACCAAGTTAAAATGCCTGATTTATTTTCTCAGTAATGCTGGGAACAAAAAAAGGATAATTAAAACGCTAAATTTTAGACAATGTAAGTTATAATGTGTTTCAAAAGAAAATCCCTTTCTCTGAATCACTAAATTACTCTATGAGAAAAGCAGTATTAATGTACCTTAACAATTGTTAAAATCTTGTCACATTTATTCAAAAGGATAAATATATGATCAACAGAATTTTCTTAACAGATTTTTTTTTTACATAGACTAACTCAAATTTGTTTTTTATATATTTTGATGTTATGAAATTTATTGCCATTCTACCCTAAGAATTATAATAACATGTCTGATATGGACCATTTCTATGAGGTAAATCCATTCTTGTTTAGGATTTTTAATCTTGTGTATTAAAGTCATACACATTGTCAGGCCCAGAGATTAAATAAAAGCTTATCACCAGACTTCCACTATAAATCACTAAAGAACATTAGTTCACAAAATTATCTTTCCAAGTTGGGTATTAGACCTGGAAGATAAGCAAAGAGCCTTGGCCCAAGTATTGGACTTCAGCCAGAAGCCCTGTACCTCTCTTAAATATAATTATCTCAAGCTACACTTCAGAGGCTAATTTAGATCTGTATTCTAACATTTACTCTCACAGAAACACCCTGAGGATTGTTAAGTCTTATAAGTCTTATTTACAAATTTACAATTTAGAAACTTTCGGGTTTGTTTTTTCTTTTCCAAAGTGATCTTGTGTCAAGATTAAAACTTCTACTGAGAGGGTGATGAAATCCAAATAGCGACATTGACTAGTTCACAACAGAATTATTACCACTCTTTTGCTGATGAATTTCTGTGCTGGCTACTT
The DNA here is from genome assembly GCF_041296385.1 of Aphelocoma coerulescens. NCBI lineage: Eukaryota > Metazoa > Chordata > Aves > Passeriformes > Corvidae > Aphelocoma > Aphelocoma coerulescens. Next base: position 48,617,907 of record NC_091015.1, read on the forward strand.
TAACAAGAAAAAAGATATTCACAAGTTGTACTGTCTAAAGACCATCCAGATCTGAACAGTGCTCTCACAGAAATAGAGTGATACAGAAAACATCCTTCTCTACCACAGGGAGACACATCTCTAGTAGGATCAGGAAGATAACATCATTGCTGTTGCTGGGGTTTTTTGTTGCACTGCCTTTTGGCGAATGCCTTGAGAAAGTCAAGTGAAATTCAGTTTGACATGTTTTCCCTAATCTTCTCTTAATAATCAGTTAGAGGAGAAGCAGCCTTGCATTTCCTTAGAGTCACTTAAAGAAGAATTGGTAAGTTGGTTCTTCTGCTCAAGGTGACAACTGTTTCAATACTTCTATATTTGAGGCCCCAAAAAATAGTGTGGTCTTGCCATTATAACCTAAAAGTCTTCAGTTTTTGTTAGGACACTCATAAAACCTTTATTTCTTTGAAATCTTACCTTTTTCACTGCTCCCTGTTCTGTGGTATTTGTCTCCTCTTTTCCTGTCAATGGCTTGTATTACAAACCGAAAGTAAATAAATCAGGGCCTTTTCTTTTGTAGGTCTTCAGATTTTTTTTTCTCTGAATAAAAATAGGTTTAGAATGATAATAGCAAGGACATAATTTGGATTTCCCTGTTATTCAGCTTAGAGAGTTTTTTCTCTTTTCTAGTATGACAGCAACAATATGAGTTAAAAGTCTAGGAGGACCAGACTTAGTATCTACTTGTAGTGCCTGTGTGCTTCAAAGACTTTAGGAATTCCCATGAAGTCCACACATTCCAGACCACTCCAAGTTCCTTGTTTGGGTTTTTTTTAAATAAAGAAGCATTATGTGGAGGATGAGGGCACACATGTGTGAATAGGCTGTTGAAGACTTGACCAAAGCTTTTCAGAGTTTTTCCAAAAGGAAAATATCACTGACAAAAGATAATGCATTTACTCAAACTACTCACAGAATTGAAAATATCAACAAAGGCTGAAGTATTTGCCTGTAGATTTTTATAACTCTCAGACATTATGGTTGGATAGTGAGTTTAAACCATGTTGTTATTATGATGGCACTCTTCAGTAAACAGCACCGAAACTACAGAAAGCTGACATCAAGTTTGGATTCATACAGCATAATTAAAATTCTTACTACAATGTTTATATTAAAAGCTGTAAAATAGAACTTAGTACAGACAATAAGCACCTTTTTGTGAAGATCAATAGCTCAACTGATCAAAATAATTTTATTTCAAATATTATTTTATTCAGACAATATGCATTCTGAAACCACAGCTTAGCAGCTTACAGTATGTGAAGCTTCTCGATAATAAAGAAAAGTACTTCAAATGGAAAACTTTTTTCATCAATCATGATGTATAAATACATGATAATTTACAAGGGCTCCATGAGATATTCATTTCACAGGAGAAATTTCAATTGCATTCAGCAGAAGTTTAGCCAGGATAATGACCATTAACATGAGATCTTACTGGTTTACTATCGGAATTCATATTTTTAAGAAGTACCTTAATGGTATTTCAGATAACATATTTGTATGTAAAATGTAATTACCTCTTTTTCTAACATTTAAAGTACAACTATTAGATAAAAACATGCAAAGAGCTATGAGATTGCCACCTCATCACAAACACTCTATTTTCTTAGTGCAGAACCTGCCGGTGAATGAAAGTACTCTCAAAAGCAGATCAATGGGCATTAAAGATGAAGAAATAAAAGAGGAAACACTCTATATGTAACAGGAGAATAATGTGATAATGTTCAAAAACTTGGAAATTGTTAGGTTTAATTTAAGTCAAAGTTTGAATTTCTTGCAAGCACAAAATTACGTGGTCGCAGTCTTGATCCAGAACCATCAACATAATCTCATTATTACAAAAAAAAAAAAAAAAAAAAAGTTTTAATTGTGTTTGGCATCAACGACTGTAGAGAAAAATATCAGTATTCCCTGACTCCTTCTCATGTTTCTTCTAAAGGAAATCTGTCCAAATTCACCAGTTTAAAAGTGTGCGTTTGTAAGTCACATAAAGGCTGATTTATTCTGCATGTCCAAAATAGGATGACTTCTACTAAATAGAAGTTTCTTTCCCTGCTCAGTACCAGTAAAGTGGGGAAAAACTTGATTTTTTATCACCAGGATAGCAATATCTCAGTGTCAGAAATACAGGTCTACATGTTTCAATGCTAGATCCTTCTCTAAACTCCAGACAAATACTTTCTCAGCCTACAGATTTCACTAGCTGAGATAAACAATAACAAATGGGTACAGACATCGGAGAATTGAAAGAACCAACATAATGTCCTGATGGATGGCAGCCACCATAGCCCAATATGGAAAGAATTTGTATCTATTTTTGTGGCAGTAGGGAAAGCTACAGTTTCAAGTAGTAGTTACAAAGACAAGGAAATAGTTTTGCTAATGATTACATGAGGGGCAGAGATCTGTATAGTAGCAAATTTCTACAAAGAGAAAGAAAACATGCTTTCTTCAATGCTCAAGCATGAGGAGGTTGCCATTACTGACTGTAACGGGACTAAAGATGTAAGGGTAGGAAGTGATAAACTGGATGATGTTATGCTAAGAACCATTCTGAAAGCAAAAATAAAATACTTCATTTGAATCAAACAGGGTCTACGAAGAAACACAGGAAAAGAATCAATGTTATCATTATAAATACTTACCTAGCTAAGTCAAAGGTAAAACAAAAAATTGTTCAGGAGGCAGATGCAGCCAAGAGTGATTTTGAGAGTTTTTTCCAGATATGAGAGAAAAGCAGAAAAAAAGAAACAATTGACAGAATTTGTGAATAAGGGTGGTGCCAAAGGCATCAGAAAAAATAACGGTCAAGAATGTGTTTGATGCATTACTGAAGAAACAGAAGAAAAAGGAAGACCTTTAGAAGAGGGATGGTGTGACATATTCTGCTTCTGTTTGTTTCCTTTTTGAAGGAAATGAGGTCTCCAAATCCAAGAAATGGGTGTCTGTGTTTATACAGAAGATCTAGAGGAGTTCAAAGGGACAAGACTCTACATTACAACACTACTACAGTATACACTATCAAATACATAAGCACATTTTTCTATGGAAAAACACCTGCTTAAAAACACAAAACCAGAATTTGGCTAACCAACTAATAACAGTTTAAGCTTAAGTAGCAAGCATGTAAAGCTTTTGTGTGCAAACACCCTCTAACAATATCCTGAAGCAGACTGAGTGCCATAGGCTGAGATAAAATGAAGCTGTAAAGGTAACCAAGGACATGTTTCACAAAGGCAATTGCAGAACTGTTCCACTGTGAAACAACCAACTGAATTGATCGTAACAGTGATCAATTATATAATTTATATTAAAATCACAAATCACAGCTACCTTATCTGAGGTTGTCTTTCAAAAGTACTAAAACTTCATTTAATTATACCTGAAACAAACACATAAATATTATCTTCTGTTAAAAAAAAAAAACAAACAAAAAAACAACCAAACAAAACATGTATGTTAATATCTTCTATTCCCAGACATGATATTAAAATAACTTTTAGAAAACAGCCTTAAACAAACTCCAAACCCCCACTTGACTGTCAAGTTGCTGTTTGATGTATCAAAGATTTTCTTGCATCATAACCACAATCTCATCCCCACACAATATTTTAATAAACAATTTCAGAATTTCACAGAAAGTAACAACACATGCTGGCTAGATGTCCACAGAATATGTACCTGGATTTGCATTAAATTCTTACCGTTACTGCTACCACTGTAGCTGCAACATTGTCTCTAGTCTGGATAAAGAGATAAAATATTTGCTCACTTTCTCAGAGGACCTTTGATGGTCCACCAGAGTTTTACTGTCACCATTCCATTAGCTAGCATTCCATTAGCATCTATATGCAATAACACATGCAATACCTTACTTCCTAAATAATCCTACTGAAGTCAAGACCTTGAAGACAGCAGTATGACCAGTTATTGGTCCAACATCTAATCAGCAACAAAACTGAATGTAAACATTGAAATAATTTATTGCATACTGCCAAAAAATTTGTAGAAGGAAAGGTAATGTTTGATGATATCTATTATTTCGGCACTTGGAAAGCATTGCCTTAAAGCAAATACTAGTCTTAAGCATTTGTCTTAAATCACTCCTGTAAAACCATTCTTTTCATGGTCATTTGAGACCACTCTGGTATCTCATTTTGATTGAGTGTATGTTTAATGAAAAGATAATTCTGCTAACTGAAAGTCTGAGTAGCAAAATTAGGATATGCTTACAATTTTCCCATACAATTAATGTATTTTAATAAAACACCTGCATCTTTGTCTACATGAGATTTTTTTCCACACTAGTAACATCAAAAACATCATCCCTAAACAAAGACAGAGGCATCTAATCACTCAAACAGCAGATAAGAAAAAAAAGATTTTATGTCAAACTTAAAGTAGTTTTCCCATTGTTGGTCTTGTTACAGCAGTTATATCAGTTCTAGAGCAACTGTAGAGCAGACACATTTCTGGGAGTCTTCAATCTTTTCGTGTTCAAACATACTTTTGTGTTGGACTCTGAAATGTTTTTCCTACTTTTCTGAGATCCTCCGAATTTGAAAAAAAATCCTGAAGGAGGCTTTCATCTGTTAGACTGAGTTCACTTTAAAACCAAAAGAAATTATACATCTTTAGGCCAAATCTGTCTCCCTAAAAAGAAGACACAGAGAGAGAGAGAGAATGAAAGAAAAATAAACAATATTTTAATCCTTGCTGATGCTTTGCTTATCAAAACAGACACCAAAATTCTGTGGTAGCTAGCACAAAAGACTATTTGATAAGAGCAGATGAATTACATAATAGCAAATAAACTAGGCCCTCATAGAAGCAAAAGTTCTTCAATTAACTTTGTTAATGAGACAGAAAAATAGAAAAAGAGAGTTCACACTGCCTATAAAGTGAAGGAAATGAAAAATATTATTGCTCCTATTCAAAGAACAGATATTTTACCTGCTTAGGATACAGACACAATAACACAAATACAAAAGTAGAAGCTCTGAGTGAACATGAATCATGCTGCTTTGGGGTAAGGATTTTGAGTTACAACCTCAGACACTCTGTCACAACAAATATAATATATCATGTGAATATATGCAAGAAAATCTGTAACAAAAGCCACTTGGCTAAGTGTGAACACCACTGTTGTCTAGAATTTTATAAAAAAACCATCCCCTTTCCAAGTATTCATACACAAAATTGGGTTTGAAATACTATACCCTTTGGCTGTTTCGAATAAATGGTCTCTTACCAGTAAAGGGCTCATATCCAAATTTGCTTGATCAGTTTGATGACTCACCACATTTGACTTGCTAATCTGCCATCTTATGAGTGTATTTACAAGTGCATGATACTTCACACCAGTCTGTCTCACCACTCACTGTACACGGCAGAGATGCAATATTTTCTGATTCATATGCTAAAGTTAGGAAAATACTTATCAATGCTAGAAACCAAAACCCCAAAGAAATCATGATGCAGAGAAACAGTAAACAACAGCAAACATCCTTTAGCCATATTTTTATTGCTTATTATTGTGCTAGAGACCCACTGAGCAGCTAGATCTGAGAGAGGAGTCTCATATTACTCAATATGAAAACACAGGAAAATAATTTACTTAATAACTAAACACAATGAGACTCAAACATGTAAAAATCATGGTAACAAACACACTCACACATGTATCCACACACTTAGGGAACACTAATGACTTTATTGATAATCTCTAGTCTTCTGTGTATGAGTGATGCTAATCATACAAAGCCAGACAGAGAGTAAGAAACAGCACTGATGTGTGGGCAAGTTAACTCACATAAATCACAGAGCACATAGTGTATCCTGATGTCCAGCTCACAGTCACCTGGACCACATTTCCTTTTACCATGGATAGGAAGAGCAAGGCAATATGTTTTGTTCAAATGCCTTGCAACGGGGCATTTTTCAGCTCAAGATGATCTCAAGGAAAATGAAATACAAACCCTCCATCTCTTTCCTGTTTTGTGCCCACTCTTGTTAGAATGTGAAAGACTCTCAAAAGCCAAAACTTCTAATTCTCATCAGCCTCCCTGTTCTGAATAGCTCTATGAAGATTCCTTGAGGACATAAAAAAAAATGTATCAAATGAGGCATAAAGAATTTCCCTGACTGCTACTTTGGTCTTTAACAGCTGATGTAATTAGAGCAACTTCTAAGACTTTAACTTCTTAATGTGCATTGACATCAATAAAAATCATACAAATACATTTTAATATGAAGTTTAGTGTTCTGTTCTTGTAGGCACCTAAACAGGCAATTTCAAGGAAAGAGTTCATAACATGATATGAGATCAGAAAAACCTGAGAAGATAGTAACTTTTGCTTTGGCTTTAACTTTCACTTCAATGGTATCTAAAAAAACCAAAAATCTCTGAAAACCTTTCCAAGTTTGATCAGACTGGCAGGAAAATTGAATCAAAATGTTGTATTAACAGAAAACTTCAATACATGTCCTTTAATGAAATGGAAGCAAAGGGAGTGGTTTTTTGGATGACAGCTCAATGATCTTTTTAGAAGAAAGGTTAAAATACCTTTATTTATTCAAAATACTCTTAGCAAGCTGCCCTTCAAATCACTATACACTGGAATGAACAATCCCAACCAGGTTAATTAAGCTGTTTTGCAGAGCAAACAGCAAAGTTTTTTTTTTCTTGTTAGCAGTGGCTCCATGTACAGCAACAGAAGCTGACATAAACATATTTTGAACTTAACTCAGGCATCATACAGGAAAACCAGGTCTTGGCTGATGTCTTCAACAAAATCCCATTAGCCCGAGGTCTCAAGAGAAATCTGAATCTTAGACAACTCAGGAAAAGCAAACCTACAAAACACTAAGATCTCCAAGGTTCTTCACAGACAGTCCACTCTGCAAATGATGGGTTTCTTGGTGCAATAATAATTTTCAAGAAATTCCTTAACTTTCTCGTCACAATCTGAAACCAGAAAACCATATATAGCAGATGTCAGACAATCTTATTCCAAAAGCTTACCAAACTATCTAGTCATCTTGCTAAAGAAGAAATGTCATCTCAAATCACCAAATCCATCAAATACAACCAGTCTGAATTAAAAAAAAAAAAAAAAAAAAAAAAAAAAAAAAAAAAAAAAGAAGGCTCAGCTTTGTGACCACAGAACTTTCAAGATATAAGGTAGCTGCCTACAATGTAGCCCAAATTACGGGCTCCAGAAAACAAATGACATTACTGAATGGGGGTTTATTTCATACAGTGTTTGTTGCTGTCCTCAAAAGTAGTTAAATTTGGAGCTAAGTGATGACCTAAACTCACAACCTAAATGATGAGCCAAATCTCTTGCTACATATTACATGCAGAGTTCCTATTTTGAGAGGATCCTAGTTCTAGAAATCCCCAATTATTCAACTGGATAAGAGCCTTACCTGCACAAGACTCAAGTCCTGGCACTGTGCAAACCAGTTGCATTTCTCAAAGAAAGATGTAGGAGACCCTTTTAGAGTTACATCTCTGGAATATTGTTCAGGCAGATCTGTGGTGTCTTCATTACATGGTAACTTTGAATACTATTGGGTTGCAGAAATTCAGGAAAGGAATCCTGAATATCAATGTCTTTGCTCATTGGTCACAAGATATATAAGTGTAGAGATTCCTCCAAATAGTGGAAACATAAATTAAATTATGAAATTAGAGAAAAACTTTTAAGCAAGATACAGCAGAGCAACAGGACTATGTTTTGAGATTGCTTAATCTCTCGAAAGGGCTGAGTAATTCAGAAAAGAATCTATTGCACACTACCTCTTTATTGGGAGGAAGTCTTGCCCTTTACAAGACAAGTACCTAAAGCCCTTGGACCAGGGTTTTCTAATAACATGTTTTACACAGAACCATCCTGATTGTGGTGTAAATGAACATGATTAAGGAAAATAAAAAATATTGTCCAAAAGAGCATTCCCAGACAAAGAGTAAATTTTTAACTCTCACCCAACTGACACACCAGCTCTACTGGACTACTATGCATTAAGACATATTACATATCTTCCTGCTATTTGCTTTTACTAATAGAAGTGAAGGTATGGTTACACTGTAAACCAAATGCAAGTAAGAACCCTTTAATATGACTAAGCTAAGGTAAAGTTGGGAACCTTGTAATTTTAAACTAAGAAAAAAAGTGCAACTAATAAACTGTTACCATCCCATCACTCTTCACAGATTTTTGACTCAGTATGTCCTTATCATCTGACAATCTTTATAATTTGAAATTATAATGACTTCAGGAAAAGAAAAATGCATCTGTCACTGCTGCCTCTATGCTTTGAAATGTGCAGAATCTTGTTCCTGTAGGATTAATCATTTCAAGTACCAGGAACAACTATTCCAGAATCTACACGCCCTGTACTTGGAAATCTTGGGAGTTGTTAAAGGAGCTGGTCTTGTAGAAATACATTGTCTAGTCTAAGAAGAATATTCCTTTTCTTAAAGCATAATTGAAAAACACTGAGTATGCAAAAGCATTAAAAATATTATGACAATATCAGACTATAAAAAAAGCTTACTCCTATTACACTGACAAATCCATACCAGTTTCTGTGCTACTGAACAGCTCAGCATATCACACCTTTTTATAAAATACCACCCTAGCTTTAAATTAGAATGATCACGTTTTCTCTGAGAATTATGTGATGACAGCACGATTAGACAAATCCTTTCATGATCCTCATCAATATACCTGAAACTAAAACCCTCATCTTCACGTTAGCAGTTTCCAAGTTAGCTAGATCAAAGTTGGTCACATTTTTTCCCTGTAATGCTGACATGCTTGACAAAACCATTGCTGATAATTCAGACTCTGTTAGCCACTTATTATTAATGAATGCGGCATACCTCAAGCAATATCCAATTATCCTGAATTTATAATTATTTTTTTAAAGCTATCTTTTCTTTACCCCTGAAAAGTCTAAACATTTGCCAGCATTAATTACAACTGATCTATAACACTGAACTCAGCATTAAGCAGAAACTACAGGTGATCTAAGAATGTAAGACTGCTGAGTTATTTTTCTGAAAAAGCAGTCCTGAAGTATCTATATAATAATTAGACTGTGCTGGGAGAAAAATGGATAATGACTTTTAAAATGCTGATTAAAGTTACTGGGACTGATAGGAACTGACTGGATCTTTCCACTTAAAATATTTAATTAAAACTATCGTAATATGGCACGGTAATATTGAAATATTAGGAAAAGCTGATATTTTGTTAATGTCTAAATCTTGACAAAGAACAATTAACTACAAGGAAATCATTACCACTAATGCTTTGGGTGTGGCAAGTCACAAACTACAAAAAGGCTTCAAATCTCTGTCTACAATGCTGAACTAGCCCACAAAGAATTGCATTCCTGTGAGATACACAATGTGCTATTCTTCAGTATAAACACAAAACAGAACCTTGTCTCTGCAGGCTGCTTTTTCTTAAGGGCTTCATTCTATGCAGTCCCTTCCCACTGTTATTCAAGGCTTCCCTGTATCCCGTAGCCTTCCCCTGTTACTCCCTTAGCACAAGAAAGTGACCAAAAAAAAGTGCTTTTTAAAATAATTATCTTTTAAAGAAACTCTGATAATAATCTCAGGGCTGACTAGCCATAGGTCCTCCAGCCTTCAGAATGGCAGGCTATCCAGTTACAATTAGCAAATCATTTTAATGAATTTGAAGTAGAACTATCAAATCATCTATTTGCCCTGCAATAATGGCTAGACATTTCAATAAAAAGAGGTCATATTTCTTCAGTACCTGGGCCAAAAGAGGAAAGAAAATCCAGCCAGCAAATAGGATTACAAATAGATAAAGTAATGTTATTCTAGGTATTTTGAAGCCTGGGACCTTGCAGCAATAATGTTTGTTAATCAGACAATTACATTCCCTTTACCTTTTAAAAGTACATTTTTCATCACCCACATATTTTATGAATGAAAATCTTAAATTTTGCTTAACTCTAATATCCACCTCTATTTTTTTTCTAGTATAAAATGCACTTTGATTTTCTCTAATCAGAATTCCATTGCATTTAATAGGTAGATCATGATAGCTCACAATCTAGCAAGTAACTCAGTGGTTAGAGCTAGGGTTTTTTGTTTTCTTTTTTTCATTAGATTTTCAAATTGGAAATATAATCCCAAAAAGCTGTTACTTAAGATAACACACAACAAATAGGTGCTTTCCTATTTGATTACCATAAATAACTACAGGCAGAATTAATGCTGTGTTTCGTCACATAATTCTGCCTAATTAAAATCCACACAATTCCTTCAATTCATTTTAGTCAATTCTTCCAGACAGCTAAAGCTTGCATCTTTCAACTTTCTTTTTCACACTCTTCCATCTGTTTCTTATCAATATTAGTCATCTTATGCTTAAATTTAAAACCACCTTCTTTCTCAAGGAGCCCAGTAATATTCCAGCTTTCATAGCTGCTACTGCAAAATATGGGGAAAGGCTACACAAAGTCTTGGTGACACCAAATGTGTTAAACTGGACAGGGCTGTCACAGAGGCAGAGCTATTTTCTTTACTTAGGTAACACAACAGATTGTGAACTTGCGACAAATAATGAAATACCCTCATATATTGGACTAAACAACTGTTTTACTGATAGAAAGTGATGTGCACTTCATTCTTAAAGAATCTTACCAATAAGAAACTCTTTCAAATTACTTGAACTGGAGCTGCTTGAGTTGTCCACTATGTCCATCTCATTGTCTAATTCAGAGAAAATACCTGCACATAAAAATCAAAGGAAAGAAGCTTTTAACCCACCTCTAACCAGCATGATAGCACCCTTGATGCTTCTTTTGCTAATGGTTACCTTTCTCCATAGTCCTGTGACCTTCTACTGGGATTGCTTCATATGTTCTTTCCTCATCTTTTCCATGTGCAGACTGACAACTGTCAACTGGAAGGTCAGTATTCTCTGAAAATTCACTTTTGCAACTGGCTGCTCCACTGCTGCTACCATCCAGACTCAACTTCTCGTAATTTTTTCTGACAAGAAAGAACAAAGAGGAAATGTTGGATATTGTCCTTTTCCAGCACTCACTAGAAAATCCAAAAATTGAAGTGTCATTTGTGCATACACACATAAAACTAGACTTAGCTGTTAGTCCAGGACTGCACAGTACCTGGTTCAGTCACTGATTCTAAATTTAGAGCAAGACTTTCAAACTCTGAAACTAAACAGTTTATTTCTATCCTTTACATATACGGTTTTGTTCTTAATGGCAGTCTTTTCACAACAAGCACTGAAAGTGAGAAAAATGAAACAAATGACAGAGCAGAAGCAAACGCTGAACAAAGGAGAAATAACAGACTGGACAAAGGTAGGAACAAGCATTGGTAGATTTGTTCTCTTTCACCTTAGACAACAAACAGCAGTCCAGCTCTGGACAATGCAAAACCTGCATTAACAGTCAAGATAGCAGTAAAATATGAAGTCAGCTTGATATGATGTGATGCCAGAGAGACATCAAGGCT